>NC_053405.1:4582509-4928134 GCF_016859285.1 Xiphias gladius
GGAGAATGGCAGGTCTGGGGAGATGAAGTGAAGAACATGTCCTGGGAGACGTACTGAGGAGCAGTCCACACGTGTGTGTTTTGAACAAAATGCCCAACAGGCCTCCCTGTGAACAAGGCCACTTACATGAATAAGATTCCAACGCCTCCTACTGTTTTCCATGACAGGGGTGTGTGTGACTCTTTCTTACTTTATGCCAGGCCAATTTCTAACAGCGACCACAGTAATGTTTTTCGAAAGAGAACTTTCCTGAATTCATTTGTGTGTTTGTTTTGTTTTTTTGTGCAACATTTGAATTTGTTTTGTCTAATTTGGCCAAACAACCAAATCTATTGTCTCAGTTAAACTAATGCTGGTTATAATTAGCATTATGCATTTTGTGGAGAAACCGAAACTTCAAATATTTATCGTTAATGCATTTAGAATAGCAAGCATGAAAAAGCTTTTGTGTAAACAAGGCCGTTCGCAGGAAAATAAAGCAAAGGTTTTGAGAGTTTTATTCACATTTGCTTTTTGTCTGACCTTCACTGGCACCAAACACCACATTTGTCTCCATCACAAAAAAAAAAAAAAAAATCCGACATGTTTGCCTGAGGACCATCCCATTTCAAAAGTGGATTTTGTATGTCGACAGCAACCTAGTAATTTCCCTTGGCGCAGCAGCTGAGCACACTCGTCTGTGCGATGACAAACGGAAAGGGTTATCCAGTCCCCTCAGAATACCTCACAAACATTGCTCAGATAAACCTAATTTTGCCCAAGGCTCCCTTCACCTGCTCGAAAAACTAGAGCAATAAATTTGCAAATATCCTCAAGAATTCCCACCTGTCTGAACCTGCAGTAACTACAACTCCACAGGGACATGTCACTCTCCCTCGAGGACTTTGGGAAATATCGTTGAGGCCATCAATTTGTTTTTCAACTGTAACAATTACAAATGTGTTGGCTATTTATTAATTTTCTCTTTTCTTTGCATAACATTATTCATGAATATTAATGAGGCCTCGTGGTGGGAACTGTTTGCAGTAGTCAGTGGGCTGGAAGAGGCCATGAAACAAAGCTGGGAAAAATCATACACGCTAATGTGAAGTGGGAGTTGTGTGCTTTGGGTGCGGTGGATCAGTCACTGAAAAAAACGCTCATTATCAAATTTGACATTTTTTCATATACGTGAATAAAGAGGTAAAAAAAAACAAAAAAAAACAATCGAGCCAGCCAAAAAATAAAAAAAAAATTCCACTCAAATATTTGACATGATATTCTCCGACTTGCCAAAGAGCTGTCCAAGATAAGCTTCACACCCTTTTCCGAGAATAAGTCATACGGGAGCTGTGGGCTGACCTATAGCGGGTCTTTACCCTGAGACCAGAGCTGCTTTTAGAACAGACAGCCAAACTTCAGGTCAGCAGGGATTAATTAGCTTTTTGAAACCCACCCAGCAGATGTCAAGGTAATCTTGGGATGCGGGCCGCAGAGGTCAATGCAATATCTCAGAGCAGAGGGAACGAGAGCTGATCTCACCGGTGTCCAGTGCTCTGCCGTACCAGGCATTAGTCCCAGATAGGCCCAGACCGCTCGGTGCAAACCCCCCCCGCCCTCCTCCAGGCCTCATTAATGGCAAAGCGTATAATTGGGTCACGCTTTTCATGCCCGCAGAAATCAACACAACTTTTTATTGTGTTTCATTACACACCACGCATGAGTAATCGTGCAGCAGAGTGTGTGTAATTGCTTTTTTCATATGGACAAAACTTAAGATGGTCTCGGATAAATCAAGTTTTCACACATTCACTGACGAGAGACGGTCAGTTTTCCGCTGCCCCCTTTCATCTGGCTGAGCAGAGTCTCACGTTGCCAGACCAACCTCCACTATTCTGGAGCGCTGCGCCAGCACCGGAGAAGGCTTCGGCCAAACTCATGATTATTTTATGAAAGGCGAGAAAACACTCGGGGTTGAGAGGCATGGAAATCAGATGTGTAAATCGTGCTAAACTCGCCGGTGCTCTTGAAAAAAAGATGCAAGGGGCCATATCTTCGTGGAACATTTTGGGGACGGTGGCTACAGTGGCTGACCAGGCTATGTCCTGGCGTGTTTCATGATGACCTCACTGCAGATAACCACTCTGCAGTTCATCCCTTTGGGTTGACAACTGTTTAAACTGTTGCACATAACACACAGGGGTGGCTTAATGGGGTCCACTGTTGCGCAATCTGTAGTTTTCCCGGGCGTTTTCCATCGTATTAGAATGATTTTGACCTGACGAGGGTGCTAAATGAAAGGGTGAAGGGTCAGCGATTTGTTGAAACTCATGCTGAGGGAGACACGAATGTGTGTATTTGCGGAGATATTGCAGTTCGGTTCACACCAACCTCATGGTAGCGCTAGAGGAGAAGTCGGAGAGTCACCAAAGTCAGTAGGATTCATTGTCCGGAGACCATGAACGTCAGTACAAAATTGCGAGCCAATCCGGCTTTTTCATTCGGACCCGAGGTGGTGGGCCGACCACCCGACACCGCCGTCCTCGGAGGCACGCCTGCTGGTCTAGCTAAAAACCCGCAGGTCCAACCAAGCCTGCCATTGCACAATCCAAATCTTTAGCTGGAGCAGATGTCATTATTGTCGCTCGGGCCAGGAGGAAATGTTTGGCAAAAACCAGCTCAGTCTGTAATTGGGGAAAACAGTGTTGGCAGGCAGGCATCACCTTCACTAAGACAATGTTACTGTGAAACAGCTTTTACACATGCATAATTAAACACTTGCCGCTAACCAGTCAGCAAACATTTTGGGGCCTTTCTCTTTCACATGAACACTAAAACAAATGTCTATGCATATCTACAAGATAGTGTACAGGAAGAAAGCAGTGCACTGCGCTGGTCCATATCTGATGATTCAGACTATCATGAAAACGCACAACTTTTCTGCATGAAGAGGAGATTATAAAGAGGCGAAATGACGACAACAGAAAGCTTGACATCATATTCATACCAGTGGCTGAAAATAGCTGAGTTCCCTTTATTGCTGGTTGACCCCGCCGCTGAAAATTGGCGACCAGCTGCGCAGGGGCGCAGCATTAATGACTCAGAAAAATGCAGCCAGGCAGGATGCTCCCATGGTAGCGTCGGTATGGCCAGTATAACGCCGGATGTGCACCGGCTTAATAAGCAGGTGCAGCGCTTGAATGCAGGTCCCTTCAGACCCAGCAATCAGTGTGTTTTTGTTGGTGAGCATTTATTTCAATAACAGCCCAACTAAAAAGAACTCAGTTCAAAGTAGTACAAATAAATACTGCTTTCTCTGTCTCTCTTTGTGTATTTATCATCTAACTTTTTTTAATTCATTTATTTTTGCAGGTGTGCCTGTTTAATGGAATGCTATTTTCAGGGCGCCAGCGCATCTGAGAAGTGACAACGGCATCGCTTCAGAGCTGGTGCTGAACACAGCAAAGCCTTCTGGGAGAACCTGCACCCCGAAGGCTCCTACAGTCCCATTAAAAAAAAAAACAACTGAACTCATGTCTGGTACAATAATAACAGACTCCTATTCTGATCGATGGCGCGAACATTTTTATTCAGGTTTCACATATAAGGTGCATGAGTGAGCTTCATGTGAAATGGTCAGGACATTTCAAAAGTAGGACGCATTTCTTGCCGTGTTGGATTGTAGCAAAGGCACAAGCTCTTTATAGCTTGTGTGCGTCTTAATTGCGCTGTACGGTGACATACTGCATGTTAGACAGTCACACCGCGATACAGAAACTCAGGGAATGTAAGTTATCAGTTCTCACAGAAGGATCCACACAGCACGACTGGCGAAATGAACTCTTACAAAAGAGATTCAGACACACCGCCGAGACTTGACACAAAGACAATTTTCCTACTGCTTAAATATCTTGATTCTATTCATTTGGGGAAACAAATTGATCAATTTGTGGTCATAAATTAGACATTAGAGAGTAGGTATTACTAATTGTTACCCCCCAAATTAATTACACATGCATGGAAATGAATAACTCTAGCATGCGAATGAGTTTACTCCTGATACCTGCTTGGTTCTACAAAGGGAACCGGGTGAGTGTTTTTTCTTAACTGGTGAAAAACCTGCACAATCTGAGGTGTGCTGATTAAGAGATGAGAAGATCCACAACTGGTGCAAACGATCACGATGTTCAACAAAATCCCGGGAGAGGTCGTTTTGTGTGTCTGTGTCCACTGCCTCCCTACTTCCCCCCTCCTCTGGTTTCCTCTGGTAACATCTATGTCCCCAAACACTGCATCCCGAGGTGCTTCATCCACTACATCTTGTTTTTCGCCACCATAAACTCGGCCATCTTTGAAAACTGCCGTAGCATCCGGGGCAGCTCACGACGAGGTCAAGACGCATTTCAGACAACCCGTCGTGATGGGAAGAAACGTGGATTCCGTGTTGACCAGAAAATGTGTCTGCTGGGTTCCTAAAGTACGAGCGGCAGAATATACAGTTTTTGAAAATCACGCTTTTAAGGTTACTACGACTGACATGCTGATTTGTGTTCAACAATCCAAAGCAGCTGTGTGTGTCACTTTGCATCAGAGATCAATTTAATGCTGTCATTAAATGCCATCAGAGATTCCTCATTAAATGGAGGCATGTTCCAGGCGTTCGAGATTGTATACCAAACACTGTTTTGCAGTACATTCTGTGTGGGTTGTTGATACTTTTGTTTTGTGGCTCTAATTGCTTCTATAATTTCGGCACCAAAACTCCTCATCCTGTATCCTCTTGATTTGAACCGTAGGCAGAGGGTAACATTCTGATACGGCCAAATATGAGCCGAGAGGACAGGCTGCATGAGATGAGAGGGATAAAAGTGTTGCTCCTTGCAGGGAAATTCTCGTTTTTTCTTGTCACATTAGAAACTTGGCAGCCAGAGGTCGAGGTCATCAACAGGAAAAACCAACCCGGGAGCCAGTGTAGAGATCCGCTGTCTCGCTTAAGGATACCTCAAGGTCCTGCTACGGTTGAAAGAGAGCTTCCCTGCTCGCTAAGAGACTCGGATGGCCCACGCTCGAGATGCGCACGCACAAAGACACCGTGGAGGTCAGGCCGAGATAAATAAATGACTCTGTCATTAATATTCAAAGCGCACTGACCTTGTATGGAGAAGCTGAACTGCTGAGGAGCTCCTCGTGAACACATATTTAGCCATTTTTCTCCCGTCCCTAATTAAAGGAGGTAGCCCTCATCCTACTCTAGGCTAAGTGCAGGGGAATCGGTTAATTCACAGCGACTATCACTCACTCGGCAGAAACTGATGCAATTTCCATTTGTCAGGCCAAACTTTCAGTCTGCGAGACCTTAATGAGAACATCACATTGCCCCAGAATGTTAATTTGTGAAGAATCTTTTAACTTTGATAAAAGATGACGGATTTAGTGATAAAAAAACCCAGAATTCATCATGCTATCATTATTCTTGTTCACATTTCTTGTAGCAACTACTTCACTTAACATTTCTGCCTTTGTTTCCGGATAATTGGTCATTTTTGGACATTTCTCTTTGTGGTGTGGAGCCAGGTCTAACTGTGCAAGAACAGACCCGACCCGACCGTTGCTCAGCCTATAAAGTGCGTGACGAAATTTTGAATTCAAAGTCATAAAGTATTACCTGAAGCTGCAGATAGTGCAGTATCACATTCAGTTTGAGACCGGCTTTGAAAGCTTTCCAGCGGAGATGAGGTTCACCAGTTCGCTTTGGGGTAAAGAATCTGTCAAATCTTACATTTCCTACCCAAGAAATCTTGCTTTTGCTTTGCTTGTTGCTCCTTTGACAGACATCATTTATTAGTGACCTATCAGGAAAATTTGAGGAACAATAAAAAATATGCAGAAAGAATAGTTTTTTTATTTTGAGCGGCTTATGAGCAACGTAGCTGTATTCTTCATTATCCTTTGAAGCCAGCAAAGGCTTCACTGTGGCTGGGTTTTGTTCCCCTTGAGGAACCATTAACTTCCGACTGCATTTCTTAGTCTTTTTTTCTTTTTCTTTTTTTCATGTCTTTGTCGTCTTTGTTGTTTATGAATGCTACATCAGAGGGACGTGTTTATAATACAAAAGTAAAATTATTCACCTCCGAGAAAAAAAAAAACAATTCAAAATGTATCAAAACAACATCATGAGTTGATGAAATAAAAGAATTAAACAGGCAAATTCATCAATTATCATTTGCGATGAGGCAATGTTTCCCGAATCTACTGAACTCAGCTGTGTTTATATTGCTACCAGCTCTGTAGCTGCAATTACAGATTGTGCAGACAATTCTCTACGAGGAAGAAAAATAAAAAAAATAAAAAAAATACAGCAGTGGTGTTGCATAGTCGGAGTTAACCGAGTTGATATTACTGTGAGAAACATAACTCTGCTGTGAGAAGTTTCACGTGAACTTAGAGCTGAGATTGAGGACTCTGAATATTTAATGATCAGTACATTACCCCGGCCTGATCAAATGAGGAGATTTCCGCCTGCTACTATTCATGCTGTTTACGTACAGTGCACTTCTGTTGTGCAAGTGAGGGGATCGACCCTAAATTTGCATTAAAGCGTTAATGAGAATAGTTTGAGCGAACTAAGAAGTAATCGGATCTTTGTGTGTGAGGGATGCGGGGGAAAAAAAGAATAAGAAACACACCTGCTCCGACCTGTTGTATGTATTTTTAGGTCATTACTTTCCAACATTAAATGATCCCTCTACCAACAAGAAAAAACACTCTGTAATGCCTCCAGGCTCAAGAAGAGATTAGGTTGGTTTTTCAGCAGTTCCCAATGAGTAACTCTCAAGAATATAGTGATCAAAACATGATGGATAGCACTCACATTAGCCCTCGTCTGCAATCCCTCTTGGCAGCAACCGTAGAGGCATTCACACTTGGCTACGTGGGTGTAGATGTGAATGTACATAGCCATGCAATCTGTCATGCTCGGTCACAGTACGCTGGGGGGCAATTAACTTTAATCAGGCTTCAACTGGGTCAGTGATTCCAAAAGCAATCTCAATACGCCACATATTTTGACATTAAATGTGGACTTGGCACCAAGCTGGTTTCGTCAAGAGCTGATTACCAGCCGTGACGGTGTAGATGGTATTGTCTTCACCTTGTGAGTGTGTTTGCGTGTCATCGTGGCAGAGTGTGGTCCTGGAGACACCTACTGTAGAGGGAACTACCACAGAGATGGTTTATATGTCCTCTTTCTTTGCAAATGCCCAGTTTACTTCAAAACTGTTGCAAACGACAGTTCGAGGCAGAGAGAAGAGGCTCTGATAGGATTAGTTGATTTGATTAGCTGATCAAAACAAAAACAAAACAAAAAAAATGAAAGGTCACTGTGACCTCATAACATCACATGGTAATTATGACAAAATCCACTTAATACCTTTTATTAAATTCCTTCAGACTCTTCACTACATATATTATGAGTCTGGACAGACATGGATGTAAACTGCAACGGACTGGTTGGTGGAGGCTTACGACCATGAGGCGGTGATTCTAGTTAACAATGAGCAAGATGTGCTTTAGTTGCCCAACTCTCCCCAACCTCAACCATGTTTCATTTGAGCCATACTGTGGTTGCCGTGCACAGCCATTGTAGAAAGCGAGGATTTGGAAAACTCTGGCACGGAACATAATCCAGGATTCTGCAGGGTTTCAACTTTGGCCCTGTTTCTCAAAGACCTTTCAATGTGCAACCAGCGAAATAGCAGCTGTCCATGAACCTGAAAGTGACCGGTAATGGGCAAAACAGCTCATGCTCTGTGTTTCGCCGGGGCATTTTCTTCACTGTCATCCTCACTGAGGGATAGTAACTTGAAGTGCCACGTTTGAACTGAAACTAAAATTTACCGCTGCAGTTTCTGAAATTTTGGGCAATTGCTGTTACATTTTAAATATGAAACATTCAATCATTCAACCTTTATTTTAACTCATAAATACATCGAGGTAGAGAACCCATTTACGATATTGGCGAGTAAAAAATTAACAAAAGTTAGATAAAAGTGGCTATAAAAACTAAAAATAATTAGTAAAAACAATAAAACCTTAAGAATAAATAAAGCAATGAAAATTTGAAGCAAATGAATCAACTAAAACAAGAATAGCTGGAAGGGAATTAAGACGAAATTTAAAAATGTAATTGCCCAAAGGATAGCAGCTGAAGCATAAATGTATAAAATGTCAACATAATCCAGGACTAATTGTAAAGTAGCCTCAATAAGCCTCCCTCCACAATGCAGAGGAACATCTTTTCCCCTTTATCAGCTCACCAGTTTAGTCACAATATTTAAAAGTTGCCTTCTTATCTATCCAACTTCCAAGATACTTGTAGTCTGTGATTCTTTCAATAGTTGTACCATTCTTAGCAAAGATGACGAGATGATCAATCTTTTTGGCTCCGGTGAAAAACATGAGTTTAGGTTTATCGACATTGCAATCAATGACCATAAATTACTTATCAATTTGTAAATCAGCAAAGCAGAGCTGAAGGGATTCAACAGCAGAACGCGCAGAATCTGTGTAATTGTTCAAAATATTACCATCAGGATAAAGATGTATATTACACCCAGTTACAGAAGAAGCAATATAATCTATATAAAGAGTGGACAGAAGGGGTCCCAGAACCGAGCCTGGTGGGTCACATTTTGCAATTTGAACAAATTCAGATTTAGTATTTTCAACAGTGACACATTGCCCGTTTGTCCATGAGGTAACTCTGAAACCACTATGAAGCTTTTTCAAAGCAATGCATGATCTGCACGGTGTTTCTTTCTATCCAAAGCTGAAATAATGTCGTTTCAAGCCAGTGTACTAGTGCTGTGCTTTGGGAGAGGACAGCAGCAGATCCCCTTCTAATATTTCTGACGATTGAATCACCCACGATCAATGGTGGTAGAAGCCGTGGTGCGGCTCTGTGGACGATTCACCCAGAAGAACACGGAGGTCAAGCCGCTGTCAGCAGCACTGGGGATGAAGCGCGCTGAGTAGAAACAGTCAATCTGCTCCGTGTATCCGGCGCGACCGTTGGGACCTGACTGACGGCAGGAAAAACAGGATTTACAGTTACAGACAGAGGACAATCCTCCTGTTCTTCTAAGACGGAGTGTTTCCCCCGGTTGAACAACACGAGGTTGGGTTGGGAGTAGAGGGTGGCGGTCGGAGCGCAGGCTGCGGTCCACGCCTCCTAGGGACTTGGTGTGGACCAACGCAGCAGCTTCGGTGGTGCCCCCGGTCGGCCGGGACAGGACAAGCATCGGCTCCTGCAGTAGTGGCATCCAAGGCTGGTGTGGAGGCAGCAGCGTTGGCATCGCGCAGGGCCTCATCTTCTCTGATCTGGTGCAGCAAAGTTATCCTATCCTAATGTTATGGCAGTTAAAACCAGAACTTAAAATAAACCTAAAACAGAGCTATGATAAAATAAGGTTCGACAGCCAGCCCGGGGTAAAAGCTGGGGAGAAAAACAACTTAACAGTGCTCTGACTCTGTGCTCTGACCACGTTTAATAATAAGATAATCTGAAAATAAATAAATTAGACAATGGAAATAATCATTACTTGAAGCCCTATAGTTAACTATAGCTCTGGATGTAGCCATGAACATCTGCAGGGCTGCTTTTTTCTTTGTAGATTTGAGTTGTGTGTGTGTGTGTTTGTGTTTGTGTACGTGTGTGTGTGTGTGTGTGTTTGTGTACGTGTGTTTGTGTGTGAGAGAGAGAGTGCACATACAGTGTGTGTGTGTGTGTGTGTGTGTGTGTGTGCATGAAGTCCTTGTTTACATCTGTTCCAGTGTGCCGGGTTCATTGTGAGGGAGCATTAATTCGATAAAGGCTTAGAGGGATTTGAGATGAATCTTGTTTCTCTGTCCTTTTCTGCTCCTTGTTTGATTTTTGGTATGAAGGCTGAACATGAAGATTAGAAAGAGTTGTGCTACCTCAAAAGATGTTTTGGGACTACCTCAGAGCCGCGTGCCTTTCACTTGACCCCTTGGCTGATTTATTTATGACTCAATCTTACTCTGTAACTATTCAGATTCAAAGGTGATGTTTTCATAATCAATACAAATTAACTCGTCCTCTGGTAGCGAAGCCTTATCGAGGCCTGACTGCAATGCCTTCTGACCGTCTCAGGGGTTCTTTCTTCAACGCGATCCTAGCGGCCTCCTTCGCAATGGTGTCACCTTGAAGTGAAAACTTAAAACCCGTTAAAAAATCCTGAACAGATTCCAAATCCGCCACCGACTCACACTCTTTCAAAATAACCGTGTTCTTTCCAGAAGACCAGACTCCATTGTTTAAAAACTCAAAGCTGGAGATGAGCCGGTGCTGGTTAAACTTGAAAAAAAAAAAAAAAAAAGGTTGGTCTTTGAATGGATATTTGAAGCTGGAACTCACATTTTGACTTGCATGTCTCACTGACGGGCTCCTGAATGTGAATGCTGTGCCCACACAGGTATCGAAAAATCAATATTGTCTGTGAATGTTACATTGTAATGGCAGCAGTGCCTTTTGCGTGGAAATTTCAGGGCTTGAAAGCCATAAATGATTGTTAAAATGTGTCTCTCCAGAGCAAAAAGGCTGCAATCTAGCTGGTTTTGTCATGTCGGGATCTGCAGGATTCCCAGCAGAGACAAATGCCGTACCTGTTTGTGTCAGATTGATAGTTATGACATAAGCGACATGATATCCGGCTGCTCTGGCTTATCTGATGGAGCTGCAGGCTGACACATTACCGAGATCACTGGCATCCCCATCAATATTCACTCCGCATCCCGAACCGCAGCGAACAGATGGTCTTCGCTGCTCTTTTTACATAAACCCACAAGAAATTGCTACAACTCGTGCATACAAAAAGCAATGTAGGCTCAAATAATGGGTTGTCACTCTGCATCGTGTCCACATTTCTGACGGATCCGGGCACGTAATGGGCTCTTAATTAATGCTTGTAAGTTTTGAAAGGCAACGGTGCCTGCACGAGCGATAAGGCGCTCGGACCGGCCCACACTCGCCTTTTGGAATCAGTGGACGTGAACGTGATGATGATGATGTCGATGGCGATGATGATAACAGCTCTATTTAGATTCCTGTGCGTCTCTGCAGGCGCCAGTCTACCACACATCCATCTTTGGTGTTCAAATATTCTCAAGCATGGGCTTAGAGAGTCATTTGTCTTAAGTGTCAAAGGCACTTGACATTACAGGGCCTCGGCTCGCATCTCAAAGAGAGGCTGACAGGGATCTGCCAGGCGATCTGGAGCCGTCGGAGACAGCGCTGATCCGTCAAAAGTCTCTTCTTCAGAAGTTAACCACTAGGATGACTTTCAGGTATAGTCTGGGACCAAGCCTCGACCAAACGGGAGGAAGCCAGGCACCGGGCCGCGGCATGCCGGAATGAGATGATGAGCAGATTATTCACTGAGTGCTGCAGCAAGATGGGCTTTGGCCCATTTAGCAATTTATCCAAAGCTAGTTAAGTGGCGGGCTGGCGGATAGAAGAAGGCGGAGAAGCACTTGAATTCATTCCGCGGAAAGCTCTTTTTCTTATGTGTCTTATAGATCGAAAATCACCTAACTCTGCATACTTCTTGAACCATATAATTTCTAGATTTTTATGTATCAGAATTGGTTTTAAGAAAATAGAAATTTATGCAAATGGAATTGAAGTGCAACCTTTTTTCGCCGACTCCCTTCCCGCGCCAACCATTCTGGGAGAGAAACTTGAAGCACCGCTTTGTCTGATAAATGTCTCAGCGCTGATTTATTTTTGCCAGACACCCATAACGTCACCGTTCTGTCAAATTCATTCACTCTGATCAGGGAGCAATTTCAGCAGATACATTAGAAGGGCTTTTTTGATTTAGTTTTTGACATTTTTACCAATATGTCTGACATGCAATATATGCAAATTGAACCTCTCTAATAAGCATCTTCTTTGGTTCAATTGGTTCAGACCTTTTTTCTCTCATCTGACAGCCTGCAAGTCTAATTTTGGACATGAAAATAGCCTTATTATTTCCCTGATAAGGGCATGCCTATTGAGATGTCACTATTCTGTTCTTGCAGAGCAATCACCCCATCCATTCAATTTGGATTCAAAATATCACTTGTACTTCTCGGGGGAGATTGTTACCTCTGCACGGCGTGTAGGTATGTGCACAGATGCACGCATACGCACACATCGGAGCACCTCATCATTGTCATTTCGAAATAAGACTTAAATGATGTATGGTGTTGCGGCGTATTCAAGGTTAAATAGGAACACTGAGTTCTCTCACCCAGCTCTTCCTATTCCTTGCTCTCTGCTCTGCCAGGAGAAGCGGCGAAATGCGGCGTCCATATGTGCCGTTGATATTTTCCCCGTCTGAAGTTGAAACAACAGGAAGTTTTCAGCCAGGGGTCAGTGGGACTCGCGCTAACTAGCTGTGGGGGAACAGCGTCGGTGGTATATATAGCCGCCCCCGCTGCCCGTGGGAGGTTTCGGATTCCACCCTGCACGGTCCCTGCACTCCCTCCACGGGTGTGTTCTCCCCGAGAGGTTGAAAAATGAACAGCGCGAAAGCCGATCTGAGGAGCTGTTACCAAGCAGCTGCACTGTGAAATTGATATTAATTGAAATTGATTATGCAATCTGGGACACATGGGTCATTAATTTCTAATCTCCCCCTTCAATCAATAATATATCCCTCTCTCCAAAGCATCTTTTACAGCTTTTAACTCTTGTTTATGAATAAAAATGATTACAATGATAGCATTCCTTAATTAAAGCCGAGGCTTCCTGGCCTCGTCGTTATTTTACTGAATTTCATGCCTATACGAGAGAAAAAAAAGGTGCGGAAAGATTAGAAGCAGGAGGAAACTCATTGTTTGAACTCGCCTCTTTGCATCAAAATGTTTTGACTTTTATTCTGCCGTACCACCTGGACTCATATTGATGTCGGAGACAAATGTGTGGTCTAACCCATGGCTCTGTATTCTTCTCTTAGCTGTACTTGCCTCCTTTTTTTCTCCATCGGTCTATGACATGATGTATATAGATGGCTGTCAGGTAATTTAACACGCCCTTTGGCAGTCACGCGGGGTCTCGGGCAGCCAGGATTCAGCTTCATCAAATTATCCACTTTTGAATCGACCTACAGATCCACAACCGCAATACGTTTTAAGTTAGCTCTGCTTTAAGTCCCTTTTGATATTTTTCAAATTTATACACATCAAATTCTTCCCTGGACCCCCCGCTTCTGTGTCCCAGTTCCATTCTACATACCAGTAGTGTATGGTACGAGCTGTGTACTAATCATCATAGTGGTTGTGTCCCAATTCCATGCTACTTAAAATAAATTCTGGGTTTGCACGTAGTTTTGTTCTTCATGATAATTCATCACGTGCACCAATAGATATAAATCAAATTAGAATTACACTGCTTACAAAAAGTGAAATGTTTTCTCAAGACTACTTTTTTAATTGTTGTTTATTGAGCTGTTTCACCACAATCCACAATTTCCTTTTTTTTTTTTACATCTATTGATGTAGATGTCCTCTTCACATTACATTATGGCACAATAGTGTCCATCAGCAGCACACTCAAAAATCGAAACAGATTTTTTTTCATTACCCATACAAGCCACAGTGATTACATATTACTCGTTGTTGTCACATGATAACAAGTACGGGATGCCGGATGGTGTTATCCTGTTTTGCAGCTGAGAGCAGCTCCTCCATTTCATTAGTGCATTGCATTGTGAGGGCAATAGTATCCTTCAACAGAACACGGAAAAGTTCTGAAATATGTGCTGACTTTTTTTGATTTGTCTCATTTCCGGTGTGGACACAATATCTAAACCAAACCTGCTTAGAATTAATTTGTATGTGTAATATGGAACTGGGAAACATCTAGAGACCAAAAACCTATAAACATTCATGTATGAGTTTTCTTTCTCGCAAAACGCAAATTCAGATTCAGGCAACTTAAGTTCTCAGCACCAAACACTTTATTTGGACACAGAAAACGAACGGGGGCTTCTTCAGGGAGAGCGATTTGCCACAATGCAGCCTGATTGGGCGTTGATTATGTTTGTTGGTTCAACCTTAATCATCCCGGCTGCTCGGTACACATCCTCTCCCTCTGACTGCTGCGGCACATCTCCGTGAGGTTGCGAGGAGCAGCTTCCTGCGCGCATCAACAGCAACTTCTCAGGTGCCACTGAGGCTCCTAATGATCATTTCCCGACACCCCAGGCTGCTCCGGATTTGATTTGGAGTGCGTGTGGATCGAAAACAAACATACACGTATTGCTTTTTAATGAATGTGGCTACTTTTCAATCATCATTCTTAAGGATGTTAAGATGTATTTGTATCTGTGAAGTGATTGCATTACCTCTTTTCTCTCTTTTATTTAAATAACAATAATAGCTCCGCTCATTCATAGGCATACACAAAAGCTTTAGATGAAAATCTGGTGTATTTTAACTTTGATGCATATAGAAGTATTTGTGTGACTTGTAGCAATTACGGTACAGTTTTCACAGTGAGCACCCTCCGATCTGTGTGTGTAAAGACAGATAGAGAGACGGACAGGGATGTTTGTGTCTGTGTATGATGTGGCTTTTCAGGACTGAGGGAAAGACTGGAGTCAAATCAACACAAATAGTGGCTGACGTTATTATATCACATTAAGATTGGTGATAGCAGATCTTCAGCACAATATTATCACGTAATCATCTCATTGGATCCTGGAATATGTTATTGATTCAAAGGCTTCTTCAATTAATTCGGTGTCAAATGAAGAGCAGGGGCGGCACAGGACAGGTGAGACTCCTATCTTGTAATATCATAAGGATACAATTAACATATACACCTCTGTCAGTCATAAGAAAATGGCAATCTCCAAATGAATTAAAGTACAGACTGTTTTACCAATACATCAGCTTTTGCTACTGATGCTTTGAACACAGTGAAGCTTTCTGGCTCATGTTTTTACAGGATCTACCTGTAAATACTTTACAGGTACCATGTGGAGTGTCTGACCACTGGTGGCGCTTTTTTTTTTTTTTTGAGTTGGCTCTGTTCTTGTTTATGTTGCATATTCAACAATAGTCCAATATCGGATTATAAATAAGAGTTAAACGCTCTCGAATGGGTTATTCCCCATAATCACTACTTTTACTCTTGATATGTAAACCCTTCCCTGAACATTTTGAACGCACAGCTTTTATTAGTCTTACACCGTTGTGCTCCGAGTGGATGGCGCTTGACTATGGGCCCGCAGCTCATTTGGGCCTCAGCTGGTTAATCCCGCCACGGTCCTCCCACTTTTGCTTAAGTAAAATCTCCTGCCATAGTTAGAAAATGACCGTCAGGAACTGTGTTAACATACGTACTTACCAATAGTTTAAAAAAAGGATTGTCATTTCATTTTCATCAAACTCTTTTCACGGCTGATTTCTCCTTTCATACACAGTATATATTAGAATTCCTATCCACTTGTATAACCTTCATGAAAAGTTACACGATCTCAATTTAAATTACCACATTTGGGCGGAATAACCATAATCTATGGCTAAGTCTGATGTTTGAGGAGCTTTAAATAGGTAAGTAATACTTTATTCAAGCATCCCCACTGCATGGCCTCAGGTCTCCGGAGAAGATATAGTGTTGATTTCACACCCCACTCCCCCAACGCACAGTCAGACTCAGACATTGACTGTGGAGCGGTGTATTTGTAAAAATGTGACACAAATCCAAATAATTCATAAATGACCTTGTCTGGCACTGGTGCCTCAGTCCTCTGATGACTGCATGCCACTGCACAGGATTGTCTAATAAGTGATGCATTGGAAAGCCTGGCCGGAGGATCCCTAAAGCAATTCTTTTGTAATTGATGTTGCAGCATAAAATGGCTCTCAGTGGGCCAGGCTGATTAGGTTGGTTTTTCGTGGCCGTCTAGCCGCTCCCCCTCTCACCAGCAGTCACTCACCAGGTGGAATGACATCACGTCCGATTACCCCATTGAGCCGGATCGCGTTGTCGCGCGTCCCTGGCGTGTGTCTCTCGTCTCATCTCTAAATGCGGGGGTTCGCGGACCAGGAGGGTCTGCACATTAATATTAAAGCCTGATCATTGACCGTCACTTGCGTTGATGAACAGCAGTGAAAACAAACACAGACAAGCTGCTGGAGTTTATTCTGGAGTATTGAATGCAGTTTATAATTTATGGGGATGAATATGGTTTTTTCTTTTTCTCTCCCCCTCCCCTCCTCTCTCATCCCGCTTGTTTTATTTTCTGTATTCACTGCCATGTGGACTCTGGGGACTCAATGCAAATGTCCTGGTGTTCCACTTACTCCTCGTTCCAACAGGGTTCATGGAGTCTAATCAGATCTGTTGACTCCCCATCCTTGTAAGAGACACGGAGAAAAGAACAGAAATATATCTGTCTTATATGCAAGCTTTCTCAAAGCTTTTGAGGGTATTCGGAGGCACTGCACGAGCATTACTGTATAAGCATCACATGGCTAATATTAGCGCGCTGTGCAATATTACACAACGTGACACATTGCACATCATATACCACATATAAACCCTATGTAGTACTTCCTGAATA
This sequence comes from Xiphias gladius, assembly GCF_016859285.1. Lineage (NCBI taxonomy): Eukaryota > Metazoa > Chordata > Actinopteri > Istiophoriformes > Xiphiidae > Xiphias > Xiphias gladius. Next base: position 4,599,126 of record NC_053405.1, read on the forward strand.
TAGAAGGGTGTTAGATTACGGCGGCCCAGCAGCACTAAACCTAGTGGCCCTTGCACACGGCACAGTGTGTAACACATGCTGTAGTTATCTGACAATTATGATACAACACTAGAATGAACTTACAATGTGCTTTTGATGACATTTGAGCAACATTGCTACTGAGGCACGGTACATTTGTGTCCTGTTGGGGTGCCTGAGTGCCTGGTGTTATTCCTACAGTGTTGTTTGTTACGTTTGAAAGAATATTTCCATAATGAAAATAGAAGCGGCGTCCAAGTCAGTTTCTCATCCTCCACGCTGATGATTTCATGCTGTTTCCTTCACTGTGTGTGGCTTTACTTACAAGGACGCCTCAAGCCTGCTGTTTGCTACAAAGCATCTTCTGCTTACTTTAGAAAAAATAAATGAATAAATAGAACTGAACAGAAGCAGGACTTGTTTTGAAAGGTGCACTAGATTTTTAACTTCTGATTTTTAATCAGTACTTGAATAATCACCAGTAAGCTATATGCAGGTCGGATTTGCTGTGGTACTCTCTGCTGATTTACCATGTTTGCAGTATGAATAAGTAGATTTATCTAATAGCTCAGAAGGCAGTTCAATTAATTAAAAGCAGCAATGGTACAATAATACAAATATATGATGACAAAACGTTTTGAAAAGGGCCAATTAGGAGCACATTTACTCATTTACCCACTTAAATAAGGGTTTTCAACAAAACGTATGTACTTTTAGTAAAATGTTGAATGCAGGGCTTGTGCTTGTCTTACGGTGTGATATTGCCCACAGGCTAAACTTATCCTTGGTCATAAATACATTAATTTCCCATCGATAAGCTATTCTTCCAGTACATCCTCCATTCCCTCACTTTTAATCTCGGCACATCCACAGTCGATGCGGCCTTACCTCCTAATGAATGGCATTCAGCTGGCACCTTGAATCATGTCGTTTTATAATGCATCATAGTAGCTAATAAAGTCGGGATTGATTTGTGCTTATACAAAAACACATCAGGCGGAAACCATCACATTGCTAATACATTGACGCTGATCTGGTTGTGCGGACGGAGCAGCCAAATGCCAGGAGACTTTTATTTATTAAAATATTTTTTTCTTCTGTGAGGCTCCTCAGCAGTGGGATCGATCTCAGTGCAGAGCCTTTTGTTCTCTGAAGTAATAAAGCAGCGTATTGATTTATTGGCGGGCGACAGTTACCTTTTGCCTCCTCCTCCTGTTCTGTGCTTCGTTCCACTGTCGGGTCCCCGGGGGGGAAAACTTTGGTCTCTACAGAGGCCGAAGCCCTGCACTTTGCTACAGCGCAACGCCCGTGCATACCGACACTGAGCTCTCCGCTTCCTGTGACGACACAGTGCAAGAGGTATCGATCTGGACAAGGGGATTTTTTTTCGGGACTGGGTATCAGTCAGGACTGGGGGCTTTATCATTGTGCACGGATATGTGCGCTCATTTTCTGATCTCCACTACTAATCTCAGCTCGGGGATAAGCGATCTCCTCGAGCTGTCGTAATAAAGTGTGAGCAGCCACAATTGCGGAAATGTGGGCGGGAATTAATGCAGGAAGCAAAGTGGCAGATGTGAGAGCTGAAGCAACCTGACTCAGCTCGATTGTACAGGGTGGCACTGTCCACGCCTGTGTTTTCATATGAACTGTAATTATAAAGGGAAAGTTCACCCCAAATACATTTTGAACAGCACTTGTTTCCTGTTTTAAGATGGCGTTGTATTATATTTACATATCCTCTGTATATTAACAAATTACTTCCTTTTCACACATGCAATCTGAATATACATGCAGAGTCAACACAGCATGGAGCCATGGAATTACATCGAGACAAGAACAAAGTCTGCCCAGTTCCACGTAAATAAAAACCAAGAATCAGAAAATTCATGTCCTAAAAAAACACCTTTACCTCTACTAATTAGTTTTCTTCAGGTCGTGTTTTTACAGGATCTACGTGTAAATACTTTACAGGTACCATGTGGAGTGTCTGACCACTGGTAGCGCTTTTCTTTTTTTTTTTGAGTAGGTAAATGTTTTGTTCTGTTCTTGTTTATGTTGCATATTCAACAATAGTCCAATATTGTAATATAAATAAGAATTAAACGCTCTCGAATGGGCTATTCCCCATAATCACTACTTTTACTCTTGATATGTAAACCCTTCCCTGAACATTTTGAACGCACAGCTTTTACTAGTCTTACACCGTTGTGCTCCGAGTGGATGGCGCTTGAATATTGGCCCGCAGCTCATTTGGGCCTCAGCTGGTTAACCCCGCCACGGTCCTCCCACTTTTGCTTAAGTAAAGGGTGTAAACACATCTCCCGCCACTGCCATAGTAGGAAAATGACCGCCATCATACAGTAACAGCTGTGACACCAGGAACTGTGTTAGCATACATACCTACAAATAGCAGAAATAATGAATAGCCATTTCATTTTCATCAGAAACGACACAGCAGACCTCTGAGGAAAGATGGCACCGGTGTCTCGGTTGCTGACAGGATTAAATATAAACAAGACGAAGATGCTGATGCTGAAGATCTGCTTGCAGTTACTTTTAATTTAAACATATTCTAGTTTATTTTCTTCGCTTTTTTCCTCCATACTTACAATTAACTTACAGTGAAAAGGAATTTTTTGCTTATCTGGTCTCAAGCTTTGAAAAGGAACTGTTCATTTTCCTAAACGTTGATTTAAGCTGTCCAAGGTCATCATCAGTATGAATATTCTGCCTTTCAGTAAAGTTTGCCTTCAGGTTCAGTCAAAGCGGCATGAAAAACCAAGGTAAGCGAAATCATTGTCACTAAATCACAAACAGCGACGGGATCTCGTGGGACTGCGTACTGGGACTGTGGTAAGCAGAGAAATGACTCGGTGTGACATGACAAAGCAAATGTGCATACTGAGAACACGCAAATTGACTTAAACTGGTGTGCTATTCTAACGCCATCTGGTGAGACCAGGCTGCAAAGAGAGAATTTAATCAAGCTGATTTACAGTGAGTCAAATGGACTTTTCTTGCCTATACCTTTGATTGACAGACCAATAAAGGTCAGAGCTTCTCTAATCAAAGATCGCCTCTTGCCACCCACTCCCACTGTCATAAGGGAGGCTGCTCGGAGTTAGTGGGGGAATAAAAAACTGAGCTATTTACAAGCTCATGGTAATGAATTATGAGTAGCTGCCTCTGCAGGACAGGTTTTTAGAACTGGTCTGGTAATTGAGCAGAGTGGTGTTAAACATCATAATTACGGGTATACTACCTTGGGATCTTTATTTTTTTTTTTTGCTGGAGAGGGAACGCTGTAGGGAGGGAAGAATTATTTTTCAGTCCTCCATTTACATTTTTCTTTGAAAAAAAACACCATCCATATCCCTAATTACTCAGACTGCGTATGTTTAATTATACTTTTGGTGAGGATGAGTAAAATGTATTAGCGTTTTGCCTAATCCCATTCCCTAATGTGCACGGGGTTATAAAAGGGTTTGACTACCCGAGAGTTTGCCATCTACCTGTGAGGGACCGTTTTCGGGAATTTAGTGACCTCAAAGTTGAAACAAAGTCACCTAGACTGACAAACACAACCAGGGGCGCCGTCTCTCATTCCGTCGGAGCTGCTCTTTTCATGCTGCGGTCAAGCACTAATTTCCTCCTCGTAACAGACATGGCTGTATCCAGGAAAAGACATGCTGACATTTGGTAATACATTCCACTACTCATACATCTCATCAAACACCACTCATCCATCTACAGCCCTCGTCCAGCGTAGCCCTTGACACGAGTTGGGGTTGATAAGAGGACAAATTGAGGCCATGACTGTTAACCTTCTCAGGTCCTTGACTTCCATTTGGTCTGCAGTGTCACTAAGGCACATATATGTTAACGGATTAGAGGTGGCATCCTGCACCTGACATTAATAATGCAGACAGAATCTTTCACCTACAGCACAGAAGCACAACAGTGTTTGAGCAGTCAGTGAGCTAAAAGTCCATATGTCTGTATATCTGTTTAACATAAATAATCACCATTACTGGCTTTTTCCATAAAAGCTGAGGCTGGCTGTTTACATTTGAATTTTAAGCATATGCTATTACCTTGTCCAGTTTTACAGTATGCTTCCATCACTTGACAAAGTTTAACATTCATGCAAAACTTTGGACTAGTGACATTTCTTTTTTTCGCCGCCAACATACCAGTAGCAGTTGACAAAGTTTGTTTGACTTCACCGTGTTTTCTTTCAGTCCTCAGAGAGCACCGAGGCCATAGCTTCCGATTTGCATTTGTTGACTGAAACGACTAAAACGACTGTTTGCTGTTTGTTTGATACCAGTTATGGTGACCCCTAAAATGCTACCACCTCTTTAATTTCACAGCAATCAGCTGTTCGGGCCAGAGTGTACCCAGTGTACTACTTTGTTTTGTTTCATCAAGAAACACTGGTATTAAACACTGCCATTCTTTTTGAATTGACAACATTGGATGATGACGTGTCTGTGCCCCGCACCGTAGGATTGTTCACGGGATTTCAAGCTGAATGTGATGTCAAACAGTTTTAATGCACTTCTGCCAGTGATTATCCCTTGAACATCAGTGCATGACAACTACAGAATGGTGAAGGTTAAGCCTCTGCTTAAAGTTACAGAAAGATTTGGGACCTGGAGAGCAAACTGGTCTTCTGGTAGATCTGGTGGTTATGGCATCAGAGTGCCATAAAGGTTGCACAACTAAAACAACGGGCTAAAGGTTAAGGAAAGACTGTGATCATGTTTAAATATTAGAAAAACAAAAACAACACACTGCCTGTACAAGATGGCTGATGTTAAAATAAAGCTGTTGTTTGCTTCGTCTTCTTAACAAAGTACCTCGGCACACTGATACACACTCTCGAGCTGGCTTGAAAGCACAGTTTAACGATAGTTTGTTGAGCTGCTATACAATTGAGTTGGACAAAAAATGCTGTGTACTGTCTAAGCTTTGTCATTGATACTTGTGCCAAAACCTTGTTTAATCTGGCCTTGCAGCGGAAGCAGTAAGTCAGCACCACAACAGAAGCAGCCCCGCCCTCCGTCAGTGTCTACACTGGATCCGTTCAGCCACAGTACTGCTTAGTACACAAGCATATGTTTGTGTGAGTAAAAAGCATGTGGTGAAAGGGTTGACAAAGGTACAAGCCACTACACAGCTGGTGTAGCCAGCTGCAGTGGTAAAAATACCAAGATGAGTGGCAGTTTACAGATTGTGGTATCTGGAGGGAAACAGTGCTTTCATAACCAGATGTGCAGTGTTTCTCAACTCTTTCACTTTTGGGTTGTTTTTGCTTGTAACAAAATTTCCTGTGTGAATTTCTGTTAAGTGAAGTGATCAGAAAATGTTGAGACTAATGGAAGTAATTGCAGCAAAGAATTAGCCTGAACAGAACTGCGTGGCTGTTATAATCACTTGGATCCGGTTCATTTACCCTCGCTCTAATTTGTCAAAAAATTTTTAAGGGTATTTTAAAACAAGTAGGAAGGATAAATATTCCAACAGCTAGAATCTGTTATAACATGATGTTTTAATATCAATTTATCTACAAAATTTTTACTGACACCACTGTATTCTGGTCTTCATGGAAAGTGCACTGTCACTGAAGCAAAAGAACATATAAAAATTACAAACAAACAGACTGTACCATTTTGACCATAAAATGTCCATTGATTTGGCATTGGTACTTACAGTATAAATGAGCAGAATCATATTGAAACAGGATGGTTCGACTTTATGTAGCGGTATCTGAATTTCTACGGTAGAATTCTTTTGTTAGAGTTTGTTCTTGAGAAACAGTTGTGCATTTTCTTGCTGATCCACCTCATTTTTTATAATATAGCACTGAAGTTAGTTGCCACAAAACAAAAACCAAAACAACCAGATGAGTACATTCTTCAGCTGTCCACAGCTGGTCCTCTCCTCATTAACCAAACAGTTTGGTAATCCGTGGAGACAGAGCACAACTTTAAACCACAACGGGCACAAATCTGATGTCCAGGAGGTCTCCTTGAGGCAATTTACAGTCCAGATCTCCCTTCAAGCAGCTGTTAACTGCACAGCTTGGTGGTCTCGTAATCCATCGAATTGGGCAGACGTGAGCTGAAGGCCTGTAAGGAGGCATGAATGCGAACCACCTCGCTGGCAGTCAGTTTGAGTCGGTGCCGAAGAAGACAGGCAAACAGGTCCAACCTCTGTTGACCCGGAGGGGACAGCCGGTTCACTCTGTCTCGTATCTCCAGGAGCTGAAGCATGGCGGTGTCCTGGGAACCTTGGGTGTATGGGTAGTCCAACTGTAGAATCAAGTCGCGGATCGCTTCAGGGTCAAAGTGCATACTGTAGCCAAAGACCTGGATGCTGTTAATCTTCATGTAGCCCAGATTCCGAGCAGGATCTGTCATTTCTAATGGCTCGTAATAAACACTGTCATTCACTCCATCTTGAGTCTTTATTCTGCTCCGAAGGTAGATATGAATGGTTTCAAAGAACGTCTTCCATTTGTTGCCCAGTGTCAGAGTCCAGTTATAGCACTCAAAGGGTAGGTCCAGCTTGGTGGCCTGCCAGTCTGGAAAACTGTTCTCATTGACAGGGATGTACCAGCTCTCTGAATGACTCCCTCCAAAGGGGTTGATGTAGAGAGTAAGGACAGGCTCCAGGGTGCTGTTCTTTGTAAGGCAGATCTGGAGGGATATTCCCAGAAGCATGTGGACCATGTTGGACTTGTACTTGTTGCTCTTTAGCGTCAGCAACATCCTCTTTCTCCACGATGGGTCAAACCAGCTGTTGAGCCTCATGTCGTTGCTGATGAAGATGGCATGGACCTAACAGAAAGGCAGACGTGAAAACAGTATGAGAGCACAGCACACATAAACACAAATTTATACCTGCATTGAAAAGATTTTATTGTACGAACATGAACAAAAGATCACAATTGTCTTTTTGAGATGTGACATGCTTGAGAACTAAAAGAAAATGTTTTTTATTTATTTTTTCAATAAATTTCAATATGTTTTAAAGACTGTTGTTGGACAGTGAAGAAGATTTTCTCAGCACCACAAATATATTTCTTGTTGTTTTCAACATTTTCAACAACATCTTTCCAGATGGTGTCATTTAGAGCAACTCCATCCACTACGGATGGCCATGAGATTGAGCTGCAGTTTCCAAGGTCAAGAATGACCCTTCAAACTCACCTAATTTAATTTATATTGACTAGTATTATGTTTTTGCCAAAAAAAAAAAAAGGTTACTTCTGGTACTGTATGCAACACCTTTGGTACCATTTGCCTTTGATAAGTACGTCATCATATTATCTACAATTCAAATCACTACAAAATCTGAATTGGCTTTGTTCAATATTATTCTGTATTCTAATCAAAGAACCACAAACTGCTTCAGATGTACAAAACATCTAAAACATGGTACAACAAATACAAGGAAAAATATGGGGAAACTGTAAAGTTCCTTAGTAGCCAGAAGGACAAGACTTTGTCTTGCCGAATGGCTCCCCTGATGAAATGTATCCTCCCCAGTCTACTGAAAGACAGTTCAGCTCTCAGACAGCCTAACATGATTAAACAAAGGCTAAAAGAAAAATACCTCTAGCCTACGGTCAGCTCTCTGCAGTAGGTAGCCCAGCTCCAAATCCTGGAGGTCCGTCTCGAATCCCAAGTAGTTCTCCGTAGAGTCCGCCACCATGGGCCTGCAGGCCCCTTGCGTCAGGGCAAAGCCCAGGTTGCAGCTCCCACAGCGGGTGTGGTTGTCTGGTGCGCACGCTGCACAGGCCGAGCCTTCCCCAACAGTGCAGGGTGGAGGCAGCTGACAAGGGCTGTGTTCATATCGGCAGCTGCAGCTGTGAAGCTCCTCAGAGAATGCACCAAGCTGGTTGTTCTCTGAGCAATACAGGAGCGACTGGAAATGACTCAGCCAGTAGGACTGACGCCTGGACCAGAGAAAGAGGAAAAACAGAAGATGGAGAGAGAAAGACAAGCGAAGAGAGAGCGGTTAATGAACAGGACTTATAGGTTGAACTGGTTTAATAGGTAGAGCTTTAATAGGTCCAGGGCACCTGTCTGGGTCTGCAGACAGCTTGCTCGTTAAAAATACAAAGCATAACCAGTACAATATAAAGCATGCACACAGGTAATTTGCAGGCCAAGAGACTTCCATGAAACCTCCGTTTTCCTATATTTGTAAATTACATAACCATCATCATTTCAAGTTCAAATTTTTTCAAAAGTTCAACATTTCAGTCACTCTATTTCAGTGCGTAGTTTGGACTTGCTAACACAGACATCCAAAAAACAACAACAGACAACTGAGGAAACTTCCTCCCCTAATAAAGGTCATGAAGGTTAATACTGACACTGCATTGCTGAAAATTTCCACGTTCAAACTCAAATTTAGCTTAGTTTAAACCTAAACCTCTTAAATGTTTTTCGATCAAATAACCAAATCAATGCTTTGTGTGACCTGTTATTCCTTGTGTGCTTAGATGTGTAGACACAGTGGTTTGAGCATCTCAAAATGACTGTACTTCTAGAATTTGGGATTTACATGCATTGCAGCGTTTGCAGTTTTACTTTCAACAGGTAAAAACTGCTGGATATTTCCAGACAATGAACTCGAGCTTGTTCCAGAGCAATCCATTAGGACAATCTGGGACGATTTGGAAGTGTTTGCAGGCATACCTTCACCTTATTGAGTCAACCTTGCCTGAGATTCTTGTGGAGTATTTCCAGTTTTCATGTTTTTGTTGTCCTTAAAATGCCTGATGAGTGTAAGGTTACACATGCAAAGAATATGGGCACAAACACTGGCATTTGAAAAGGAAGAGAGTGCGAGAAACAGGAGAGAGAGAATGTTGTCTTTGATCAGTTTGTGACATAAATATTAGAAGTGCGCTGCAGCCGTAGGGTAACTTACTCTCAGACATGCATATAATTCCCCCATGTGGGCTGGAGTTTGATTCCCGTCTGTAGCACTTTCTTGACTGTGATCCCTTTATGCCTTTATCCTCTTTGCTTGCTGAAGAGAAAAAATGCACAGTACATACCGCTGGCTTTCCTTTCAAAAAAAAAAAGAAAAAAAAAAAGCTTTTTCTTTGATGATGGTATATTGTGGTAAACTTTATGCTAATCTGAAAATGTTTGGTGGATTACATTTAGGGCATCCTTCCTCTGCATCCCAATCTTATTGTGTGCTTGGCAGTGGGAATCAAGTCTGAGTTCAGAAAATCACCAATTTGAATATCAAAACCCTTAATGGAAAAAGCGTCATGGGAAATGAACCGAAAGAGCTCTTCCTTTCCATCACTCGCTAGCTGTGGGCACAGCATTTCACCTCCGACAGCTTCAGCAGGGCAAAGCGGTCACCAAGAGAAGAGTGCAGTTGTGCTGTTAGTTCCCTGGTGAGATTATGTACAGCCTTCCTGCTCCCTGCAAGTCTTCTTTCAAAGCACCGCTATAAATCACAGTGTCTTCTAACTTGGAGGAGCAGGAAACACTATTTTGAAAATGAAATCAGAAATATAGTTAAACCCAGGGACCTGGAATTGCTGAAGATTTGTGGACTTTAAAGTTAAACCCCTTAGTGGATTCCCTGACACAAGACCGGTATCCACTTTAGATTATGAAGCTTTTACTGAAGTTATGTACATTACATTGCCAAACGAATGTGGACGTCCAAACATTACAATTGAGATTTCTGAGCACTTCATTGGCATTATTCTGCCACTATAACAGCCTACACTCCTTTGAAGCCTCTCTACAAGATTTTGAAACCTATCTGAAGAGATTTGCTCCCATACAGCCACAGGAGCATTAAATGAGCTGAGGCACCGATTTTTCAATCTGGCCTGGTCCACAATTAGAGAGCCAGTTTATCCTAAGATTGTTAGATGGGGCCAAGGTCAGGGATCTGTGTGGTCAGTCAACTTCTTTAACTCCAAACTGGGAAAACAGTTTTTATGGACCTGGCTTTGTGCATTGTCATGTTGAAACAGAAAAGGCCCGTCCCCAAACAGTTGCCAGAAAGTTGTAAGTGCACTGTTTGCTAAAATACCACTGTGTGAAGACTTAAGAGTTCCCTTACTTGGAATTAAAGGGCAAACTGTGATAAACCAAAAGTATGAAGACATATGTTTACATATTTCCTGCTTTTGTCTTGCAGTCTTTCATTTGTTTTGTGCATCTGATGGTGTACATGCAAGGAAAATGTTTTATACTATTTTACTACAGGTACTCTGATTGTCAGATCTGCAGATCTTATTAACTCCTATTTATCTTCTGTCAGAGGTATAAATTAATATAAAGTATGCTATTAATAGAAATCAGTCAAACCACTCAAACCAGTTCTGACGCAAACAAGCAAAAGCAATCAATATGAAGAATGTAAAAGAAGAAAAGGCCAGTATCATGATGTGCGATAATCACAACTTCTGCCCATCTTTTCCTTTGTAGGAATGAATGTGACTGAAACAGTGTGAGGCTGTAAAGATTCAATCGGTCTGAATACCTTGACAAGTTCATTAAAAACCTATTCAACAATTTTAAAGTCAAATCTTAATTGCACTCTCTTAGTAGTCAAACAAAGATGAGAGATGAGAGGAATCCTGTGAAGCATTCAAGACCTTGATGTACGTGAAAAAAAAAATTGGACACTTTTTTTTCTGGGGAGAAGCTTATGCATAAGAAAAAGGCATTTTCTAAGCTGATTAAAGCAGAAGTACTTGAAAACATCTCCTGAATGACAATGTGCATCATTATGCCTAATGGCAAAAGTTTCAGCACAAAGTGTACTGTGCAGTTTTATCAATAGCCGCCCAATAAAAGTCAAGCTCACTGCTGCTTCGACTGTCTTATTTGCACATAATTGTCATCACAGAGGAATAGTAGCCCATAGGAAGCAAAATCAATCACATATCTCTCATCTATCTCAAGTGACACGGACAGGATGTTAAAGGGAGAGTGAGGGCTCTTTTGAGAGCTTCTGCTTCTCTCCCAGACAAACTGACAAACATCCCATTCTCAGTCTCTTTCCACTGAGTATGAAGATTTCTATGAAGTGAGAAAAGAAAGGCAAAGCTTTGCAGCTGACGCAGTGGTAATAACATAGATAAAAACTGCCTGGATGAGGGCGATGACGCTCCCACTCTTCCAGGCAAGTGGGTGGGAATATCAACTGCGACGATCAATGATTAATGTGTGTTTTGCCAATGTGGTGGAGAGAACCGGACGAATTAAGGAGGGGGTACACTGAGACAAGGAAAAGAAAGAGAAACAGAGAGAGTGACTGGACATTGAACAGAGCGCAAAACATAGATTATTCTGCCAGCTGATTTATGTATTGGGCTTTGTACCATCACCGCCATTACTATGGTGGCTTAGTCGAACTGAACACAGTGCGAGTGACACATATGGTGGGATTCATCACCTTCAGCAATCGCCCCCTTCGGCAGATGAAGGGATCCTATGCGAATGCTGATTTTATTCAGCCTTACAACACTAATCTGAGATTTGGAGACTCCACTGGAAACACGACAGCATTGGTCGGACACTTAAAGCAGGACTATGCAACCTTTACAAAAATTCTGTCTCCTAAAAAACAAAACTTAGACTTCAAAGCAATAAATATAATGTACCAAACTTGTACTTTTGATTTGGCCTCTACATCCTACTTTTTCTAAGATGGTCAGGTGAGACCACTGTCCGAATGTGCCGTCTGAGAGATACCATTGTTTGTCCCCCAGCATAAGGTGTGAATGCACGTTCCAACGTCAAGCAAAGACATACTGACACACTCCATAGCAGTGTGTGGCAATAGCAAGTCACTTCATAGTTTGCAAGCCACCATAAAAGGTAAAAAGAGCAGCAAGGAAGGTGACCACAACAAACATGTCGGGGGAAATGGAAGAGCCACCACCAATCCGAGCGTTGAGCGTAATTTACATAAACTACCTCATAGTCTAGCATGACCAGGTTTATTTTTGTAATAATTTTACCTTGAATAATAACATATCCCAATTGCCTTCTTTCATTAATCAGCCCTGTCGATGAATTATGCAATTCATTGGTACGGTGTCTCTTTATTTCTTTATGTCGTCAATATGTAACCTGGCTCATAATCCACGGAGCTAAATTCCGTACTGCCATCAGACTGTACTCATAATTTAGCTGGTCATCAACAGAACTAACCTACATGCTTGACGACGAGATACCAGTGAGAATTTGTAACTTTGCGTGTTAGATGGCTTTCGTCCTCCCCAGGAAAGCTCCCGCCTTTTCTCAGCAAACATTGAACTGACTTTGCACTCCTGTAAGGCTTTTACCTCCTGACCTGTAGTGAGTGCACCTGACTGTACCTCCCTGGGCCCATACAGTATTCCTGTTACGATTATGCCTAGAGTGAAATACCAACTACCCTCTGCATTCTTTGTTTTCAACTGCTAGGTCAGACAATTTGATTATAGTCTGCTCTAGTAATTCCAGTTCAGCTAAGCTCTTTACTCCGGTTGCCTTTGCTCTTTTAAACTCTCAGTCTGTGTCTAATAAATCTTTCAATCTCAATGATCTAATTGCATCCCATATCCTTGATTTCATTTTCCTTACTGAGACCTGTCTTAAACTCACCACCCACCCATAGGTAATTTTCTGAATGCACCAAAGTTTTTAAGAATCATCTCACTTGTATTCCATAAAGTTTGGGATCACTTTGCCAATATTAATGACCAAGTTAGTTGGTTTAATGATTTGTATACATCAGCCCTTGACTTTTCTGCTCCATACACTTCCAGGACTGTACCATTTCTTGATACAAGCCCTTGGATCAATGACAACCTCAAACAACGAAGAAGGGAATATAGGAAGGCCGAATGTAGATGTAAAAAAAATCTAAATTTCACTACCTACATATAAAGGAACTAGTGTTTAAACTGAACCAGACTATTGAATATGCATGAGCTGCCTACTTTCCTGGTTGATTAATAGTAATAAACACAACCCAAGGTTTCTGTTTAGTACTATTAACCAGCTTGTAAATCCCTCTCTTCCTGCCATCCTCGCTTTATCTTCCCGTTGTCTTTGAAAACATGTCTTTTTTGTTGACAAGATTAATGGTCTGTGTTCCAATTTTTTCCCCTAACTGTTCTACCCTCCTCCCCATTCAGCCATTCTGTTTTACTGCCTGAATTTGCTCCTAACTCGTTGTAGATCCTTTTAAACACTGGAGCTCGTATGCATCCCTCCTTCAGTCCCAGTGACACAGTTTCCTCAAAACTCCTTAAATCCATCCTTCCTTTCTTAGGACCCAGCTCCAGCTGCAAAACAAAAGGTGATCGCGCCTTTGCTGTCTTTGCCTCAATCCGCTACAATCATCTCCCTCAATCTATCAGTTTTGTTGAATCTTAAGATCATTCTAAGTGGCCTCTAAAAAAACATCTCTATTGTCAAGCCATTTTATAGACCTCCATCCCTGTTTTATGTTTTGGTTTCGTTTTAGTTGATCTGTCTCTCACTGTGCTGTGTTTTATATTGTAATTTATTCTTACTTTATTTTTTTATTTGTTTATATTTTTTAAAAAGTGCTTTATGAATAAACCAGCGCTTAGCTACATACTAGCAGCCACCAGACTTTATTTTCCGCAGTGTGTCAAGAAGATATGGATTGTAATGTTAATTGAACATATTCTCATTTTGGGTAACTCCTAACTGCCTGATGCTCTGCCTTGGGTTGTCACCTTTGTCCAAGGAAAGACCCTTTCCTGTTGCTAGTCACTCAGTCAGTGTAAAGTTAGCTCCTTGAAAACGGATGCGAGTGGGTTCAGATGTTTTCTGCCTTTTTATCTAACTTGATGACATGTCTCCTTTCCTGTCCATTACCTTTCACCCTCAGACCCGGAGCCCAGCAGAATTGAATGCACCATTGCCCTGAGATTTCCACTATTGTAAGTTTTAAAATGACCTAACTCTATTTTTTTTTTGTCACTTACAAGTGACCACTTGGTGGCATGTCAATAATGACTATCCTCTCTCAGCAGCAAAGGCTGACGGTGCACGATGTCCTTGTTATAAAAACCCACAAAGTCACGGAGGAGGTCATGGAGGAGTGGATGGTAGTGTCCAGTTTGGTTTGGTGACCTGTCTCCTAACAACAGCCAGTTAAGGTTTCTTTTGAAGGCAAATTCACCTCCTAACGAAGTAGTTCAAGCTGCCTAAACTAATCACTGACCATAGATTTGGTAGATCAGAAATTGCTAATATGACAAATTTTTGGAGTAGTCATATTGGTCGTTTTGGGAAATACTACAAACAAGCATTTCGTAATTCAGTCTTTAAACACTAGTCTGAAATTGGTTATGAAACAGATTTAAGGAAAAAACTTAAGGCTTCTGATTTACCTGGAGAGGATGGGGGTGAACGTGCTGTTCAGTATTATCTTATAATTAGACTACAAATCAACAAATGTCATTTGATACTTAATTTGATAAAACTCGCAATGCAGAAAATCTGTTTTCAGAGGGTTTTCAGAGGATTTCATGCAGATGAAGTCCTAGGAAATGAAATTAAGATTTCAAGATTTTGTGAAAATTTCATGAAGCTTCATAAAGATTTAATGCATTAGAGACTTGTAGATTCTGAAATTGGAGTCTATCTATTGTAGCAAGAAAGAAAGCCAGGTTATGGTTATTCCTAAATTAAAAGATGTGTGTTTACTTCCACCTCCATCCCTGGATTACTCTTTAAAGAGAACTGCAGGCTGTGAATCGATGTACAGAAGCTTTGGGCAAAAAATTGCCAGAACCTTGCATCTCCTATGGGGGTATATATCAATAAGAAAGGGGAGAATGTAAGAAAAGGAAAAAAAAGTGTACATTAAAAAAGCTTTAATATAAAAATGTTGGCTGCAGTTGGTTTACTCAGACACAAAGTTGTCCTTGACTAAAAAATATTAAAACCGTCAAATTGTAAAAAAGTGTCATATATACAGTATGTAGATAAGATTCAGATGGGGAGAATCAAAATGTAGAGTATGTTTCACGGGCTGTGCTCACCGTTCTCTTGGAAGTTGGACTTGGGGCTGTTGGTGACATCTTTTACTGAGACTGAAGAGCTTGAAGATGACCCTCTGGGCTCGTCTGGAGAGGACCAGCATGCTGCTCTCCAGCTGCTCATATCGCCACTGAAACAAGCTATCCAGGGACCACAAGTGTTGGATGCTTGACACATTGAGGAAATAGTTGTGGGGCAGCCTCGCATAGAACGCCTTGAATTCATCTGTTAAGACAGAAAAGACACATAAAACAAGATATCTTGTCATTTTAAAATCAACACAGTATTACCATGTTCATTTCCAAGAACACTGTCGGCCACCGCTATCCTACCAAGACAAATTATGGTCTTTACAAATGAGGGTTGTGGATAACCATACAACCTACCCACGGTGATAAACATCTTAAAAGGATTAATATTTCACTTTTTTTTTTTCTAACACCGATCCAACTGGGATTGAAACATT
This sequence comes from Xiphias gladius, assembly GCF_016859285.1. Classification (NCBI taxonomy): domain Eukaryota; kingdom Metazoa; phylum Chordata; class Actinopteri; order Istiophoriformes; family Xiphiidae; genus Xiphias; species Xiphias gladius. The sequence continues at coordinate 4,614,684 of NC_053405.1, forward strand.
GTCTTTTTAAATACATCTGTGGATTGGAATCGATGCGCAGGTGTTTTCAGAGATGCTGTTTCCCCAATGGCCTTCCATCAACATGTAATGTGCATATAATTACACTGCTCCTATTGACCGGGCTTAAATACCAGCAGTAGAAAAAGGGCACCAAGTCAAATGACAGCCAAGTGTACATTATCAGTTGTGACATTTTACTTCAACACATTATGGATAACTTGCAAGTAGTGTACCATGTTAACAGTAAATATGACTGTGTGGTCTCACTTGATTCTTCCGTCCTCTGTTTACATCCTGCAGTGGCTTTGCCACGGGTCCAATTCTTCTAATGTATTTATTAGTCAGTGATGACCACCTTAAACCGAATACCTTGACAGGGATCATTTCAATGCTCCATTAAGCAATTAGAAGGTGCACACTGGACTGTGGGTGGCTATATAAAACCCAGAGGAAGCAGCAATTGTGTCTTCCAAATAGAGAAAACAGACGGTTGCATCTCTCAATCACATTTGAAAGAGCCTTTGAAATTGGACAGCCCTTGGCAGCCTGTTCTATTTGGGCTAGAGCTGTTGACTTTGAGACAAAACATCTGTGGTGCTTTGAAAAGGCACTTCTAATATTTTGATCATATTCAGTAAAGCAAAAAGGAAACCAAAACCATCCGAAATGTCACTTAAGAGGGCAAAACAAGAAAGAGGGTCCACTTTGTTACAGGAAGCAAATTGTTTTACGAGAACGATGGTCTCAACTTTGAAAAAAACACTAGCACTATAAGACAGAGTAACCTATACCACCATCGCCTACATTGTACATGAAGTACAGTAAGCACATTATGTTGAATACAACAGCCACATTAGAAACTATCCTTTATATGGACAGCAGTATGTAAATTTTCCATTTCTGAAATGTAGGAGTGAGCTCAGGAGGGATCTGGCCTAAAACAATAGGTAAGCGTTTAAATGCGAAATGCGTTTCTGATTCTATTATTTCCCTTTGTGTCACCATTTAGTTCGAGGATAACAACAGCGTAGGTACAAGGCAGGAATGGCCATTCTTGATCTCCTTTAGTGTCAGTAGTTAGAACATTTACTGGTGTCGTCTTCTGCTGATAAAGAAGCGAGTTCAGAATCTGTCATATCCCATGCTGAGGGACATATTTATGACACTCGCGGGCATCTCCTTCCTGGGCTCGCCCCCGCCCTCTTTTCACAACGAGCTATTAAAACATAAACTTTGAAAGTAATTGCATTTTGGGGTATTTCATCCAAATCTGAGGGGTCTTAAAGAAAGATTTCACCTGAGTAATAACCACCAAGACAGGTTGACCGAGCACAACAATAATAACAAAACATTATGCTACGAGCTTCCATTCAAACTCTGTTTCCCCAGTGATATGAAAAGCTGGACTGGCAATAAATGGGTTTTATAGCTGATTAATCTCCTGCAGACATATTGTAAACTACCTGAGCCGAGAGCTGTTCATTTTTTTTAAATCCGGTTCTGTTGCGTTTTTAATTTGCTATATGCAGATAGTTTGCCAGGACCCAGGATTCACAACCAGCTATTATAGTTCACCTATAAATATTGGAACAGGGAGGAACATACATATAGGATCCTCACTCAGATTTAACTGTGGAGATAAAACACTTGAATCCATCCTCTCGCCCTCTCATGTGAATGATTTATATTCTAAAAGTTAGATTTTCCTGCATATAGACGAGGCATGCAATGTGAAAGAAAGCAAGAATCCATTAGAGGGCTTTCTTACCTGACTCCTCAAATTCTTTGTAGAGCATCCCCCATGTCTCTGTGATCCGCTCCAGGCTCTCCTCCATGGTGTGGATGTCCATATAGGGGCAGTTGCACTCCGAGAACTTGGGGTCACAGTTGCACCAGCAGTCGTTGTCCTTGCAGACAAATTCGCCCTCTCCATTGCAGGCTATGTAGCTGAGAGCAGCCTGCACAAAGCTCTCCCTCAAGTAGTCTGGAAGGATCACTTGCAAGCCTGTAAAACCAAGCTTGGTTTAGTAACATCATCAAATTGCGAACTTGGAGAGTGACAGTGAAAGTGTAGGGGCAACATAGTACTGTCTGAGCTTGTAAATGACCTAATAAAATCTATAAATCTATATTTATAAGCCAAAATGTTACTGATGTTTATTCCATGGGCTAAAACTTAATCTTTAAAAACATATCAAGACAATCGCAATAAGAGCAGTAAAGATCAGGCAAACCTTGCAGCTGGACTTTATTTTCAGGGCTCTGAACCAGCACAGAGCTAACAGAGTCAAGGTTGTCATAGTTACTGCATCCGAGAGGACCTGTGCGGGTCTCTGTCACCTGGGCAACAACACATAAAAAGTTCATTTGGAAATACTCCATAGCATCCCTTTCAGAACAAGTGCGTGGTTAAGTTACATTTCTTGACACAAAAATATATTTTCAAGCATGCTTCTAAACTTCATTCAAAATTGGTTTGAGGGGAGTCAAACAAAATGTGTCTTGTGTAGCATGAAAACCTCTCCCTTAGCTGTGTAAATGAAGCAGTCTCTACATAATCAATTGTTTCTGTTTTCTGTTCACAGAAAACTACAGTAGGCTCATTCAGATTCCTCTGAGTTGCTAAAAGAGGGCTTTGCCGCACTATTTTCTCTGCCAGAGTGCTACACAATGTCTCTTTTTTGTCTAGTCACTGATTGAGGACATTTCGATTGACCTTTTGCCACAAAGCAACTCCAGCAAACCATCCCTTTTTCACTTCATTTGCAAGAGGAGAGCTTATTTCAGTGCTTTCCTTTTTCATGCCGTGACACGGTGGGGAGCACTTAACTGATTCTCATTTTTCTCTCTTTGTGGTCGCAGGGCGCCGTATTTTGTTCGGCGATTTGTTATGGTCAGACTTGTCAGGGGACAGTTGGTGTAAAGTGACAGATGGATGAGGCGAGACAATGGGGTCAGTCGATCAGTAACGCCGTCATAGAGGGCTGAAGGGCTCGGGAACTCAAATGAGGCCGGTGAAAACTCAGAATGGGGCTCCTTAATTAAAAGCTTAATCCAGAAATAAAAGGGTTTGTGAGAGGAAGAATAAATATCCTCTGTCGATGGGAAAAGGAAAATGAGGACAATTTGAGTGAAATTCTTCGACTATAATATTTACATCGTATAATATCCCTTGTTTCCCTCCCAAGAGATTTTAATGCTGATACGAATGTGAGGAAATGAGATACAACCCCGGGTTTCAGACCACACGGATACTGAATCCATATGAAGAATTATTTGATATGCCATATGATAGGCCATATGGTAAAATATTGACTGATGAGCAGAGCATTAAATTTCCGCTTTGCTTAGCAGCTGCTATTCGGTGTAGATACATCCTTCTATATTGAAAATACTTAATGGGACATTATTGGCCACCTGTATCTTGGCACATGGCTGAATGAGGGAATGAGGCACAGGCTGGAGCTCTGTGGAAGATCTGTGTGTTTCTTTAGTGTATTTTCTTTTTTTCCCTCATGATGTAAACTTTTACTTTGACAAAATTAAAACTGGTTTTAAGGACGTGGCTGAATGGTGTATATCTACAGTGAAACGAAAACGAAAAAGTTTTGCTCAATTATGCAAAAGTTTAAACTTTTTTTTACTTTGAAAAAGTGATGTAACGTTGGTGGTGGCAGCATCATGGTCTGGTGGTGTTTTTCAGCGGCAGGGACTGTAATCGCTGCCAAAGGTGCTTCAGCGTAGTACTGAGTAAAGGGTCTCAATACTTATGTCAAGGTCATATTTCAGTTTTTAACTTTTTCATACATTTGCAAAAAAAATTTAAATTCTGTTTTTTGCTGTGTATTACGTGTAGATTGATGAGAGAGAAAAAAGAATTTATTCCAGCTGCATCATAACAAAATGTGAAAAAGTGACTGAACACTCTCTGAATACATAAATACCTATATACCACTCAGTCACAACATAAAGCAGCAACTGGTCGGTGTGCAGCAGATGAGGATCCTAATGGTGGAAATCTTCTTTTGCTGTATGAGTGTGAAAGTTAGCTGTCTCTCTGTCATAGGACTGGGAACACGAAAATGTATTTCTCTGCCATAATGAGAGCACAATACAATCGAGAGGCTGTCCATGAGAAGAAAATACGGCACCAGAGATTCCTGCTGTTTCCTCGTTCAAATCTGTCGCCTTGATCATCAGTGTGTGCAGACAGACTGGCAAATATAGCCCATGTCAAGTGGAGATATTGCCATCGATTCAGTCAAGGAAATTCTCAAATCATAACAAAAATGATCCCCGCCGCTCTCGAGCAACTGGGGTCATTATTCATTGTACAAACATGCCGGTCCGTTCAGAGACTCTGCTCTGTGCCGTGACTTCTTTAAGATAGCCCGGATTTCCACAGCCAATCCCCAGCGCACCACACCAGTAACAGGCTTTTCCTCCAAATTCAGCCTCAGTTTCCCATTTGCAAGGAGACAGCTGGGGGGGTCTTTGCCTAAGCAGCCCTCTCTCATTCTTTCATCAACTTGTTCGATTCCAAATTCACGCACAGGGCTGCGTGGTTGTATCTGTTCCACCACTGTGCGGGTCGACACCCCTGTGGAAATGATGCACAAGTGTGGAAGAATCTGTCGCCCCTTTGAGTCACTTTCTACCGGTGATGGAGGTGAATCTGTCCTCTTTCCTCTTCCCACCTGTCAGTTACGCCAGATGATTGCCTTTTTGAGCATGAAAGCGCACTTCTCTTCCTCTCAGTAGCTACAAAAAAAAAAAAAAAACCTAATTCCCAAGAAATGAAACAGACAAAAGCATCTGCCGCTGCATCTCAGACGTGCCCACCTTGGTTGCAGAAGAAATACCCTCCCTGAATAAAATGCAGCGAGAGGACAGAGCTTTGATATGAGCACACGGAGTCTGAGTCATGTTCTGCTACAGCCGAGAAAGCCACACTTCACAGGCCGACTACCACTGTGTTCCGAGGAATGAAAAAGGCAGAAAGGAGGGTCATCCCCCCCTCTGTCACCCAATTAACCCCATGCTACCTGAAGGTGACAACTGGAAGCAGAAACCTGTCATGAGCTGTGTTTCACAAGATTCATTTATCTTCCCCTCACCATATGTGCTCATCATGGAGCTTCCTCCAGACTCGATGTGCTTACGGCGGCTGAAGATCATATCTCATCACGGGCGGGCTGATAAAAAGCAAAAATCCTCCACTTTATTTTCATCGCTGTTATCGTTGTATTTTGACAAGGGAATTGTTAAACAATGGTAATAACACCCAAAACCAAATGTTCTGCTTTTAGAAAGGCAGTTTTTCAAAAACAGCAAATGACACCTGGAAGCAACAGCGAAATTTAAACTTTGAAGTTGAAATAAAATTGAAATCTGTGATCGTTTCTTTTGAAGAGAGTGTCATGAAAATAGAGGTAGAAGACACCAAGTGGGTTTACATGAGTTCACATTTTCATATGTATTTTATACAAAATACGCAAGCTTTCCTAGCTGTAGTGTTTTTAATGATGTTCATGTCATATTTTCATAATTGTATATTTTGTTATATTTGGCATTTTTTATTATTTGTTGATGACCTGGCACTTGCTTAGATGTAGCTGCAATTTTTGTTTTGTCTCAAGCTGTCTTGACTCTTGAATCTCTAAGTACCGTTGTTATATACTGCAATCATACTAGAGGACTGTGGCGAATCATGGAAATTATTGCATTTGTCATGGTTACAGATGTATTCTGTACTCTACTATTAACAAATGCTGACAGTGCCAAAGTCATCATGTATTTGAATATTTCTCTTTAAAAATAGGATGCAGATAGTACAGGACTGAATATCATATTATATCTCTTCCAGCTACAGCAACTGTGTTTTTCTTTCATTCAAAGGAGGGTTTTATAAGAAACTTCTCTGGGCAATCTTCCCATGTGAACATCTCCAGATGGCAGTGAGTGGCAAATCCTAAATCTTAAAAACCCGGTAATCATGTACCATTACAGTGTGCACGCTCATGTTGACAATCGAAGCCAGCGAGGCGCAAAGGAAAAACGGAAACAGGAGCCCAGGGTCTTATGTTCGTGATCCCAGGCCTCTTGGAACAGCGTGCTCACTCTCTGCTGTTCTCTCTGCTGAGAGGTTTGCACTCCTGGTGGAGAACTTTTGTTAAGATTAATCGTAAAAATACCAGTTTTATTTGGACAACTACTGTTTAGTTTGCTCTACTGAATCCCAACTTTGCCCAACCTAACTACTTTGTTTATTCAAAGACTGTCCAAATAGTGGACAGGCCACTATTTTGAAAAGCGAATTGGCAATTTGTCTCCTGTGGTTAATGGAAGTTAGATGTACCTGCCCCTCATAAAAAATAAATGATATGAGTTTGGCTTGGAGTTAGATAAACAAAATAATTTGTAAAGTAAGTATAGCAACACGGGAAAACGGCATTTTGTTTCTGTGCAAATCTAACTGAAGATGGTAACGAAAGTAAAAGAAGTGGGAGAGACACCGATCTGCCAGGAGCTTTCCGCCATATAAGGTTTTCACTGTAATGTCATGTTTGTTTGTTTGTTTGTTTGTTTGTTTGTTTGTTTGTTTGTTTGTTTGTTTGTTTGTTTGTTTGTTTGTTTGTTTGTTTGTTTGTTTGTTTGTTTGTTTGTTTGTTTGTTTGTTTGTTTGTTTGTTTGTTTGTTTGTTTGTTTGTTTGTTTGTTTGTTTGTTTGTTTGTTTGTTTGTTTGTTTGTTTGTTTGTTTGTTTGTTTGTTTGTTTGTTTGTTTGTTTGTTTGTTTGTTTGTTTGTTTGTTTGTTTGTTTGTTTGTTTGTTTGTTTGTTTGTTTGTTTGTTTGTTTGTTTGTTTGTTTGTTTGTTTGTTTGTTTGTTTGTTTGTTTGTTTGTTTGTTTGTTTGTTTGTTTGTTTGTTTGTTTGTTTGTTTGTTTGTTTGTTTGTTTGTTTGTTTGTTTGTTTGTTTGTTTGTTTGTTTGTTTGTTTGTTTGTTTGTTTGTTTGTTTGTTTGTTTGTTTGTTTGTTTGTTTGTTTGTTTGTTTGTTTGTTTGTTTGTTTGTTTGTTTGTTTGTTTGTTTGTTTGTTTGTTTGTTTGTTTGTTTGTTTGTTTGTTTGTTTGTTTGTTTGTTTGTTTGTTTGTTTGTTTGTTTGTTTGTTTGTTTGTTTGTTTGTTTGTTTGTTTGTTTGTTTGTTTGTTTGTTTGTTTGTTTGTTTGTTTGTTTGTTTGTTTGTTTGTTTGTTTGTTTGTTTGTTTGTTTGTTTGTTTGTTTGTTTGTTTGTTTGTTTGTTTGTTTGTTTGTTTGTTTGTTTGTTTGTTTGTTTGTTTGTTTGTTTGTTTGTTTGTTTGTTTGTTTGTTTGTTTGTTTGTTTGTTTGTTTGTTTGTTTGTTTGTTTGTTTGTTTGTTTGTTTGTTTGTTTGTTTGTTTGTTTGTTTGTTTGTTTGTTTGTTTGTTTGTTTGTTTGTTTGTTTGTTTGTTTGTTTGTTTGTTTGTTTGTTTGTTTGTTTGTTTGTTTGTTTGTTTGTTTGTTTGTTTGTTTGTTTGTTTGTTTGTTTGTTTGTTTGTTTGTTTGTTTGTTTGTTTGTTTGTTTGTTTGTTTGTTTGTTTGTTTGTTTGTTTGTTTGTTTGTTTGTTTGTTTGTTTGTTTGTTTGTTTGTTTGTTTGTTTGTTTGTTTGTTTGTTTGTTTGTTTGTTTGTTTGTTTGTTTGTTTGTTTGTTTGTTTGTTTGTTTGTTTGTTTGTTTGTTTGTTTGTTTGTTTGTTTGTTTGTTTGTTTGTTTGTTTGTTTGTTTGTTTGTTTGTTTGTTTGTTTGTTTGTTTGTTTGTTTGTTTGTTTGTTTGTTTGTTTGTTTGTTTGTTTGTTTGTTTGTTTGTTTGTTTGTTTGTTTGTTTGTTTGTTTGTTTGTTTGTTTGTTTGTTTGTTTGTTTGTTTGTTTGTTTGTTTGTTTGTTTGTTTGTTTGTTTGTTTTTTTGTTTGTTTGTTTGTTTGTTTGTTTGTTTGTTTGTTTGTTTGTTTGTTTGTTTGTTTTTTTGTTTGTTTGTTTGTTTGTTTGTTTGTTTGTTTGTTTGTTTTGAATGTATTCCAATTAATCTACAATTTAACATGTTGCCATCATTTTAAAACCTGCCACCTGCTCCGCTCCAGAAGAAACACATTCACTGAGAGGGACAGAGAGGACAGTGATACCAGAGCCTCTGAAGCAAAAAGATAGTTAACCTCAATTAGGATAAGCCATACCACCCTGTATCAGTAGCCACTGATCGTAGCAATCAGCGTTTCATAAGTGTGGGGGCCATGGTGCGGCACACTCTCTTTGCTTTGAGAGTCTCAAAGACACTGCATATCTTATTTCTCATCATAATGCAGCATTAATGCTTCGGGGGCCATTTTTCTACCCGCTGCCTTTCTTCCTCAGTTGCTGAAGGGCACCCTCTTAATATCACAATCTATTTATTAATTTCATTAAGTCCATATGTTTCCGAACACGGAGGCAATCCATTCAGAACGACGGAGGCATGTTTCTGGCAACGGTCCAAGGCAAACTCCTCCTTCTCTTCTCTTCATACCACTCAGCACTGGCCGAGAGCCAGAGTGTGTGGCCGCATCGGCTCGGGCAGCTGGTAGGGTTGCATTACACTGTTTGCAACCGCTCGCAACGGCAACCTATTTATATCCGGGTCTAAAGTTATTGACAAGTGTTGCTCCGTAAAAGCCATTCTGCTTTGCAAGACCTGCCCGGCCATCTCTTGCATTTTAAATTAGTTTTTTTTTTTTTCTTCTTTCGTCACTCAGAGGACCATTGATGCTTGTCCATTCATCACACTGCAGAAAAACAAAAACTGGCTGACTATGACTGGGAGTGGGAGCTTTTACGTGTATTCATATATATCTGAAGAGTGATTTCTGTGCCGTCAGTGGCATATTATTCTGTTATTCACTTACTTATGATGATCGAGTTATTGTGCCATGTCCATCTGTTTTCCATATGCAACGCCTGGGAGAGCAAGTTCTAAAAGGTTACATCAACAACAAATGGTATACTTCACTGGAGCCTATATCATGGGGGAAAGAGGCAAATTCCTAAAAGCACATTTTCCTCATACTGTACTTTAATACTGGGAAACTAGCTCTACCGTGGAATACAGGAACAATACTGCTCCTTAATCTCAATGTATTCTACATGGATCATCAGCTGGTGAGAAAGCTTTACTCTTTTTTGTGTCATTGCTGTGTCAAAGTAGCATGATGACTATTACTATGTAGACAGTTCAGCATGGTTCTCATTTTATAGTCAAGTCAGTTGAAACGTTTAAAAAATTAACCAAAGACAGCGTTTTCATCCAACTCACAGAACTTACGGTTCATTTGGGAAAACTGATGGTTGCTGGCTAAAAAACACAAAGGCTGCATTTGTCTACACCTGTGTGATATCAAAGATCTTTTTCTTTAATCTGTCACCATTGTTATTTTTATTGAATTCATGCTCACAGCAACATTTCAGAAAATACAGCAACATTTCAGATCACAGAAAAGGTGGGACAACACTCCTTGTTTGTGAATCGACAGAACCCAGGTCCCTGGCGACAGTGACAACGCCGATCGACACACTGCAGGAAAGAAGCAGGAGCAGGAAATTGACTTGTCAAGGCGTTGTCTTTTCAATAAAGCCAAAGGCCTAATTGATTGGCAAGTAGGCTATCTAAGGGACTTCTGTGTAGCTGACCATTCTAGTTAACTTTAACAGTTAGTTGTCAGTTGCCTGACAGTGAAACAACCGATCACAGCATCGTAGAGTTTAGAGCATCCCTCCGGCTGATCCAGTCCAGCACACACCCATCGCAACACATCCAATGAATAAACTCTGAAATGACCTCGGTTCTGTCCAATCACAAACAGGAAGTAGTGTCCCAGCCTTTTCAGAATCAGAAATGTCGGTGTGTTTTGTGAAATGCTGTTGTTGTTGTTTTTCCTGAAGGGGTTGGTGTGTTTTGACCCTCAGGGCCACCGTAGTGCGGGGTTCACTGAACAAACAAAACAGTATTTGGGGATGTCAGGTGACCAATTTCTTCCATAGAGTTCAGTGAGTAAATGCATAACTGTTATTCATGCCGCGATAAAGCTATGCATCTAAACAAAGTAATCAACCCATATACAATAAAATAACTGTTGTTTCCTCTTTTACCTCCCAGTGTAGCTGACAACAGGAAGTGAGTCCCATACTTCCTGATCAGGTTGTCAGTGATCATGTGGGTGGTGGGCCTTCGGCCCAGGAGTCGAATGTTCCTGATGAACTCAGGCGTCAGAGGTAATGGAGACTCCAAAAAATCTCTTCTTTCCACAGCCAAGTTGTTCACCTTCCATCTCCCAAACTCCCTGCCCATAAAGAACAGAGCAAAAAAAAACAACAAAAAAAAAACAAAACACAACATCAGAAGTGGGGATTAGGAAATATGCATTATATTATATATATATACACATTACAATGAATAATTTATCACTTTTAAGTCATTAATGTACCACAAATTAATTATGTAATTTAAAGATTTCCAGCTTTCTCCTATTTTTTAATTGTAAACTGAACATCTTTGGACTTGGACTGTTGGTTAAACTAAACAAGCAATTTTAAAACAACACCTTGGGCTTTGGGAAATGTTGATGGTCATTTTTTTTTTTCCCAGAAATTGTACATTGTATAAACTAAAAGATGAATTAATTATTCAAAGAGTAATAACAGATAATTCATAATGAAAGTAATCATTGTAGGAGCCCTAGTCCTTATGTAGAGAACATGAGCCTGCAGAGAGAACGAGAGAGAGAGAGACGCAAATTAAATTCTTTATGTCACCCTGTGCTTTTGCAACGTAAGGAATCCGTCAACCATGCCGACACGGCCTGAACTGAAGTGAAATTGAATCGATTAAGAAAGAAAGGGAGAATGAGCAAAAAAAGAGAGAGCTAGTGAGAAGACGGGGGAAAAAATACATCTAGACAAAAACCCGGTATCTTTTGAAACCATGGTTGTCACCTGGGATGGAAATGTGCTCCTATACTACACAGCTGACAAATGTTTTCCTTAGGAGCACCATCATGACAGACATATACATCGAAATGAATAAAGTACAAGGGTGTACAAGAAATGACCCCTTTGCTCAAACAGAGAATGTGTTTCATAATGAGAGACAAAACAAAGTGAGAGTAAAAATGTCATAAAAATGGTGAAGGCAGCGTGATCCAAAGACTTTGTCATCCTCTATTGCCTTTTCATATTCTTCTGTTTCCCTCTGACAACTAATATGCTTGACCTCAGCCGTGAGTGCTGCTTACATGCTGTATTTATATGAATCCCTAGTGCGTTGTTGATTATAATATGTCTGGACATGTTCATATGTGATTGCATCTGACAGCTTTAAGATGATAAGGCAATGCTAGTCCTGGCAGCAGGAACGGGAGCAGAAATGAAGAACTTTAACAAGCTTTGAATACTGTAAAAGAAGAAGATTTTTCTTCCCCCATATCTCCTTCTTACAGCTTTTAAGCTACTGTGCCCTTCTACTTTCATCTTCAAACCTACCACATACATTATAAGAGGAACAAATAGATATGTAAAAAGCAGCATGGTAAGCTGAACTGCAGCAAAACTCCAGCAGCCAAAGGATACAGATGTTGAATAAATAACAAGACCAAGCTGGCATCCTGCATGCGTTCTTCCTCGTATGTTTGTAGAACACTTGCCCAAGGCACAGCTTTTTGAGTTGATATTGCATGTGACAGTGCTTTCACTCATATATAGAGTAATTCTACTACCAGACAGTTTAAGGTGTTTAGTGGAAGATTTTCATGTAAAGTGTCCCACGCAGATACTCGTGCACTCTTTCACCTGCAGTTCCGCATTCAACAGAGGCGCATACTATGAATTAAAATTCCAAACTGACAATCGGAAAAACAGTCCAAATTTTACTCTGACAACACTGTATTTTGAGAAGAGAGGTATACATGGCATCCTTCATCTGAAAAGTCTAGTAAGTCATTGAAGAGAGAGGTAAGCTGAAATATTAAAATCACAGTGTAATGCATTTTAAGTTGATGAAACGAAAAAATGTGTAGCGTCCTCATGTGTAGCGTTGATATCGGGCAATAAATTGAAATGGTAAATCACTATTTATTTATTTCTGGTCAAAATAATGTTGCATTTATCACAGCTGGAACTGGAATACAAAGTATGTCTGCAAACTGAAAAGTGCAGCCAATATGAGTAACGTTGACAGCAGAAAGGAACTGATTTCAGTTTTGATCCGAGACACTAATCACTGAAAAAGCTTTTAGGAAGCCTCATGAGTGTGAAGTTAATCAGCAAAGACACAAAGATAAAACTAAATCAGCAACTTCTGTAACACACACAGTTGCCAGTATTTGCCTGCACACACACCTAGTAAGCTGCAGTGCCAGGTTGTGTAGCTCAGTACCTCCCAAAGCAAAATTCATCTAATTTTGATGAAAGTGCTGCTGTTTGCCCCAAGCAGGAGCAGTTACAAGTCTTACTCTGACCACTGCTAACTTGCTGTCATAACAAATTGGATAAAAAGAACCAACGGCCAAACTCCATATGACCAAGGTAGCACAAGATCAAAAATGCAAGCTCAAAAGAGCTCACTTTACAAAAAGTATTGTCTCAGAACTGAGGACGGAGCTCAGGAATTCCAAGTCTGTACCTCTACTTTGGGTTTAAAGGCCATAAAACATCTATTTTCTGAATTAGCTTCTTAACTAAAAGCGATATAATGATACATAGACACACTACATGCCAAAAGTTATGTTATTTCACGTGACAGATTTTTGTATTTGTGTTTTGTCTGTGCTTGTCTGGACTGACTTCTTGGAAACAGTGTTAATGTCGTTAAAAAAAACTATGACTAAATATGTCTGTCAATGAACTTCTTTCCATGACTAAGATGAGACGATGACGAGACGGCACAGGCGTCATTAAACACTCACTCACAAAAACAGGACATTGCTACAGATGGGGTTTTAGTTCACTGAAAGTCAGTAGCCCAGTCAGTTACATTAGCCAAACCTTTACTTAAGAAAAGATTGTTTGTTTTGGTGTATTAAACATGCTATCCATGTTAAGCACACACAATTGCCAATTCCAATATCAACTTTTACACCAGAATGGAGGAGATGTCTTTAAACTTGTTTCCTAGGTTACGTTCATTCTCATTTATTAGGTTGTTGGGGTTATGTTTCCAGGGAGACACCTTTTTCAAATTTGACAATGACAGCCACGCAGTAATTGCTAAAGTCATTAATTTACAATGATAATAACATGTATAATGTGTTTACTCACAAACCCCACCTGAGCACCGCTGTGTTGGATACTCCCGAGAGAACGAGAGGGTTGTTTCCATGCAACCGCAAGCTGCTCAGAGGAAGGCATGGCTGTTGTTTGTGCCTATGCACCGGACAACAGTTCAGACTATGAGGCCTTCTTGGAGTCTCTGGATGGGGTCCTGGGTAAGGGCACCACCCGAGGACTCTATAGTGCTGTTTGGGGACTTCACAGCTCATGAAGACAACAATGGAGAAGCCTGGAACAGGGTGATTGGGAGGAATGGCCTGCCAGATCTGAACCCAAATGGTGCTTTGTTAGTGGACTTCTGAACTAGTGGTGAATTAGTTACAACAAACATCCTGTTTGTTGCCTAGGGTGGTTCATAAGTGTTCTTAGTACCAGAGCACCTCAGGCCAAAGATCAGTGATCAATTTTTTGGTGATATCATCAGATTGGTGGCCATACTGTATGGACAGACACATGGGGGAAGAGAGGAGCAAAGCTGTCAAATGATAACCACCTGGTGGTGAGTTGGAGCAGATGATGAAACTGCCAGATAGAACTGGTGAGAACACATGTGTATTGCGGGTGAACTTGGGATGCCTGGCTGATACCCCTGTCTACGAGGTCTTAAACTACCATCTCTAGAAGATTTTCTCATGCATTGTGGGGAAAGTGTCAGTGGACTGGCAGACAGGGGTGATAAGGCAGGAATATGGGGTATCAGGGGGGTTGATACAAGCCATCTGGTCCTTATATAGCTGTCCGTATTCTTGTAAGGAAGTCAAACACGTTTCCAGTTGGTGTTGGCCTCTGTCAGGGTAGTCCCTTGCCAGAGAAACCTGATTGTGATTTTCATAAACAGGATTTATATTCCCAGCTGGGTGGAGGAGAGAATCTGGTTTTGGGACCTCAGAATTGCCTCTCTGTTTTTTGCAGATGATGTGGTTCTTTTGGCTCCATTAGACCGTGACCTTCAGCATGCAATGGGACAGTTTACAGCCGATGAGAGCCAGCACCTCCAAGTCTGAGGCCATGCTTCTCTGCCAGAAAATGGTGGCTTGCTCCCTACAGGTTGGGAGTGAGTTGCTGCCCCAGAGTTTAAGTATTTCAAGGTCTTGCTTAAAAGTGAGGGTAATATGGAGCCTGATATGGACAGGCAGATTGGTACAGCGTCGGCAGTAATGTGCACATTGTACCGGACCGATGTCGTGAAGAAGGAGCTGAGCTGGAGGGCAAATCTTTCAATTTACCAGTCGGTCTACGTTCCAACCCTCACCTATGGTCATGAGCTTTGGGTACTGAGTGAAAGACTGCAATTGCAGATAAAAACAGCCAAAATGAGTTATATCCGTAGGGTGCCAGGGCTCAGCCTCAGAGATAAGGTAAGGGGCTCAAAAGGACCCAGCTGAGGTTTTATGGGCATCTGATAAGGATGCCAACTGGTAAGAGACCCCAAGGAAGACCCAGAACATGCTGGAAAGATTATATATCTCATCTGACCTGGGGACACCTTGGGATCTCCCAGGAGGAGCTGGAAAATCTTGCTGCCGAGAGGGACGTCTGGTCTACCTGGCTGCCTCTGCTACCCGACTCCAGAAGTAGCAGAAAATAACTGAATAGATGTTTTGATCAAATATATCCTTGACTGCTGCTTATTAAGCACAAATATTTAAAGTGCAAGATAAGATTCTTCATCTTTCTATCTGTCTGTGAGAGACAAATCCAAGGCCACTGAATTCATTATTTTTAACACATTAAATTGAGTAAATTTGTCATCAATATATGCAGTATTTTTTCCTAAATAGTTTATAGAGAGTTCTTTTTATCTGTTGTTTATTAAGGTACACAACACTCTGACATTGCATATATGGAGGCATAAAGGAAGTATAAGATGATATGATTTGCTTTAAGGTTTTGAGTTTATTTGACTCCCAAAAAAGTGGTTTCCTTCCTCTGCATGACTAAAAACTAATAATTGGCACTGGTCTCCACTTAATCTTTTGTTAGCTAAGGGAGTGTTCCCTCTTAAACTTCATGAAAGTAATCGAGTGAAGCAATTCTGCCTATTTTCACCAACACTGAGATAAAGTAAGAAAACTTAAATGTGGATTAAGATATTTTATTTTTGTTTGGACTGATTTTGATGTGAATTCATGACATAGAGAGAAAATCAGCTGGACATGAAGCAAGACAAGCCACCTACAGAAAAATAACCTATTTTAACTAGAACTAATTAAATGTGTACTCACAAAATTAAGGTACTGTTTGAAGAGCAGAACAATTTTCTGATGTTGACATTGGGCCATGGGGCAAGATTGTATTTATTTTTGCAAGCACTTTCTCCCCATCAACAATCTGCATGGCAATCAATTTACAGAGAGACAGTTCTGAAATCATAGACAAACGTTGCAGCTGTAATTATAACAGATTGCTGGTGATTACTTTGAAATTTCTCCAGGAGGCTACAGGAGTGCGGTGCCAGTTTTTGCATTCCGCCTGGCACTGCCCCCAATTTACTCACATAATCAGACTTATATGAGAAGAAAGGATCTGGAAAAATATCCCTCAAAAAGCCCCCCGCCTCCTCAGACAGTACTTTGTTCGTTTCAAAAAATGTTTTGAAGGGCTACATCCTGATGCTTTTAAGAAAGCAGTTTCTATTTGAACATCAAAACCACAAAGGAGCCATGTAAACATGACTATGAGTGTCTTGAGTGATGAATTATTTTTGTCAGATTTCGTTATGTGGCAGGAAATAACAAACATTCAGGGAATTTATGTCAACTGCATTGTCCAGTCATCGAAATGTTGCACCGTTCTTTCCCCAAACCAAAAGCTTGACTGCTGTAATCAGAGCAGGTTGAACAACCTTGGCTGCCGATGATGGATGGGGGTGGGGTTGGCCTTTTGAAAGGGTTTATATCACATTAAACCAGGAGTAATGAGGAAAGCTCGAACACCCAGATGTTTGAATGATACAAAGTGTAAATCGCCCAGAATTCTAACTGCTGCACACAGCGTTAGAGCAAGCTGGTGGCAAGGATATGCTGTGCACATCGATTTCGTTTTGAGTTAAATAATCATGAAACAAGACACTGATTCACACAATATTAAGCACAATCTGTAGGCAGAGTGTGGGAAGTATACATAATGATGTTAAATGGCTATGTGGTACCCATTGACCTTTTTGCTGACACTATAGTATTCAGACAAAGCCTATGACTAATCTCTTGCTGTGGTATATCTAGTGTACCTATTAATCTTCACCTCATTTCGTGCCATACAAATAAATGACCTCTTCAAATGGGACGCTGTGTCTCTTGAGCGCCACTTTGCAGCGTGAAAGCACTAGTTCAAAGCCTCAGCACGTTCAGTGGGAAGAGAGGAGTAAACAGGGAGGGAGAGGGAGCAGAAAACAGCTGTAGAGGGACTATTCAAAAATCTCGCTGCCGTTCGTTTCTTCAGTTATCATTGATTATGATAAGCTAGCCCTGTCTTATCTTAAACCCCCAGTAGGCCGCATGGTTCATCCTGCAGGGAGAGTAGGAAATAAAATGGGTTTCACCACTGAGTTGGTTTTAGGGGCTGCAAGACTTTATTATTATCAGTTTCTTTGCACCTTTTCGTCAAGGTACATAGGTTTCATCAGTTCAACTCTTTGGATGCTATCACAGCCAAGTTGTTAGAGTGGCTGAATTTTCTCCAAATTCAGAGAGGCCCCTCTTTGCTTAGCTGGTTCTACATATTTGGATCTGCACTGGTGGAAAAATAAATAAGTACATTAACTCAAGGGCTGTGCTTGTGTACAATTTAAAGACACTTTTATTTCTACGCATTAGGGGGCATTTATTGTACTTTTTACTCCACTATATTTATTTAACGGACATTGTTACTGGTTTTAAAACAACACTTTGAGCTTATAAAATGCAGTGTGTTGTTATGACTTAAACCACTTAAGATTAAACCAGTACTTCTCCACCTATTTGGCTTGTGATCCCTTCCCAAAAACAGCGTCTGGTTGGGATCAGTTGTCAAGAAAGAGTTCCTTATGAATGATTTCCCCTTCTCAGATGGTTACATTTAAGTGCTGTAACTGTTGAGGCCCAAAGTTGTAAAATGATCCGGCATTTCACAAACAAAAAGCAACGGTTAGGGGAAAATCCAAAATCTGAAATTTGTCTAACAGAACTTTGTTTTGTCTTTCCTTCCTACGCCATTAATCATCTCACCCCCCCAGATTTACCTTGTGACCCTTTGGAGGGTGTCCACTTGAACCAATCAACCATACCCAACTGAATATAAAGTAGTGAAAATGAGCTACACCTCAAACAGCTACAACAGTACACCGCTACTTCAGTCAGTCACAGGGGCCATTTCTTCTGCAGACAAAGGACTTTAACTTTTGATACTATTTATACTTTCATACTTAGGTTGAATTTTGAATGCAGAACATCTACCTGTAATTTTTTGGTTGGAGTATTTTTAGATGGGTGTAATTATACTTCAACTTAAGTGAATTAATACTTATTCTGCTACTGTGCTTTTAATATTTCTCGCATCCACATTTATTCGCTGGCATGCCGCCTAATGTTTAAGCACTTTAATAACATTTAATGAAAATAGTGAATTTTCCACAGTTAAATGATATTTGTAACGAAGTATTATCCCATAAAAAAATAATCACATGCATTATCCCACTGCAATATGTTCAGAACACGGCCAAATACATGTCAACAGTCCTGCTTTCACCCTGGTGAATGTGGCAGCTTTCCCTTGGCAATGTTCACTATGGACAGGTGGCTACGGCGGAAGGCCCACATTGTGTTTGCATTGGAAGCAACAGAAATGCTCTCCAGTGAATATCCAGAAGACAAAAACTCCTACACGTGCACACACACAAACTCAAGCCCTCTTTCATTTTCTTCAGAGGACCTGTTAAAAATTCTTTCAAATTCAATCAGTAAGAAAGGCGAGAAATTGAATAGAGGGGTAACGTGGTGTGAATTCATTACTCCATCATTGCTGAGGTAGCTCAAACACTGCAACTCAGAGAACCACTTCTGGTAATGCATCTTCTCCTGTCGTTGAGCATTTATTAGGATTTAGCTGAGACCTGGACTGCACATGAGGAAGACCAGACCAGAATATTGTAAGTTCCAGTCACATACGCCCTTTACTCCGCACAAGTGATGTGCCTCTCAACCCAAAACGGACTGTCAAAAATGATCATTGACAACAAACACAAGCTGAAGATTTATTTGTCCATGTTGCTACGGTGGGATCTGCGTCAGACGCTTATTGATGTAAGCGCCTCACATTATCAGAAATGCAACTTGTCGTATTCAGCAGAGAAACTGCTGAGACGGTGGCATGTTAGCAGGTGCTCCTGTTTCCAAAGCCAGCAGGATTTATTTTCTCCGGGGGGCCACGGATGTCTGTACAAAAGTTCACCGCCACCTATCCAGTAGGTGTTTAGATTAACATTGCCCTCCATCCATGCTGCTAGTGGGGCCAGAAACCTGAAATGAGGGTAGGAAGGGAAACCGTAATGAGGCTTTCCTGTATTTACAGTGGAATCACCTCTTCTTTTTACACTTTTATGACCTTTATTGAATCAAACTTTCGCATGACAGCTCAGCCGGAGAGTTTCCTGCAGCGCTAACAAATTCAATTAGAGTGAGAACTAAAGTAAAATCGGAGCAATTATTGGGGCTGGCTTAGAGTAAAATGTCTAATGGTGTCTCTTATGACTTGCAATAAAAAGAGAGTGTAAAGAGACCAATGCTTTTTCTGATATTTGAAATCACGACTGAGGAAAAGCATCTCCAAAGTGAAATACTACTATTTATTACCGTTCTTTAAGCAGCCTATTTGCAACAAGGAGCAACTTGGAGTTGCCCAAACCTCTGCAGGAATTTTCGGGAGAGGAGACAAGACGCAACATCAGTAAGAATGCACCAGCGGGGCGTTGAGAAGCGGCGCTGAGGGAGTCTGCTCTAAAACACTCACCTCCACCCACTTCAGAGCACCTGAAGAATCCCCTGGGGTTTAGAAAGATCTGCTGTTGTTCGCTGCATTTGAAGGGGCTCTTCTTTCAAACAGAAAGCCGCTTTCTTTTGATCAATTTAACGCAAAGGGTGGGCATGCCCATTGTGCTCCAGGTTGCAGAATAAATCACTTGCAGATAATTATTAGAGTCCCATTCTTTTAATTCCCTAGTTGTCGATGCACAGTGATCCTGGCTGACACACTGACACTACCTGTTCTGTAATTTACAATTTTCTAAAGACCCAGGCATCTTTTCTGCAGTAGGTTTAAATAGGCGTCCTGTGTTTTAAGCACAAAGCAATTATGCTGACAGCAGCTTCAGCGACCCGGCTGTGAATCTGCAGTAGTTCGGTGTCTCCGTAATTCTGACCTTGTTTTTCAACTTTAAATCTCATTTGAACCTTAAGGGACTTTGTCAAGCCTTTGATATTTGACCTCAAAATGAAATTCCATCCATTTTTTTTTAAATATCCAATACCACGTTGACTTTAGATGTGACTATTCTTAGCTGACCACAGAACAGCAGCTTTGGTCACCTTCAATTAATTTGAATTTAACCCATTTTATTTTCATGTTATATTCTTTTGAATGTACAAACTTTTGATTGTACAGTCTCAATCCATTCCAATATAGTGATAGAGTGCAAATAGCCATTTGGATGTTTTCCTGAAAATAATGGAGCTTTCCTATAAAAGTCAGTGTAGCATAAGCAAAGATTCTACATAATATGCTTTTAGATGTGTTTGCTCATTATTCAGCAGCCAATTTTACCTATAAACTCACCGAACAGATCGAGGCGGCTGATAATCGCCGAGCTGAAAGCTAATTGACATAAATTGATAATATTTCAGGTCTATGCAGTAAATACACCAGGAGACTGGATTCAACTGGACACAGCCTGTTTAATCTGCTGTGCTAGCGTCTGGTTCATGTAAGATAAGTCTGGAATACTCATTTCTAACCAACAGTATGTTAATTTTAGCTGTAATAAAATAAAACATTAAAAAAAAATAAAAATCATTCAAATTCATACAAGTGTAAAGGTAGCGCCGGTTGGCTGGAGCTACGGCTCAACGGTGCAGTAGTTCCAGAACAACACCTAAAGGGGTTACAAAATAAATTGGAGGTTAGGAAATGATAGAAAAGAAGAAAAAACGGTTTCTGCCACACAAATCTAAATCTGTTTCTTCGAACTTTTCTTTAATCCCGTGAAATACTGTTTTCACCACAAATGCTGGGAATAGAAGCTCAATATTTTTTTTCTGTATAAGCGGACAGATGTTTCTGCAGCACTAAGCACGAGAAACTGTTACCATCGGAAGTCGGTGTTGAATGCTTGACCAGATGTTTGTAATCTTGTTTACATATTTCTTGACCAGATGTTTTTAATCAAAAACAGAAAACCCCTCTATTTTACTTAGGAAAAATTTGCCTTGTAAAGTTACTTGTGTTAAGGCAAGATTAAGCACTTCATTGAGAGGTTTGGCATATTCTGTTAAAATTCAAATTATATTGTTATGTTATACATCAAACTGAGGTACAGTTAAAAGCGTCATTTTGTCATCAGCACTGAACTCTAAACCTGTCTGGGCTGCCATTATTCAAATGACTCAGTCTGACAAGCAAAAACCAGCCTCTGGTTGAACTGCTCAGATGTTTTTGTGTTTTTTTTTTCCCAGCCTGCGGCGAGGAGTGGCGAGTAGACACACTTTGCCTTTTTACAAGCCCGAAAAGGGTTGGGAATCACTGCCACGGAGCATCGCTTCCATTTCTTGTCAGAGGTTGATTAGGAAATTTAAGGACGTCGTAACAGAGTAACACACAGCAACACCGCCATGAAGTCTGGCCCCCTGGAGAGAACACTGCACTGGTCCCGCTATCTTTAATAAAACAACCCTGCTGAATTTTTTATGAGCCAGCTCCAGGTGCGAGTTCCCGAAATTATCACCAGATTTCACCCTGCCAGGCTCGGCGCTGAAAGAGAGCGGTTATTTGCCAAAGCAGAAAAACAGACACTATTCCAAGGCTGCATCCCCGCCTGTATTCATCAGGTTCCTTTCTAAAATCGAATGGGACCCACTCCAAGTGAATTCAGAATCCCAGGCTATTTCATTTTTAGGTTCATTTTTCCTTTTAATATCATCACCATTAATCATTGCCATGTTGTGGTAATCTAGAGGGCCTCAAACACAACCTTGCAGCTGACAGAAGCCTCTCAGGGGATTCTGTGATAATGCAGAGTAATAAGTACTAAGAGCTCACTAATCACTTGGCCACATGATAAGACTATTAATCTTGCCGCCTGTGCAGCTCAGCTCCATCGGACCCCTGCCTTTTGCCAGAGAGGGAAATATTAAAGCGCTCTAACGCGGCATCCGATCACTAAAGCCATAAAGCATCCTCGCACCGATCCATAGATGTCAGGAACCCTGTCCGTCTATTTCCAGAAGCCTGGACAACATCCTCCTAAATGACGACGGATATGATTCATGACACAGCCTCCGCTAATTCGCTCGCGTGCCGATGCCTCGGACTGTGTAGCTGTCGTGACAAATCATCATTTTTCCCCCAGTGTTAATCAACATATTTCAGTTGACCAGCTGATCAGGTGACTTCCCGAGGGTTTGGGAGGCAGCAGAGTGGGACGTAGAGCCAGCTGATAGCGGCACGCCTGCGTGTAATACATCATGATTCTGTCCAGGCATGTGCCAGATATCTTGTGAACACTGGCAGCGAGAAGCCTTTCTGCATGACAACACAGGCTAAACAATGCAGTCTGCCTGCTAAATAGCCATGAATATGGTTTTCATAGAGCCCATTAGCCACCGCGTGCACTAATAAAAAAGTAAGCAGGTAACAGTGGTGCACAGATAACCTTATCACACACAGCATGTAATTCGGAAAATGTCCTCAGAATGACCTTGTCCTCAACTATAATCGGTTCCTCCATCAACATATCATAACACGTGCACACTTGCAAGTTAATTCAGGCAGGGCAGATGTACGTTCACCACCCCGCCTCCCTCGTCTTTATCATTTCATTTGACTTCACCTGATTTAACTGCAGTACATTTCATTGCAAGCTGTATAATTTTCATTAGAGGACTTTAATAAGGGTCAAGTTAGGATTTGTACGAATCTTAGGTGCCCTTGAGCCTTATGAAATCCATGGTTTAAATTCATTATGAAGAACACACTCCAAATCTATATTTTTCTCTTACTACACATCTCAAAATACAGGTATATGCAGTATATATGCATTACATGCAGTACGTGCAGTATTGATATTACACACACACATATATATATTTATTATTTCCCCCAAACCAACGTACGGATCACACAAATGAAAGCAGTGCTGATGAAATGACTGCATCTGAAAGCTGTATTGTAGCTCCTCAGCCCCTTTTGTGCGTCGGTGGTTGTGAAAAGTTAACCATGTCACGGCTGTGCTCACTGCATTTGAATGAATAGTTCAACCTTTTGGGAAGCATCCCACTCTCAGTGCGGCAAAATATGAAACTGTTTAATTTCTGCAAAAACTGAAGTGTAAAATGACAACTTGTGGTTTTATGGGGGGGTTGCGTGCTGGACTATTTCTATTATGGATGAAGACACAGAAGATGTGACATTATTTACTGTGCTTTAAAGTGGGTGGATAGCTGGATTTTATTAGCTTTGGAGAAAACCAGGCCCCCTTTTTCGTGGTTCCAAGTCTACGCCAAGCCAAGGTACTGAATCTTACGCTTGGCAAGAAAATGAATAAGCATTGCTGTGCATTTCTGTCGATTCATGAGTTAACTATCGCTGCAATCTGCTCAGGTTGATATTGCAGTGTCAGTGCTAGCAAGAACGATCAGCTGGCCATTACTGCCTTGCTCTAGCTCATGTACCTAGACTGAGGAGGCCAACGTTAGCATAGGCTATAGAGGCACCTCCACGTGACCACTGAAGTCTTTTGCCAATGCCTAAAGTCAACAATGAAGCGTTTGTTCATGTTAAATGAGCTGAATTGTACAGTTCAGCTCTCAGTGGTTTCGAGCATAGACTGTGGTTTATGGCAAAACACTGTGACTTTGTGAGTTATACAAATCATATTATGTATTTGGTCTTTATTTACATGCAGCTGATATTTCTCAGGACAACCACAGTATTTGATGTGGCTGCTAGGAGGTTTTTTCATGCATATAATATGAGTACACAATGATAGCGCAGTAGAAAATCCAGGATAAAATGCCTCTTCATCCTGCCATCATGACTTACCTATAAATCTTGTATCTGGTGGAGAAGCCTTGCCGGTTCTTCTCCACAAAGTCAATGTACTCCGGGGAGTGGTGGAAGGGGCCCTTATCAGACAGGAGCCAGTCCAGGGGGCCCCCAGGCTTGTCATTGGGAAGGCTGGCTGTTGCCGCTGCCGCCGCCGTTACAGTGGTTCGTAAACACACCCAGCAGTGAAGGCTGAGGCTGATGACGCCCCATAGAGCCATCAGAGATGGAGGGAGCGAGGGAGGGATGCGGGTGGTGGTGATGTGAGTGTGTGTGTGTGTCGGGGGGGGGGCGTTCAGCGGCCAAAGCCACTCGTCATCAGCTGGCTCCTCCACTGGGATGACCGGGGGACCTGCATCACCTGAACGCCCCCCGAGCACCTACAGAACAACAAAAATGCACAGTTGAGGATATAAACACACACCCACAGTCAGCACAGACATAAAGGGAAAAAAGAGGCATCAAATAAAAGAAATTCGCAACACTTTTAAATCAAGTGTACTTTGATGTGCTATGAATCCATCTTCCTTTGTAGAGAGAGAACAATTTAGCTTACTTTTTTTAGAAGACAGTTTTTCAGGTCTGTTATTATTCATCACCTCCTGTGAGTTGGGATTTTCCTATTCAACAGAGGAACTTAATTTGGATAAAAAAGATAAAAGTTTTGCAGGCTTGGTTAGTAACGATACACATTTCTGTTGCAGCTTCTCCTTGTGAAATCACAGAGATATTCTGATACAGAAGTCTTGCATTGGACAAGTGCTTCTCAACTGGTAGAAGGTATGATCCTAATCGTGAATTCATCCCTGTAACTCGAATAATCGCCGTGCTGCTGTTTTCAAATATGTAGGCATCATACTTCAGCACTCGCTTTGTTAACCCTGCAACAGATCTATCAAGAGTTACACTCACACGCAAATCAAGAAGGAAATGCCCTCAAACGCACACATACGCACATCCATTGTTGTTTCTAATACAAAGAGTCTCGGTTGCTGTGTTTTATCAGACCACCTGCTGTTCAGACCGCTGTCCGGGGCTCACACTGGTCTCCATCACCATCGCGAGCCCTGTCAATCATCTCCCCCGCGGTGACACACTTCCTGGCTACGTGTTTGTGTTGGGGTGTAGGGGCAACCGAGTCCCCTTACGGTGTTTCTGGTGACAATCTGTCGGGTTAACTCAGCCATTTGACCGTCTGCGTCGGCGCCGTGCGCATGTGTGTGGGTTTCAGAAACCACTGATCTCGGACAACGCGGCCGACGGGGGCTGGGGAAGAACGTACGACAGCTGGAGGTGGACAGAGAGCCACAACAGATGTGACATGTGGTGGTAAATACTGCTATTCGTTCATTCACAGGAAGAGACAAACGTAATGGTTAATCACGCAGGCGGACTTTACCTTAGTAGTTTCAATAAGATGGGATGAGCAGCAAATTTGGAAACTGATTTCAGTCTGACATTGCTGTCGTCGCTCCCTAGCCTCGGTGCGTCTGACCCCCAGTGTGTGTGGGAGTGTGTGTACGTTTTTATGTGACTATCTACTATTTTTATGTGTTAGTGTGCTATTAATCGAAAGACGACCCGATTCTAATGCTAACGTGTGCAGTTTTTAATTGTTTTTTAAAGCCACTCCCTCTTTAAATCATGTGTCTGTGTGACATCGGATTTTTTGAGAAGACGAGCATTTTCACAAGAGCTGTTTTTATGTCCTTTTCGGCAAGTCCAAAGGGACAAGTCTGTCAGAGCAGGTTTCAAGTCAAGTCTCAAGTCCTAACTGCAAGTCTTGCTCCAAAGTTAGGGACATTTCTTTCAAGCCCTTTAAGGTTTTTACGTCGTCAAAGATTCAAGTTCCAGAGCAGCCAAGTACGAATGAGGTCTCAAATCCAAACTTTTGTGACTGGGAACTGACTTTGAGATTATTAAAACCTACAAAGAACATACCAAGTATTTCCACCCACATATGCAGAAAGGAGCAGGTACTCAACAAACTAAGTACAGCGGACGGCACTTTGGACCACAGGTATACACTGGCAAAACCCCCACAATCCCTTGTGCCTGTACCCAGAGAGTAATGGACATACATAAAAGCAGTTTGTCTTTGCTAACTTATGCGGCTTTTTGCGATTAGAAAGGCACAGAAACGAAGGAAAAGACTAGATTGGGATGAGACGGTGAAGAGGTAAACGTGGGAAATAGAGGCTCTGCAGAGACAGATGGAGGACAAAGAGCTTTATGGTTCAATCAACCATGATGCCAAATCATAATCAAGACTTTGATCGCCTTGTGCGTCCCCGCCTTAAGTCTGACTAAGTTCCAGTCTCCAGTCTCAAGCCTGCAGTGTTGATATTTACACGGTACACGTGATCTCATGTATAGCATGAAGCAGGATTCAGGCATAAACGCGACTCAGTTCTGCACAGCGCTGCAACAAATAGCGAAACAGGGAAAGGAATAAAGTTACCCAACAATGCAACTGAGCAAATTCTCCCCAATTCTCTTTTAACTTCTTGTGCTGTTGATGTAGTTAAACTGTGAACGGGTCCTTCAGCGATTGCTGCTCTCAATCCAGCAGCGTTGAATAGTTTATTCGCACCGAGACAGAGAGACCTCTGTCTTCCCGACTTTGCTCTTATCTTCCGCCATGCTTTGTGCTCGAGCTGGAACCGCACTTTTCTTTCCCAGCTCGCTGTTCCCTCAGCAGCGGAGTGCCTGACAGAGTAACACTTTGTGTGTGTTTCGACAAAATCTGACACCCGTGGCATGGCTTACTCTCACACAGTGCCAGGTTTGAGGATAAGTTTCTGTGTGATAATACATGACAATGCGTCTATGCTGTGGCAAAAGTGGCCCCAAAACAGCCACGGGTGCATATTAGGCTGCTGAATCCAAAACTACCCCGAGCCTACACTTCGACTGAATGTTACAGGTGACACGCTGCCTTGCTTTACATGGTGCATCTTGCGTACAGAGTGACCTTGCTCAGAGGGAAGTGTGTGTGGCGTGTTAATATCAAAATAGAACACAGAGGTCAAATTAAAAGGACTCTTTAATCCTATCATCCAACAGGCAGCCATCCAAAACGCCGATGCCCTCGCTCAGTTCCCTGTTGCTCCCTCCTTCTTCCTCTCACACCCCATCGTCTTTTTCTTTCGTCTCTCCATCCTCAAGTAGCCCGCTCTCTTCCTCCTCCGCCTTCTCAAATACCCCCTGAAAGCCACTTCTACCCGACATCCTTTATGTTTTTTCACACACGCTCGCTGTGACGGTCCCATCTGTAAACGGTCGCTGTTTTCAAAACAGGTCTGCTTCAGCCTTATAATCACATTATCACCCAAACAAAGCCGTCCACTAAGCCTTTGTTATCAGCTGCCTGGGTGATATCAGATACATGCCATTTCCACTTTACGAGGGCATTATTTCACTATTACATCCTTATGCAAACATTGCTTTTCATAAAACAACGTTAAAAAAACGCTCCTCCTTGAGGCAGGAATTCCTGACACAATCTAAACAACAAATCAATTGCTGGGTGATAGAAGAGGACGGAATTTTCAATGCAAGCAGTAGGCAGGCACCGGGGCCCCTGTGTATCCACTCAAATATGATTTTGCACAACGTGGGCCAGCAATAACCCGGGGCTGTTTGGAACCTATGTGTAAAATGAAAGCTCGGTTTTGTTCCTGCGACGTCCTCTCGATGGAACTGTGAGGAGAGTGCAGACGTTGGGGGAATAGATTTTCAAACACATGAATGTAATGAGGACGAGCGTTCCCTGAATCGGCGAACGCCAGGAATAATATCAGTGAGAGGACAGACGCGGCATCACACAGCAGCTACAGCCCTTTACCGATTTTCCGTGTCGATCGTGGCAATCAGGCCACGGCGGGTCTCTGGAATCTCGTTCCAGATTATTAAAAACATCGACAGGCGTATTCTCAGAGCAGCAAGGTAATCGTAATTTTAAGACAAATTAAAAATGGTGTGAGCTTCCTCGAGCATTTTTCTTGCTTTTGAAAAAAAAAAAAAAATCTGTTGTGGTACCCCTAAGGTTTAGGCAGAGCTGTCCGGTAGGATTGACAGTCAGCGCGTGCACCCGTGCGCGATCACTTCAGCCCAGTGAGATGACACGCAATTTTTATCTCATATGTTTAGAAACATTGGCACAGAAACATAGAAACATACAATGTTTCTTGGAGTAGAGAGAAATGATTGTAATTTATCATTGAAATGACTCCTATGACAAGGTCCTGTTTATTTCCGCAGGGAAGAAATATACATTTGGGAGTCTTTGTTTTTGTCCTGCCAGTTCGCTAGAGAGAGGAGGGCGTTAGACAAATGGCCATTTGAGTGAAGTACAGCCAGTGGATCAAAATCTACAACATTTTTACACCCACTGTCTGTCATAATGACAGGCTATATTCAGTAAGCACCACTGAATATCAAATGCCTCGGATGCAAAAACACTTAACAAGTCGCCTGTGATGACTCCCGTCGCATGCTGCGTTTAATGTCTTGTTATTACCTGACCAAAAGACCCCCCCAAATCGATGGCTGAGCAAAGAGAACCGTGTACTCCTGCTGTTTTTTCTCACGCCAATCACTTTTTAACTGAACTTACTGTACATTCACCTAATAATGTTAAAAAGTCGTCAAAGTGATTTTGAAACGTTTTAGCCAAAAAACAAACTAGCGGTAGTGTCAACACAGTAGAACTAGACAAAAGAGAGGAGTCTGGGACTCACAGCGGTTGGATCTTGACAGTTCATTTCATCTCGGATCTGGTTCTCACTTGGTAAAACACCTGGATTTTGTCAGGCGGCATCTGCCATCAAATCTTTATTTTTTTCCTCTCTATCTTTGTGCGCTAGCCGTGTTTGATAAGCACCTCATCTCAATTAACGACGAGACGAGCTTGACCGACGCTCCCCACAATATGTTCATTCAGGGGGATGAAAGCGGTTCCTGGAACAAAAACGTCCGGTTGAAAAACACAGGAGCCCGCGTTGGACGACCATCACTCAAGCGAAAAGGAAAACATGCCCATAACTTAGTCATACCTCAAAATGATCTTTCCTGAGGCATAATGTTCAAAAAGGCAATGGAATGATGAGACGGTGAGTCCAAGGCATGTTTCATTGCAAGCACTACCGCTGGCTACATTAAGAGACGATGTGCACAGTGTGGGCATCGCGTGTCCTCTGGCTTTTTGGAACTTCTGTGTGAAATGACAACTCTCTTTGTATTTACGCTTTTCCTCTGAATGGTTAGGAAGGGAGCTTTCAAATAATAGAAAAAATTATATGTATATTTGTTTAATGTTGGGTCCTCAACAGATACTGCAGTTGAAATATTGTAAATTAGCAGCCTTGGGAAAAATAACAAAACAAAAACAAAACATATCATCCAGTGAAAGAGATAATTTCATTCTAGCTATGATTGCTGATATTCTTGACATTATTCAGCACTTGTTTTGAAATTGTGTGACTGACTTCGCAGACTTCTCGAGAACTAAACTGATTTGCTATCCCAACTGATTTTGCTAAAGAGAACATCAGAAACAAGCTCATTTTGTCTCCACAAAATTTCGGAGCCCGTCTTTCAGTCTGTACCGCAGCACGTCCTGTAGCTTTGCGTAACAGCCAGAAATTTGCGTCTTGCCTCCAGCGCCATAAGCCCAGCTACTGACAGCGAATGTTGGATCTCAACTCTCACCCTGTCTTTTGGAGGATAGAGCAAACTTGATGAAATGCGGGAGCGCCCCAGCCTAATCTTTTTTGAGCATTTCTGCCTCCGTTTTCATTGGACACGAGGACAAAACGGAGTGCTCAGCCCCTAAACATCTGCTCGCTTACTGTAGAATGCCAGAGCTGTAACCGTCACGTACCTGAGCTTGTGTGTGTGTCTGTGTGTGTAGATGTATGTTTGCGCATATGTGGTTTCTTGCAGTGTGTGTCCATATCCATGACTGGAACACTCGCCACAGCAGATCCTCGTTGTTGGCACTGCATGTACGCAAATTGAAATTTTGTGATATCTCCCACTTTTGAACACATTTGAAGGAAAACGATGGGGGGAAAGGAGATGGAGGGAAGACGCACGCTTTGCAGGGGGGGATTTGATTAAAACATTTCATTAGAATTTCTTCAACAGGATCCACTTTGTAACTCGTCTGCGAGCCAACCCCAAAACCATCCTCAAAGTAGGGAAACAGGAACTGATAAACTTTACATCTTCCCCTCCGTGCTGACTAATGAGGTTTTTGGCCCTAATTAACCCAGTTATCTTCTCTGCTACAACTGTCAACAATACCTCTCATACCAGCGCCAGGGGTAAAACACAGCCTTTGTGAAATTATAATACGACTGCCAGTTGCGCTCATCCGGCTGTCTTATAAACAAATGCAAAGGATGAGCTCCCACGGTGTCCCGGGAAGAAGACATCAAAGACGAAAAAAAAAAAAAATGTCACCGTGTAAGCGCTTACAAACAGTCGCGAAAACACGCATGAACACTGCTACAAACATGGGTATAAGAGTCAGACACGAAGACTCAGAGCAATGATACACCAACAGCAGCACTAGCTTACCGTGGGGACGGTCAAACGGAAGTGTGTACGCAGCGCAGGAGCGGGAGCGCGCGTTTCTCCTCACACACTGTCGTAAGTGTTCTCTGGACTCCGAACTTGACTTTTGAGCCTCGTTTGTGGACGAAATTTAGCGATGGAAGGTTCCTAAACAAGAACTTTCCCTCCACCACCAGAGACATATCCACCATGGTGGAAGTGGACACTAGGAACTATATTTTCATGCACATTAGCTCAGTGTTCTCTCTTTTTTTTTTAAAATAACTCCTGCTTTTATCACTGTAAAATCATTCGACTTAAGGTGTGATTCTTTGCATTTCAGCTGCAGTATTCTTTATCTCCTATAATCCTCTCTGTATGTAAATGAGTGCTGGTGAAATCGCACGATAAAGAAGCTTATTTACATTTGTTGTTTACATGGGCTGCTGCTACCGTCAGGCAGACTACTGGATATGCAGGTATATTTAGACCTATTCTAAGAGGAAGACATCACCAACTGCAGCTTTATTAACCCTTATGCAGTTAGGTACAGAAGTATTTGGACAGTGACACAATTTTTGTAATTTTGCCTCTGTATGCCGCCACAATGGATGGAAAAGGAAGCCATCGAGATGTGCTTTAAGTATAAGGGGGGGGGGCTTTCTGTTGAGTGTTACCGGTGGTTTGAACCTTGTGGTAAACACCTTTATTAACATTCATGAAGGCGTCCTCTTGGTTGTAGACTTTGACAATGATTCGCCTGCCTCTTCGAGAGTGTTCTTGACCTGACAAGATGTTGCGAGGCCGTTTTTCTTCACCAAGGAAAGGACTTCTTGCGATCATCCACTCTAGTTGTCTTCCACGGTCTTTCAGGTCCTCTGGTGTTGCTGCGCTCGCCAGTGCATTCCCTCATGTTAAGAATGAACCAGATTGTTGACGTGGCCGCTCCCAACGTTTGCGCTATCTGTATGAGAGCAGTCTGTTTTCCAGCCTGATGATGGCCTCCTTCACTTGCATCAACATCTCTGTGGACCGCATATTGAGAGTTCCCATGATCAGCTACCAACTGCAAATTTAACATATGGAGTAAACTCCAGACCTTTTATCTGCTTAGTTTTTCATGAAATAACGAGGGAACAGGCCACACGTGTCCATGAAACTGATCAATCGTCAATTGTTCAATTACTTTTGAGCCTCTGAAAATGAGGGACTATGTACTGAAATGACTCTAATTCCTAAATGGTTAATTTGATATTTTTGTTAAAACCCCTAAAGTCTACACTTCAGTCACATCTTGATGGCTTCGTTTCAAATCCATTGTGGCGGCGTACAGAGAGAAAATTAGGAAAATTGTGTCACTGTCCAGATACTTATGTACCTAACTGTATTTTGTTAGATTTGGCTTTACCTCCTCATTGTTTGGGGCCCCACAGACCCCACTGCCGTGTGTGGAATGATAACAAAAGCAAAATCAGCCTTTTATTTACCTTTAAATACTTTTTTTTTCCTTTTCTTCTCACCTTACTAAAGCCAAACAGGTAGAAGCTGGCAACCCTTGCCCCAAGTGGGCTTGCGCATTTGATGGAGGTGACAAAATATAGAAATGACCATAATGTTATTACATAAATAACAAAATGAGTCATGTCTTAAATGTTATATGGACTATGGATAAACAAGTATATATCCCATTTGCTTCCCAAAAAGTAAAAAAAAAGAAAGAAAGAAATGTGCATTATCCTACACAGTGACATTTCTCATGTTTGAGGTCGGTTAGATCTTAGAAACATGTAACTCCTTGTTTGAACTCTTGCGCACAAATTGTTATACAACACAATCACGGATATAGAACACACTAAAATCCATTGTATTTAACCATGTTTTACAGCAGGAGCCTCTGAGACCCCAAACGGAAGTAAGGCTTCACTTTCCGCAGCAGGTTTCTGAAGCATATCATCGCCTCACCCAAATTACGTTTCTGAGTGACTGTCATAAAATTAGGTAAAGTCTCCGGAGACCCAAACGGAACATTGGGGTTCTAGGTTATGGGCTAAAAGACCTGTTGGCTATTGTGTGGTTGCTCCTGTTAGACGAAAAAAAAAAATCCAACCAGTCCAAAATTGCTGTGTGCTCAATACGAGATGAAAGCAGTTGATCAACAGAGGAGCCAGAGAGCAGATAATCCAATAAACCAGCCAGTGTTATTGCCACTAATGCAGTGCGGGGCTTTACAGTGGTACAGTGTGTAGTTCTATTTAAGGGAGCATAAGCATATGTCACATCGGAATCTGCGTCTTTGTAAGATCCAAATTAATCTTTTCTACCACTGTTACAAAACAAGACAGTAGCTTATTAAGGCAAAGGAACTCCAAGGCAGACATCTTCTAGGCCGGCATGGAAACAGAACAGGCCAAACAAATCCTTCCTCTCACAAAAGCAAGATGGAAATTTGGCTGAAGGAAGCAATAAACCGATAATGGAAACACCAAAGCCCCCACTTTTATTACAGTGACAATTCATTATGGAAGACGAGCACAGTAACCTCACACACACTGCCATCAAAATTCACAACATTATGCCAAGATGGAAAGAAATTATCCAAAAAAGTTGCCTCTCATTTGTCCCAGCTCCATAAAATCAATTCAGAAAAAAACCTTGGTTTTTGAGTGTGGACTATCAATATAATTGTGTTAGTACAGGCAGAAAGTGTGTGTGTGTGTGTGTGTGTAGTTGTCAGAATGTATATATTGTGGGTGTGGATGTTGTCCTTGGTGGCTGTGGCAGCAATAGGACAGTAATTATTTAGGTGGATTCAATCAATTACTCTGCTGATGGTCTCCATCACTGTCTCTGGGTGTGTGTGTGTGTGTGTGTGTGTGTACACGTGGAGGTTTTAGCGAGGTAAAGCTGAGCGTGCAATCCGTGATCTGCAAGGATGTCGTAAATCATTTATAAAATACATAAAAACCCAAGTTGAAAGCAAAAGGGGGGAGAAGTCAGCGTAATGATTCCTTCCCAGACTGTAAAACTTCCCACTTGCACGTTTTTATATGGCTGCATGTCACCAAGTGGCCGAGGATGTACGGAGAGCGGAGCTTCTATAAATCACCGTAAAAAACAAATGGACCTCCTCTGCTGGTGGCCTCGTGCGAACAGGGACAAAGGTTTGCTCTCGAATCGAAGGCACTGCCTCCTCTCTCCCTCCTGTCTCTGGAATTTCTCTTTCGTTTATTTTGTCAGTTGCCTTCCTCGGCAACACCGACTTCTTGAATAACCCCCAAAATAGAACAAATGGGATTTAGTTCTGCTTCACTTCCATTCACTGTAGAAGCGGTAGGCTAGGGGGGTATAGGACATGCGCAGCATATCCAAAGGGTAGTTTTCATGTCAACCTATTTGAAGCTCAACTTTTCGTACTTTCTGTGGGATTTCATACGGCGGTCTTCTACACTAACTTCCGGTTGGCTTATCTGCGACTTACGACGCCTTTTAAGGTGGCGTTGAGTGTAGTTTAATCACGAGATGAAGCCATTTCAACCTCATCTGATGTAGTATTCCCAACTGCTTCTCTTGCTCTCAGCCTGTCCCCTTACACGTAGAAAAAAAACACGAAACAATGAAGCACTTCCTGAGAGAGAACCAGGAGTCATCTGTTTGCATTACCAGTCACACCGCAGCAGTGAACTCGCCAGGGCCTGACGCCTGCCCGTCTCAGTGAGAAGTCTGCACTTTACTTGAAAATGAGTACATTACGTTTTGTGACTGACTGCAAAATGTGCTGCAAAGCAGCCTCGTGTCCGTCCGCTATTGTGCTTGCTTTTATGGAATATGTTCAGACTCGACATTCAATTACCGGTTGCCTCGGAGGGAGATTTCGGTTTAATGCCCCAGTCGGTCTTAATCTGAGAGATTCTATTTTAACGCCCCAGTCAGTCACAAATCCCTCAATGAAACATCCCCCCCCCCCCTCTCCTTATGATTTTATTCCCCTTTGCTTTCATTCTCATCTTCTCATCTCTCCCACTTTTCCCACTCTCCCTCCAGCCGCTCTTCTCCATCATTTCAGATTGAAGTCCAACTCGCCGGTTTGCTCATTATCATAAAATAATGGGCTGTGGATATTGAGCAGATCCTGCTGAAATTTGACCCTGAAATACCACCAAAACCTGCCCAGTCCACCTCCTCTTTCGTTCTCTCTCTTTCTTTCTCCCTCCCTCCCTTTTCTTTCCCTTCTGATTTCATACTTCGAATTTACCTATCTTCCAAGTCCCACTTCCCAGCAAATAGCGGTCATGCTCTATTATACTGCAGTGGCATTTCAAACACCGAGGGCCCTCAGTCATTAAGCCAAACACTTTTTAGCATTCACACCCCATTCCCACCCATCTGCCAAAAACCATGTGATGGGAAACCATCTTGCACTGAAACTGTACGTACTCCAGAGAGCCTTGTCACTCCCTGTTGGTGTGTTTACGGTGGCTGTGGGAGAAGGGTCCCCTCCCTCCTCTCCCATTCTCTTCTCAGCCATCACACCTACGAATGACGCCCCAGCCAGTCCTACCAACCCCCCCTCCAACACCAGACTGCAAGAACAAGGAGCCCTCTCAGTCACGTAATTCCTCCTCTTGGCATTAGTCTAGAAGCCTGTAGAGGGCTCCCTGCTCAGTGGCAACGTTTTTTAAGCTCAACCTGTCCCCTCTCAAGGATGCCCATCACAGGCAGCCTGTCTGGACGTCCACATGGTGAGATAATGGAGAACCTGGACATGCGATGAGCTCCTAACTTCGATCTTTCGGTGGGGCAGGTGACCGGTGCGAGGTGAGGTGAGATCTCTCTTCGTGGGAGGAGACAGTGTGTCTTTCAGGCCCGGACACGGTTGGGTTCCCCAGTCTCCCAGGATAGATGAGGAGACTGCTGAACAGTGGCCCTGTTGTGGCCCTATAAACAAGTCTGAGGCTTTGGCACCTCTGCCTAACGCTGTTTTTCCTCCACCATAAAGCTTGGCTACAAAACTACCTTCCTGCCACTGGAGTGTTTTTTTTTTTGTTTGTTTGTTTGTTTACTCTAAGATACTGGTTGAATATAAAGTTAAATTTGAGATTCTACAAATAACACCTGTGCACGTCGGCCCTTGGGCCAGTACGATTGCATTTAAAATGATATTTGATTTCTTTGAGGGCATTTGGCTCATTATCAGAGCCCAGACTGACGATCCCAAAACGCTGCCTTGACTCATGTGCCTTCTTTGAGGGAGACGCTTGAGGGTGAAATGTATAATTATGAAATCAGTGGGACTTTTTTTTTCCTTTTTTCTAGTTTTTGTCTCTTTCGTTCTCTCTCTCTCTTTTTTTTCCTTACCCGGGCTCAGAATGAGCTGGGTTTTTTTTTTTTTTTTTTTCTGCCTTGCTGGTGCTTAGCAAACCGTGCACTGTGCACACATCAGTGTGAGAGATCTGATCCTCTACAGGCGACAATGCCAATACACCCTAAGGAATATAGATTAGAGATGTTTGTTGGAAAGGCAGATAAAGGGTGGCGGTGTGGGGTAAGGGGGAGGTGGGGAGGTGGGGGGGGCGAAGAGAGCAGTGAGAGAGGGAGAAGATGCGTCGGATTGTGCTCATGTATACACTGACAAGGCATGAAAAGCAAAATTGTGTATGCTTTTCTGAAGGCAGCAGCAGATTTGTTTGGTTTTTTGTTCTGTTTTCGTGTGTGTTTATATGCATGTGCAGGTGCCTGTGCCTGTCTGTGTGTGTGTGTGTGTGTGTGTGTGTGTGTGTGTGTGTGTGTGTGTGTGTGTGTGTGTGTGTGTGTGTGTGTGTGTGGGCAGATTTGAGAGTGCTTTCCAGGTCAAGCAGACTGCCGGTATGTCGTTATTTTTCCAGAGAAAATAAACAGAAAAACATCCACAGGTAGGCTCGTTTGGATGCTTCGGAATTCTACTTTATATTCACACTTCCAAATTCCACAAAAGATGCACAGTTGAAAAAAAAAAAAAACAAAACGAAAAAAAACTCACCGCGGCTTGGACGTGCAGATAAAGTTTAACTCAGTATTTCCCATTCTCTTGCTGAATCTCGGTGGCTCTCAATTGCCGAAATTGTAGAGAAACTCATTTCACAGTTTGCAAGGGTTCAATAGTGGTAACTCCGCGGAGAGAAGAGAGAGAAAAAAAAGAGAAAAGCAAAAAAAAAAAAAAAAAAAAAGAGAGAAAACCCGTTACCCCCAAAACCAGTCGCACACACTCAGGAATCCGAGAAGAGGTAAAAGTGATGGGTCAGGAAGGCTGCTCCGGACAAATCCGAGACCGAGAAACTTTGGGATTTCAGCCCCAGCGCGCCCCGGCTGCGTTCTCACTTATCCCTGCGTAATTCGGCGTTCCTGGAAGCACAGGCTCTGACCTTTCTGGGCATAATGACTTTACAGAATGAAATCATCCAGCAGGAGATGTAGTCAAGGGGAGAGACGAGCAGGAGAGGGAGAGAGGGAGGGAGGAGAGAGACTCGAGGAGCGCAAAGGGGCTGTCGATTAGAGGATGAAAAAGACGCGTCTGCGCATTTGTTTCAGCCCCAAAGAACCGGCGAAGGTCCAGCGTAGGACAGATACGACGGAATGCGGCTACCGGGACGCGGACACCCGCCCCCGCGAAGACGGTCAAATATCCCGTCATGAATTCCGCCCTTTTCCCACCTGACCCGCCCACACCGCATCTGCGCGCGGGGGAGCGCAGGAGCGGGGGGGAGGGCAGATCCCGCGGAAACTGTAGGCAGGCGCCCAGCAGCAGATAGCAGGCACGCCCCCCCCCCGTGCCCCTCTCTCTCACTTAGTCACATGTTTAAGACACAACTAGCCCTCTGTAGTAGCCGCCAAAAGGAGGGCAGGCTAAGGTAGGGGACGTGGCGGGAATGATAAACAAGCGCTGCGTTAACAGCCTCCCTCGCTCCTTCGCACCTTAAATGGAAAACTCCCGGTGTGCACTGTGCGAAACGGCACCCTTGCCATCAACTTTACGCCCTGATATTCTTCTTTTAATGTCGCAGTTATTTGCGGAGACGCGGGCAAAGGGAGTAACTGAATGTCCCCCATAAGTGCCCGGCTGGTCCACTCCAGAG
The DNA here is from genome assembly GCF_016859285.1 of Xiphias gladius. NCBI lineage: Eukaryota > Metazoa > Chordata > Actinopteri > Istiophoriformes > Xiphiidae > Xiphias > Xiphias gladius. Next base: position 4,652,009 of record NC_053405.1, read on the forward strand.
AGCGTCAACGTCTAAGTCCTCGTCTGTCCGAGGTGTCACATTAGTTAGAGGAGAGCGGCTCTGCGTTCGGCATAATGCCTGATCCTCTTTGGGTCTGGTCCCGCGGAGCGTGCCGGTGCATGGACCGCGAGTCATTAAGTGGCGGCTGCAGAAAGGCGGCTCTGCCCACTTCACCTCGCAGCGGAGACCGCGGCCGCCGAGCGGACGAAAGGGGGGGCCGGCATTTTCATAATGACTGTGGCGACGGGAGTCGGCGCCGCGTGCCCCGGCCACACGATCAAGACCGGCACCGAGTCGGTCAGGGGCTTTTATCGGCTCCCGGGGCTCTGCGAGGACAGTCGATGTGCGGGCGAGGAAACGGAAAGGGGTTTTGTCTGAATGACACCTGAAATACAGTTGGAATCCCTCAGAGACGTGGGCGCTCTCCTGGGTAAGTAGGTGCAAACCCCGTGAAGTGAATCCCAAATAGTTAGTGTGAACATTAGAAACCAAAGATCGAAATGCCAAATTCAGTGTTGGTTGCAATCGGTGTTTTCCAGTGACCGAAGCGTTTTATTAGCGCCGATGAAACGCCGAGACGCGTAGCTGACGTGAGGGGTGGGGGACATTGCGGGGGGTGTCCGTGGGTCACCCTGTCGGGCCCATGATCCCGCTGGCACTGCGTCCCACCGAGCAGACACCAGAGACGGGCCCGCGGGAGCCGTCGGGGCGGAGCAGCCTCGGCGCTGTGCTGCTGCGCCGGAGCCGTCCGTGGTGCTGACGTGGATTTCCCCGCGCGCAAAAACGGCAACGCGTTAGCATTAGTTCAACCATTCCCTTAACTTAAGTGAAGTTCCTGATCTCCGGGCTACCTAGTATGTGAACTTCTCAGCGGTGACCCTGACGCAGGGGAGGAACTAAACGGTGACCCCGAGGCAAGGTGGAGGTGACCTTGGCGACAGCGACAGCACTGCCGTGGTGGTAGTCCGCATGCATGGTGCATCTAAAAAAAACCAAACAAACCACAAAACACACAGCAGCCACACCAGACCCATCCCGAACCACTGATCACTCACGTCGAAGCCCCTTCGGGCTCGGTGGGGTGGTGCTGACGGGCGCGCGGATGGGTGCCGTGTCCGCGGCGCTGAAGGACCACTACACCGTCCGGAGCAATCAAAGTTGATCTCTTCGATTAAAAACCACTTACATGCTTGATTGGATAAGTGACTGAGTGTATTAATATGAGCGAGCCTTAGCAACAGTGCTCCCTTTTCTCAACAGCACAGAAAACATAATAATTACTACCCACTTTGTGTGATTGGGTTTCGTTTGACAAAAAACACTTTTTTTCCCCCCATTTCACCAGAAAGACATATTTTTCTGGAAATCACTCCTGTTAAGATACTGTGTCCCTTTCGAAACACTAAGTACTGCAATTCCGTTCATTTTGCTTTCAACCACTAATGACACCATTAGCATATTAATGAGCGATGTTCGTGAAACGGATCTCCATCTTGTCTGGTGGAACCGGAGCGACCCAGTGGATTTGCTGCTCCGGCGTCCGTGAGGAGCGAGGCTGTGTGACTAATTTAGCACAGTCTTGAGCACAGTCTCATTATAAAACCTGGCGTTTTTCTCCAGAGCGTCACGTTCGTTTTTAGGTCAGTGACTGTCTGGACGGGCGCTGGAAATGTCTCTCCAGCAGGAGGAGGAGAGGTGTCACATGTAACATTTGGCCTTTTCACTGTCATTCTTCATCTTTCTAATGCCGGCATGCTGTTTCGGAAAGGAGCTCACGTCCACATCAGCGGAGAGACTCGTCCCTGAATCGGAGATGTAACCTTTTTGGGAGGGCCGCTTGCTCCTGCTTGCGCGCTGGTTGGATTTTACATTTTTGACAATGGCGACTTTCATACACAACAGGCTCTGTGCTCCGTCTTCCCAGGTCTAGCAGCGGACCGGCTGCTGTGAACTCTTAAGGCAGTTCCTCCACACACACACACACACACACACACAAGCTGAACCCCCCCCTTTAATTTGACCTTAGCCGTCTCCAATATCCCTCAGGCACAGCCATGGAGGACAGTTGATTCAGATAACTCCATTCCACTGGGCCTGTGAAATGAATTTAGGTCTGTTCGACTAAAGGGCCCATTCATTTGGGCTTCATTTCACCGTCTATCATTTCCCCCAGAATACCATCAGACCAGCAGTTATCTATTCTATATTTAAAACAGCTAGGATTATTTGGTGCGGGCGATGAATATACCTCATACTTCATACAGATTACCTCAAGCTATCTGGTGTTACCTTCTGTCTACTGCTGCACTACAGACCCTCTATTAGAATATAAGCCAGTGCCAGCAGTGGCATGCCCTGCCTGTTACGGCAAACGCTTATCACTGCAAACCCCGGACAAAGGGTTCATGAACAAAAAAATGAACTTTTAAAACCGTTCAGAGAGAGTGTTCAACTTCTTGTCTCTTCACAGAGCAAATCCTGCTGCTTCCCTTCTCGAGTTTTTAAGAAGTCAAATAGCAGTCATTATTATTCCCCTTTATTGAATAAAACAAAATCTCGAGAACGATTGACAAGTCTCCTTACGAGATGCCAAAATAAGGTCAAGAAGACGCTGCGGGGTCAATGCTTTAATCCAGGAGCTAAACAGTAGGTGAACTTCCCATAATATCGTAACCAGTTCTCGAATGCACACTGCTGTTGTACTTATTAAACTGTAACCAGCACTTTGTGTAACGGCCAGACCGGGGCTTAGCGATGACCCTGATGAGACGAGGAATTAAAGGTGATACCAGAGGCAACGTTATACAGGTGAGATAACCTTGTTTTGAGCTGCAAACAACAACAACGGTAATATTTTGATAGTAATCAGTGTTTTTCATTCGAGATGTCTATCATGGCGTAGCAGCTTCAGTGCTTAACAGTGTGGCCGCTAATTCAGTGGGATTGTAGGACTGATAAAACTGCCGCGGAGGGGGGGCGGGGAAGGTAAGCTGCTTTGTCTACCCTTCAGTAAACACAGATCACATTTGAAATCTCATACAGATAACGTGCTATTCTTTTGAACATTGATCCGTTCATATGATGCCATAAGCACGGCGGGGTTAGAGCGCTTTAGCAAAGTTTCGAGCCATTACGGCGAATACAGATTGTATTTTCTGTCTGCTGTTTGAGAAGTAAACTCGTTACAAAAAAAAAAAAAAGAAAAAGTTGTTAGTACAAATCCCTGGACAGGTTAAAAAAGAAAAAGTGCTGTCAAAGTTCCCCGAAGTTAGGCACTGAACTTACACCTACCGTCGTTAGGGTGTTCATTGGTCAACAAAATGGAGCTGGAGTAAACATTTGACAAAGAATTCCCAGCGCAACCGCTCCCTCGGTGTTGCTGTAATTTTTCAGCAAGTCTAGTAAGAAGTAAGAAGATTAAACATAACAAAACACACAAAAGAACCAAATAATAATAATAATAATGACGATTACGATCTGCGGTACTGTTGGTATCCGTCTTTGTAGTTCTACATCTCGACAGCACAGACGTTATCAGTCACTTCTCTGAATAAATAAATAAATAGATAAATAATAGGGGAAAATTGAGAGGCCAGATATGGCCTGTGTAACGAGAGTATGCTGCCACGGCGAAAGCCTATCATTGAAACCCAATAAACAGATGGCTTGGAGATTTATCAGAAATGATATAGTGCTGTGAATGAGAAGGCTATGGCTTCTACATTAGCTATCCATCACCGATGATGTATTACAGATAAAGTACGCGGCGGCAACAAGCCCTCGCTGAGGCTGACCTCGCTGATGAGAGCGCAAACTCCCCCACGGCCGTCCCAGTGTACACAGCTGCCCCCCCCTCTTTTCAATACAACGGTCAGCACTTGTCTCTCCACCAAGGTTCTCGTATCAACGGCGTTGCTTGTTGGGTGAGGTGTGTGTGTGTGTGTGTGCGCACTGACGGACGAGAACAAAAACACACAGTTTGTCTCCAGACAAGGGATGGCAAGACCCTCTCCCCGACATCGGTGCTTGAAGGTGAAGTCAGAGGAGAGCAGCCGGTTTTCTTCCACACAGACAGTAATAAATAGACCAGAGTCGGACCTCAGTTTTGTATTTGATGTAAATGACTGAACCATGAAGTCATTTCTAATTATTGTTTTTTTCTTTTTTTTTGGGGGGGGGGTAATTTATTTTGAGTATTTCTTTTGAGTAAGTCAGCGCTCGGGAATCAGTCCCATCGGTAAACTGACTCATCATCAACCTAAGTCAGTCGGTCTATAAACACAGTTTAACGCAGAGATGCTTCATCTTTAAAAAGGAAAACACTGCAAAATGTGACCTTCAGCAGTAGCTAACCGCATAATAAATATTCTGGCAACAACAGCTCCCGCTTAAGTAAGGATGTCTCAATGAAGTTCTTAGCCCACAGTCCAGATTTCAGTCCTTTAATACTGGGTGTCTGCTGAGAGAGGTCAACTCAGTATTTACGCTTGGTCCTGTACTGTAGCGCAGCTGCACAGTGCATGAATTACATAATTCTCACATCAAAAATGAATCAGCCAGTTTACATATGTTTAAATATTTTGTTAATGCCCTGCATCAAGAGAAATATAGCCTTCGCGGTTTCCCATCAAATGTAATGTAGTACCCCATAGCACTTACATGCTAGAGAGAGGAGTGTCGATCCGGACCTGTTGTTCTAGATTTGGACAGGATTTGGACAGCCTTTAGCCTTCATCACTGTTCGTATACAAATTTCAGGTAAGAGCAGCAGAAATGTTACTCAAAAATACACCGTTATCATTAATGGTATTATTCGCACAGCGCTATGATTCTGGTCACTGCTACGTCCACTGTTGGCCTTTTGTGTCCTAGAAAATCAGACAAATTTGCAGAGTAAATATGTTTTCTGGGAAACATAACGCTGCCCTGATAACGTGTTTGTTTGTTTGGTTGGTTGGTTTTTTTGAATCAAGATAATGAGGCGACTCTGTTAAGTCACTTATCTGGGAAGTTAAACAAACGTTGATACTGAACTAAATAGTAAAATGTTCACTGTATTTCATTCGTTGTCTCACAATACCCGCTTGTTGCAACTAAAGCATCATTCAACATTTTTATGTTTTGTATAAGGAGACTGGACAGGTGTAATTAATGCGGAAACTCACATTATCCCTCTACATCAAACTACCCCCTTGTGCAAGTAGTTACCCGGTCTAACCATAGGGAGTTCTTTACGCAGCAACATGGACGGGATCCCTCACTGGCTTCCCACCGTCGAAGACTGCTTACTGTCGTTGTTGGAACCCCTGACCGAGCCTTCTGTGCCAGGGATTAGACCTTGTGTTTTTTGGATGTTTTTCGAGACATATCATCAGGTCTAATGAGACCTATCAATATAATGAAACGACTAATAATGCGCTGTGGGGATCTAGTTTAGTTCAGGCCAACAAGTGAGCCTTTGGCCAGCCTTGGAAATGAGATTTGGATTCGTTGGATTCTGAGGGCACAGTTTTTGCTCCCTGTGACCATAACTGACATCAGAAATTTTTTGGGGCAAATATAATAAATGTATGGCATCTTATTGCCGCACCGCTTTATGATTTAGCCTGTGATGACGGGTTTGTGCATGGAAAAGCTTTCCAAGAGCAGCAGAAGAGTGTTGGGCAATTGAGTGGTTCTCTTGTCTTTTTTTCCGTTTGTTCTTCTTATCCAACCTTTTGCTTCAGCGGGAGAGAGTAAACAAATGACACAAAGCTGAGTGGAAGTTGCAGGGACACATTCCCAACCTGCGGTATGCAAAGGTTTGCGCGCCGGAAGAAGGGACAAGCAAAGGCATGTGAAGTGACCCAGTCCACATTACCCCTGTCACTATCTGTATTTCCCAGCTTGGCCTGATAGATCCATGGGCCCTCTGCTGACAGAGATAATACAAGGCAGAGAGAAAGACTGTTTTGTGACAGCACTGGGAAAAGCAGAGAGCAGCGGGGAGAAGCACAGAAGGGGGGAAAGTGCATGACTCAGCGAAAGGTGTCTTACCATTAAAATTAAATTTACAGCTGGTTTCAGACAAATCTGTAAGCTCCGTGGCTGTAGGCAGAGGTGGTTGTGCATTTGGAGGACATTACAAATTGACACCCTAGTTCTCGGGACTACTGAATCATTTATTACCCCTACCACTACTTAAGCTGTCTAAGCAGTGATGGGTTTGGCACTGCGTTGTCCACAGTTAATTTATCAGGGTTGAGCTGGCTGGTGTACTGTCTGCCCGGTCCACTGTTGACTCCTCCTCTGTCATTAAAGATGTCAAAATATCCAGCTTTCATTTTATCAGTAAAACTAAAGGAGACGATTCCGTGGTAAAATCCCTAAGTGGGACTGGGTATCTCTTGGACACTATGTCTGTGTATGAATTAAGCAACTATTGAGTTATACCACTTTGCAAGAGCGTTTATTATCCTTGAAAAGGGGGATTTTTAAATATCCAAAAACAAAAGACAGGGTGTAAAAAAAGGAAAATGTACGTGATCTGAAGGGGTTACAGGAGGATGTGTGATCTCAATGTACGCACACAACTACAGACAGAACTGACTAATTCCTTCTGTAGACCATTACCCCTGATTATCCACACAAAGTAAAAGCATAACTAAAGCCTGGATTATTCCGATGAAATATTACTAAAACCAGCAATTCCAGCATTGTGCAGAGAAATCGATTTTGTTTTCACACTACCATAATACCCTCAGATCTGCCTGCCCAAATTAATTACGTCAATTACGGCGCAGCTTAGAAGAATGGATTTGCATGTTTTGGCCTGAGAGCAAAAGCCAGTCACTTCTATTTTGAATATCATGCACTTGGTGGATGCTAAGTGAAACACAGCACTCATTTCACAGGCAGATGGTTTACTGTGCTCTCAGACTTGTTTTTAGTCTCTTATGTTCTCGAATGTCTTCATGGATATGTACTGCATAGATGTATTTGTATTCAAGATAAATGTCACTGATGTGTTATTTACCAGTTCTAATCAACGATTTTGCTTTATTTTCTCCGTCAAGCACTGAGGTTTGTACCGTAGGTTCACGAAACAGTCCGGTGCTTTAGCTTGCTTTAAATGTTAACTAGAGAATTTCTCCAAGCCAAATTTGATGCACCGTCCTATGTAGGCACATTAGCAGTGTCCAGTATTTACCTGATCATCACAGCCGTAGTCGGAATGCTATCCCGCACCATCAGCCAATGACAGAACAGCGAAGGTTGCTGCGATGCGCAAATACAATTTGTGAAAGAACTCAAAACTAATTTTTTTGCGCAGTCGGTCACTTGTAAACACTGTATTTAGAACATTTCGGCCCTTAGACCTTTGACTCTTAAAGAATCCTGCATGCAAAGTTCATGATCCAATCTATTCACCTGACTCTAATACTTTCCGGATGGCAAGAACTTTGTACTAAGCAAAGATGTCATGAGCTATATGCAAATAAGACTATGTAGATATAAAATCAATGGCAACCTGACTAGTAGTATTTACAGTATATTCATAGATAGGGGGCAACCTCATGAATCCCAAAAATATAAAATATACATTTCTCCCTTTTGGGTTCTGTTTTTTTCTAAAAACAAAATGGTTTGCTTCTATCTGACTTTAAGGTTATTTTTAATTTCATTTAATTTCACATAAATCCACCTAAGTGAATAAAAATGAAGCTAGAGAAGGGTTTTATTTCTCACTTCCCACACGCCTGAAAACACTCTTTCAAGCATTTATTGTCTAAAGTGCTGTTGTTGCTGTTGTTGTTGTTGATTGTCACAATAAATACTATTCAGCGGAATTTAAGTGGTAGCAACAGAATAGGCTGTGTCAGAGTTTGTTTAGGGTACTTTAGTCGTAGCAGAGTGCCACACAGGTACTCTCATGCCTGCAAATTAAAACATTTGTAAATGTTCATTTAAACCTGCAATAATCGATTTTGGTTTTTTTTGGCCACTTGGGGGCAGCGGGAACGAGCTGGAAACAACATTGACCTATCATCGCCTCATGCATCCAGCAGTCACGGGGCTACGTTATCACTAAGGAGTAAAGTGGAGTAATGGGTCTGGCCACCTCTAAGTCTAATATTCGTTCTCATTTAGCTCCGTTGTTGGCCTCCACCAGCTCCTGAGGAAAATATCTACCTGGCTATTGTCTCTCAATAAATCAAATAACTGTTCAACAAATGTCACTCTTTCATATCATATCATATCATGTGTGTGTAATACTATATATAACTGATGTTCCTACTCCACACTGAGATATGTGTTTATAGGACACTAAACAATGGCGAGTTGGATTGCCTTCAAAACAAACTTTCGCCCATTGACATTAATTTAGAGTTTGAATGCTGGACATCTGTTTTTCGGGGTTTTGCAGAATATTTACAGAGAAACAGAGCTGTCGCCAGTCGCTGGCATCGTTGTTTTATCCCCGCTACAGATGAGGGATTTAGGGGCCCTTTAGAAACAATGATTGACAGTCATGTTAAATTACAGAAAGCTTCCAGGAGACACTTCTTCCCTCATGGTTTGACTGGCTTTAATTTTCCATAAATCTGGTGCAAGCATTCCCCTGTTCCCGAGCCCTAATTTAACAGGCCTAAAACACCCTTGTGCACTTGGTGCTGAACAAAAACCAAACGTTGCTAATGCCAAGTTAATTAATAGAACCCCAGCTGCTTGGGCCTCAGAAAGACATACAATGCCGAGGAGGAAAAATTGTGCTCTGTACGTGTCTGATGTGACAATAAAGCTTTGGTGTCAATGGGACATGCCCTCATTTGCCCTCTCCTCTGCTTTGCTAATTTTGTTTACGGAGCCATTGCTTCCTAAAAAATGTTTTGATTAATTTCAGTATCACGGCTCTCGGGGCTTCCGTGTGCCGTCAGATCTGAAAGGAAGTTAGTGCTTCCACACATGTGCGTAGTTTTCACTCAGGGCACTAATTCTTCAAGAGTTTTATCTGATGGAATCCAATTAGATGTTCCTTTGACAGCAAAATCCAAACTCTCTTAGCATTAGGTTCTTTGTATTTATACTCTGCCTTTCGTAACATAATAATCTATTATAGATTAGATCAGATAATTTAAAGTGGTTTCTAAAGTTATATTATTTATATACGACTGCCTTTGACAACAAGCAAACTGCTTGTAAGCCTCAGTATGCAGCAGCAGAAATCTCTCCAAATTATACTTAAGAACTTTTAAAAAAATCATTTGTATACCTTTATTTGCAACTCATGAGCTGACAAATGTGCTAATGCGTCTCTGTAAAGTCCTCATGAGAGCATATGACATTACAGCGTTCTCATATTTTTAGGATAGAGGCCCAGAGGATAAATTGCTCATCACTTTGGCTATCCCCTGACAATGCGTAGAGCGCCGAGAGCAGGTTAAAGTTTTCCCCTATCCTGTGAAACATCTCAACGTCCACTTGATGGACTGGCCATCAAGTAAAGTTCTGTACTGACATTCCCTATCTTCACTTATCCTGAGAGGAGGAATCCTAAAGACTTTGCTGATGCCCTGACTTTTCAACTGGCACCACAATGAGAACGGCTCTTGTGGTTCTGAGTGACAACTCCTGGGTGAACGGCAATTAACTTTGGTACAGTCATACATTACCCCCTCGGGGTGATCTGTAACCGCCTTGGTGATCCCCTAACGTTTCCATTAGCGCCATCATCTGGTCCAAATTTTGATTTCTGCGGTACTTTGGTTTGGTTTGTGACCAAATACTTGCAGAAGACATTCCCATCAGCCTCAGCTGTCTTTTGTGTTCAGTGCTACTTTGCATGCTAACACGCTATACTAAGATGGTGAACATAAACATTATGACAAACATTATTCCTGCTCAACATCAGCACGTTAACAACGTCACTGTGAGAATCTTAGTATGCTGACTTTAGACTGTGGCTTAAAGCACCGCTGTGCCTAAACACAGGCTCTCAGAGCTGCCAGCCTGGCTGCAGACTCTCAAGTCTTGTCAAACGACGCATTATGCAATCAATCAACAATAAGAATCGACACAATTACACTTGTGAGAAGAGAAGATCCACTTTACAGAACAACTACATGTGACACAAAAGAAGTGAAGGTAAATGAGTTTTAAATACATTTGAAAATCATCATCACATCAGAAAATAAACTTCTCTTGCTTAACACTCAATTTTACATGAAGATCAACATCCACAGTCTGCAAGTAAAAGTTTGAAACAGACTGTTTTGAAAAAAGAGCAGGCTCAACATTACACAAAAAAAAGACATGTTAGGATAGAGAAAACATCAGTTAGAGAAAAAAATGAATGCAGCCTTTGAGGTAATCGCTGCATTTAAAATAACAGACTTTATCCTTAAATTACAAGCCTTTTTCTCCCTTTTCAAATGTAACCCCCCCCCCCCGTTCATCAAGGGACTGGGGTAATTGAAAGGATAGATAACAACATGTTTCCATTGGGTGCAAAGCTTTATCTAATCCAGTTTAGAGAGAAGATAATTAAAGGTCAAATGACCGACCAAAGTAGTGCTTCCATTTGCGCTGTTGCCCCCTCTGATAAAGCGCCATGTCAACCAATCATTTAATTGACTTTGCTTTACATATGGTATCTCAGAAATGGAGCGCGATATACGATTGTGGGAGGCAAGGTCATAAATCATCTGGCCTGCCTGTAAACACTATCACTTAAAAAGGGATAGTAGAGATCCTGCAGACGCTGTTAACAAATCTCCTTTGACCTGAGAAACAGGTCGGTGGCTCTCCTGCTCGGCCCCAATGCTTTCAGCGGAGAGCAGAATCTGTACTCACACACACACACACACACACCTTTCCATTCTGTATCTTATTCTTTAATTTTTCATTTCTAGCCTACCTCCTGATATGAAGAGGCAGGTCAAATTGAGAAACATTGCCCTGAGTCGGGTAACTGTGGTCAGTTAATGGCTTTGAAATATGTAGGCATTTTCCCCCTTCCCAGGCATGCGCGCTATCGATTCCTCTGGGGCTCCATCAATCATGGCGATAACTTCGCCGTCACATAAGTTACTGAGAGCCATCGCTCTGGCCCAAGGCTGAGAGACGGAGGAGAGGAAGGGACAGAAATCTATGGGCTCTTTATCTTTCCAGTTTATTTTATTCTAGCTGTGTGTTGTTGCCACCAGTCTGTGCATGATGTCATTAGGAGCCAATCAATCAACTGACATTAACGTTTTCCTCCAATTATGAAAATTGAAGTGTCTCCTCTTTATCACCTCTTACGTAATCAGTTTTGTTGTATCCTAACCTCAAAAGGTCTTCGGGATACATAAAGATTGTGTTCAACTCTGCTCATCTATGTAGTCCTTCTTCGGTAATGTGGAAAGCGAGTGGTAGAAGCACATTACTGGACAAATTACAGATAAATCTTTTTGACTTGCTCAACTCATCGATATTTCTACCTCCTCCTCTTTTTCCCCTTTGTTTATTTAGCAGGGGCATTTTTCAAGAAAAAACATGAATCCGATGTAATGGGCAAGCTACATTTGAGCCTGGTTAGCAATAAAAAGTAAATTAACAAATCAAAACGACCATGTGTAACGTGAAAGGGGTCACTCCTACTGAGACTGTTCAGTCTCTTTTTAGTGCATGTCGGCTCCAGGGTGTGTTTCCATTATCAGTCGTTCTGTCATCTATTTTACCAATTTGATAATAAATCACTTAAGTCTATCGAATGTTTAAAAGAAAAAAAAGAGAAAAAACTGCCCCACATATTTACCCAGAACCAAGGTGACAAAATTCTTGAAATTGCTTGTTTTGCCTTAATTGTCCAAAACTTAAGTTAATTAAAAATAAGCAAGAAGCCCTCGCATTTGAAACTAGAAGCAGCAAAATGTTTTGCATTTTTGCTTGACTATGGTTAAATGACTTCAATTTTCAAATGTTGTTAATGTTGTCAGTCAATTCACTGGCTATTCTACAGCACAATACGGCCCACCCCACCAGCTTATCTTAACACTTCAGTCTCTGTCAACCTCAATTCCGTTTTCCGGCAGCAACAGGGAGCCGTTTTCGGCAAAAACAGCTATTGTAAATCTACCTGTACACCACCTGTTCAGCACCCAAGAGTGGACAAATAAACTAGAGAGGAAAAGTCGGACATCTTGCCAGAGACATTTTTTTTTTAAAGGAATTAATTAATACCAGACCACAAGTGAAAGGAGAGTACATCTGGCTTACATTCATCAGGAGGACAAATCCAAAAATAAATACGGGTTTAAAAATATTCCGGTCGATGTTAACTAGGACTTTGCCATTAATTTACCTTCTCAAAAAAGTATTTATTCCTTATGAGACAAATATAAATATGTGTACTGATATTTTGGTTCCTCAATACAGGCTTGGGATATATCCTCCCTGACCTGTTTCACAAAGAAGTCGGAAAACCATGTCTTTGACATTTCATTTTCTTTGTCTATTCATGTCATCTGTGGTGTGTTGCCCTCCTGAAAGGAAGGGGTCACCCCGATGAAAAGAGTCACTGAGAATTTCATCAGTCTGAGTTGCACTGGAGAGCTTTTGTGTCCTGTAATAGTCATGAATGTCATTCCAGATATTTCCACCTCGACAAGAGTGCTACTCTGGGAAAATAATGACTACTCACTTTTTGCATTACTGATATTCAGACACGTTGAATATCAGCACAGTCTCAGCCCTCAAATATCCACATCAATATCCACTGTATCAGACGCCCAGATCTCAAATACTACACATTTGTTTTCAGGTGCCACAGTGTTTGGGTTCACCATAAATCAATGCAATTAGTTTTTTCTGACGGCAACAGAGATGCATGTGAAAGTCGGTTTAGTATATTTCTGGGCGATTGACTCTGCTGACACAGCCTAAATGTGCCGGTGCGGTAAACCCCTGCCAAGCACGTACGGCACGCAGATTACAAAAAAAACAAAGATGGATTCGCAAGTAGTGTTTGACCCAGGCCCGGCTCACAAGCCTTTGCACGTGTCATTCACGCACGCTGCACGTTGGAGCAGAGCTAGCCCGAAAGATAAATATTTTAAAATGATTTTTAGGGGGTGAGTAAAAGGGCCCGTTCCTTTTCCTCTCACAGCCAGCTGTGAGTAAACAAGTGGCCATTGTCTGATTGCTTTGCTGATGTCAAAGCTTTCCCCTGGGACTGACATAAAATATTCATAAGGCGTGTTTTTGAAATGCATGTTAAGTCGTAGCAGTCGCTGTGGTGCAGAGAGGCTGCGCTGTATTACTATTTTTTTTTTTTTGCAAGCTCTTTTTTATCTGGAGAACAACACCAGCATGTTTTCACTCCACTCTTCAGACCGCATGCCTTGTGAACGGGCCCTCGCAGGTGTTCTCAGTTCAGGCTGATTAGACCCCTACTCAGGTTGATGTCAGGTGTAGATGAAACATCAAACAAGATAGAAAATGACACAGTAACACCGTGAATAATTAGGACAGAGTTTAGAAAGTAATAAGTTGAGGCATTATCAAGACGCTACAAAATGATTCAAGTATAACACAGCGATGAACTTGTAATTTCCCTCAACATTTTCAAGAAACAACCTGATTCTTAGAAAGCTTCCTGGAAAGGACTATGTCATTTGCTACTGAAATTATATGGGTAGAGAAAATGGGTAAAGTTTTCATTAAGCACACTTCCAAAAAAAAATGTGTTTGCCAGTTGTTTCCTGGCACGCAAACAACAGCCAACAGGCAAGAATAAAATTCAACTAAATTGGAAAATAGACCTTTTTTTCTGTATATCAACAACAACTAATCTCTTAGGATACTGTCTATTCTCCTTTGAAACAGATCCAAATCACAAAATTATATCCATAAAAGTTATGGGACCAGTAAAAGCAAGTGTTACTTAAACAGATAGCTCCAGTTAGATCCTCTGATATGCTTATTGTACTGTGTGGGGCTTGTTGATCTTTTTTTTAAGAGTTGAGAAAGAACGGTAAAAGTGTGAATGGTCCTGACCGAGCGGCTGAAACAAAACTCCCAGGAAGACTCGAGGTCAGCCAGGGACAATCTGAATGCACCCACACCGCTCTAATCGGTCAACACCAGTGGAAAACACCTGCGCGGGAGGGGCACCGGTGGCTTTGCCTGATGCGCCCACTCTAGGTCTGATTAGAACCTCTGACGCATTCCAACCAATGATTTTCAAACCACTGTGTTTAGGAAGTCTCTCGGGCTGAAATGTGTGAAACTTGGATCATGGAAAACATGGAGACTTGTTCCATGATCCAAAATTTCAAACGTAAATAATATTTATGTTTAATTAAAGCTGTTTAATGTTTAATGTTTTTGAGTGAGTTTCAGTTTTTATTACCTCTGCCGAGGAGGTTACGTTCTCACCCGTGTCTGTTTGTGGAGGGATGGGACATGGGCCGGGGAAGGATCCATTAAATTCTGGGGCACATCCAGATCATTTACTATGAATTTGAATTCGTTTTTTTCCTCAGAAGTCTGGCGTATGTTGTTTGACACTGGCCTTGGCAGAGGTATGTGCTCTACTGAGCGCCATTCTGGTTCTACATATCATCTTAGTGATGTTTTATTCATTATTGTTGCTGTCAGAGTTTTTTTTTTTTTTTTCTCCCCGCCTGCTCTCCAACGACTCAAAAGGCATCCATTTTCACTCTAGGACCGAAGCACTGGATCCACTTCACTCACTCAGAGTTCAAAATGACTAAATTCCTACCACGTGATTCGTGTCTACAACGTTTTCTTTGTGGAGCTCGACCTTTTGGCCAGGATGAGTCACAGTAACGGACTCCACCACATGTGTGTACCGAGTGCAAGGGTTTTCCCACATCACTACGAACAAACCTCATCATTAACAAAACCATCAAGTCGTTCATGATGCTGCTAAAACTTACACCTGGGCCACAATCTGTGGGCAGAAGTATGTGTCGCACATCCGGTGGACGTGCCGAAAACCGATGGCGTTCAGATCTGAGAATCGTGTCCGGAGAAACTGGAGGGAATTTTCGCAAAACTACAAAAACGTGAAGAGGAACCCTGCGACTCTGCACTCGATTGCTCTTCCTTACCGACCGGATGCGTGTCGCAGGAAACTGACAATGAACTGCGAGAACTGACTGCAGACGTATACAGACAGTTGAATTCTCGTTGAGTATCAAATACAGTTTCAGAGCAAATGAATTCAGTTTCTTATTTTTCCATTCACTCTCATGTTTACTGGAGTTCAGTTCCAAACTAATACATTTCATTTCAAATTATGCTATTCAGCTTCAGTTTTTCAATCGCAAGTATTCACGTTGAACAATACAAATTCAAATTAAGTGATTCAAATTCAGTTTTTTAAAGCAGTTATTCAAGTTGAGAAAGTCAAATTCAAATGTAAATGATTCGAATTCAGTTTCTTCTGACACATATTTCTTCCCATAACAATCCCCTAGATGGGTTGGAACAAACTGGGAACTATTTTTACTTTTACAAAGTTACTTTTTTCCTGTTGTACTATTGTAGATGCAAAGTTTCAGCTTCACATTAGCCTTCCAGGACCGAATGCAAAGTGGCTTTTGCTGTCTTTCATTTTTCTCCTGAACAAACAGCAGGGAGTCAGAGGGGGAGTAATATGCTCTATTCAACTGGAAGCAGTGGGGTTATGGGAAGGAGCACAGGTACTAATGAGTTATCAACCCACTACACCTACAGCTGTCAAATTTCTGGCTGACGTCTCCTACATTAACTCGCTCTAAATGATCTAAGATTGGAAACAAAATGGTTTGCAATGCTTGAATGTAATGGCAAGAAAAACCAAAAAGAAGGAAGCTGAGGTCTCAATTTGGGGCTGGGACTGTTCTTTGGGAGCTTGATGGTTGATTACTGATGGATATTTTGAGTAAAAGTACCGGGCCAGCAGTTCTTTATGGTTTAGCCCATTATCTAAAAACATTTCGTTATAGCCGACCATTTCCGAGTTTTTAGGACGACCTCCTTTTTTTACAGGAGGCCATTGGTTTTGATTTATTTCAGTATGTTCAATTTGCACAGACCTCATAATTGTTTGAGACAGGCTACCTTACGTCATAAAGAAAGAAACTGCCACCGTGTCTGATGTCTTTAAATTAACATTTAAAGACATCAGACAAGTAGTTTGAAGTTTCCACTATAATTCTGCAAGGCTCTTATAAGTTAAAAACGTTATTAGTTTTATGTGTCATGTATGTCGTTTTTATGTGGTTGGAATATTAAGTCATTAAATGTCTCACTGAAAGTCTAAATTTGCTGCTACACTTCTTTTCTGCATCTGGTTGTGAGTTTAAATTTTCTGCATCGATGATGACAAAAATTAAAAGTAACTCACCGAAAGAGGACAGAAAGAGGTGTGTGCTATCAACAAATAAATCCCCATTAGCCGGTGTTAAGCAGCAACACTGATTATAGGAATTTTGGAAAACAACCGCAAATAGTTAATTTGGAGATGAAACAAAAGGAATATCGCTCCTTTTACAATATAAGGGTGTAAAATATCTTACCTCCATCTTAAAGTAGCTGTAGCTGTATTTTCAGTAATGCTACTGAAAAAAAAACTCAGTCTTATCTACATTGTAAACGTAAAGGAACTCCTGAGTTGCCCTCATTTCCAGCCAGATATACTCAACCAGGTACATTCAGTGGAGCCATGGATCCATGATCACTGAGATGCAGCCCTCATGAACTGTTCCGAGGCTGGTTTCGTCCCAGCAGGGACTGTCATTAACACAGACCCAGCTACATAACAAGGCCTCAAGCCTTTAACTGTCCCTAAACTGCCCGAGCAAAAGTGGGAAATTAGCAAATGTCAATCATTTGCTGACGCTACTATCAAGAGGAGCCAGTTGGAGTCTGAAAGGGCCTGAGGGGGTTGGTGGTTGGCGTGGCGGGGTGGCGTTTCGTTTACGTCATAACAATCAACTCATCGTATTATGTCCACCCCCCTCGCTGTGCTGAATTCTCGCCAGCGGTGCGTCACAGCAAGTCATCTCCTCCTCTGTCACCTTGTTTTCTCAAAATGACACTTGAAATCTTGTAGGTGTGTCAATTAGATGGCAGCGGGGCACAACAGACACTGGTACCGGATCGTGCAAGATTTCAGCCGAGTCCCCCTCTTCCTGTGCTCGACTTTGTGGATAATGTAGCAAGGACACAAGGAGAAATTATCTGAATTTCCATCTCATTTGCTCAGCTAAGGTTTTTTTTTTTTTTTTTTCAAATCAGTTTTGTGAAATTGATTAAATTTCAATGTTCAGTGATTTTCTATAGAACCAGTTGAAATCTTTGGGGAAATTACGCTATAAGTTGGACCAAAGAGGTTTTAAAACCCTAAATACAATGTTTCTGACCAATGCCTCATGTGATTGATGTCCTTCAATGTCCTTTTTGATTTGGTGTTTCTTTTCAATTTTACTTTAATTGTTCTTAATCTTATATGGCATGAGTTGTAGTTTTAGTGGGATCTTTTCCGAGACCGTCTGAGCCCATAGGTCGTCTGTGCAAACAGCTTATTACAACCCATAGTTATGTTTTAACTATGACTTCGAGCAGCCGTAGAACTTATGACGGGAGCAAAGGAGGAAGTCAGGTGACTTTGTAAACTGCTGGGTTTTTTTTCCTTTGTGAAACTGATAGTCAACACGATGTTACCACGACGACACAGGTCTGGCACGCTCCTCTGGGTCGTACTCGAGGGCAGGGACAAGTGAAATGTGTGGTTGTTTAAGCCGGAGGACGTTTTTCACGTAGAACACTTGTGTTCATGAAGCCCTGGGACATGGTACAAAGTCGAGGGTGCTTAGGGCACGGATGCAGATCCAGAAGCCAAATGCAGAACCTGTGGCTTAGCTGGACATGGCGATGAATAAGGAGATATACATTATAAATATGCATTTGGGCTTGATTTCCAGGCTAACCAGATCCCACCTCCTTTAGTTTTATTTCCCTTTAAAAGTTGTGCTCAGAAGGTCATTTCCACGATGCAGGAGAACTCTTGCATGACAAAACCCTCTCCCCGATATAAGGTGATGTTCTTTTGGTGGAGTTGCAGAATACCGAAGTTTGTGATCTTAAACTGGACCGAAGAATGTGTCGGGTCACCTAAATACATACTAAAATTAAAAATAAGTTTAGATTATGAGCCATTGATTATGAGTGACATTTCACCTGAACAAATGATGGATAGTGGGTTAATTGTACATGTTTGAGCATTAAACTCAACCCTATGGTAATTATTTGGGCTGCTAACAAGAACAAGTCGTGGGGTTTATGCCTGGTTTCCGTTACTCACATACTGCAGTGCAGGTGGTGTTTTTACAACTGACTGAATTAAAACCTAGACGCAAACACCTGACAAATATGATGCGGTAACATGATATTTCCTGACTTCCCTTACATTGACAAGGACCTTCTGAAAGCACCATTAAACAACTGATCATTGTACAATGGGCTACAAAGGATACAGCAGATTGTGTCCTCCAATTTCAAACAAAGATGGCTGCATTTAGAGAAGCCTTTGGTCTTGTCATCCAGTTCTGACATTTTGGGTTTTGAAATACAGACCATAGGAGGATGCTGCCTTTGAATAGAGATGCAACACACTGCAAGAATGCCAAGCAGAAGTCCCTGAGTCTCCCATTGTGTCTTCCCCACATGCTGTCCTGTGCTCCCCTCTCTCAGCTGTTTCTAATTAAGGCTTACCTTATTATCCCTATCGTATTTAGGCTGTGTTCTGTGCTAGAGTCTCTGCTGCTGTGAATAGTAAAAGATCTGGAGGGTAATTGTACATGAAAAAACAAAAAAAAGCACAAAAACAAAGCAAATGGTTTAAAAATATTTGGTATTTGAAATAAATCGGACAAAAATGAGATTTTTCTATGTTTTTTTATTTTATTTTAATTTTTTTTAAATTCTACTCTTAGCTTAATTAGTGCAGTTTAATAATGTAAAGGTTCAAATTCATTTGCATAGATAATGTCCCCCTTTCCTGCTGGCTCACTGACAAAAAACAGTTACACTACAGTGGAACACCCTAACTGTAGCACAGGGCTTTAGCATTGCGTTTTTTAATTCTGTCAGATATTACAATGGAATACGCTCAAAGAATCTGGCGATATTGGCCTCTTAAGTGTGAGCACAACACTACACACTATGGGATAACGACAATCTTGCAAGTTCGTTGCTTCTCCACATTATGTGAAAGGGGTATATTAACATCTAATCTTTGTCACACTGTGTATCTGTTTTGAGGTGTGTCATATTGTGTCAAAGAATGCTTCAGAAATTGTGTAATTGCGTAAAGATGTCATTAACGTCGATGCTGCTCTCATTTTTTTTTTTTTTTTGAAAATGCGGAAAAAGAAAAAAGAAAAAAACCCAACAAAATGTTGAAGTAGAAAATTGATGCAGTTTACAGTACAACTCTTTAAAAATCATCCACCGGTGGACATGTCTCACAGTGCCGTCTAGAACCACTGTCCTGAATTGACAGCCACAGATTTCCCCATATTTCTGTCACGTTTCTCAACGTTTGTTCGAGACAGCCAAAACTTGCCCCGTGTATGCGAGCCGTTAAGTCATCCTTGCTGAGAGAGAAACATAGCCTGGGCTCTTGCCAGGCTCACTGGTGACCCCGGTCACTGGCTCGATTTCAGGCGCCTTCGAAAAAATTGCACAGCCACAATAAGGAAGATAAAAGATAACTATTATTTGCTTTTATTTCCCAAATCATATTCAAATCCATCAAAATTCTGGAACGCAATGAATCGTCTTAAACAAAAGTCATGAGTCACTCTCATTTCCTCCTCTCACTTCAGCTGATGGATCCTTAATATCAGATCATAAAGAAATTTTGTGTTGCTTTTAATTACCATTTCCTAGCTGCTGGTAACCTCTTTGAAGAAACTTATAAAGGGGCCCCTCTGCCCACTACTGACCCTGACTTTCAGGTGATGCCAAGGCCTCGTTTTACGCTATAGCTTTTCCGGTGACGTGGCCCATGCATTACTAGCACAAGATTTGAAATATTCAGTCGATGAGTATAAAGTTGATCCTTACTTTTCAAAGCTTGCTGCCCCAATTGTAGGAAGCTCCATAATATATTTTTTTTACCGTTGTGTCGTATCTGGTACAGTTCCCACAGTTTGGAAGGCTGCTTATGTGACTCCATTACATGAAGGCGGTGAAGCAGCTAGGGTAAACAATTATAGGCCTGACTCTAAATTACCAAGCGTCACAAAAGTACTAGAATCTCAGGGGAATGACCGACGTAAATCTATCTTTTCGGCACATTCTATTTTAAGTACACACCAATCTGGTTTTAGACTGAAGCGCAGCACTGTTATTGCAGCCACTCTTGTTTTAAATTACTTAATTTCAACTTCGGGTAATAAGGAACACTGCCCAGCTCTTTTTATTGACGTTTCAAAGGCATTCCCTATGATTGATCATGTGCTGCTCTTACAAATACATAATAATTCTGGTTTTGATGAAGTTGCGTATAATTGGTTCAAGGGTTACCTCATGGACAGACAGCAGCGTGCAGCAATAGGAACTGTTAAATCTGAATTTGTTCAAATTGCAAAAGGTGTCCCACAAGGCTCACTCCTAAGACCTGTTCTGTTTACTCTTTATATAAACGATATTGTTTCTGCTCTAACCGGATGTAATATTCATCTTTACACTGATGATACTTTTTTGTGTTGCAATGCTGATACTGTACAGTCCTCTGAAGGATCCCTCCAGTCCTGCTTTGCTGATTTGGAAGTTGCACTCGGTAACCATAACTTTAAACACGGACAAAATTACATTTACGTTTTTCTCCAGAGCCAAAAATATTAATATGGATAACCTCATCATCACTACGAAAAGTTGCAGCAGTATTGAAAGGGTCATGGTATACAAATTCGTTGGCATTTGGATTGATGAGAAGATATCCTGCAAAAATCATCTGTCAAATTTGGCGAGTAATCTAAGGGAAAAGATTGGCATTTTCTTTGGGAATAAATGCTTCCTGTTGCATTGTAGAAAAACCCTTGTTGAGGCAACTTTTTTATCAATGTTAGATTATGTTGACTTCTTGTACAGGCATGCTTCGGCTGCGACTAAAAAACTCCTTGATGCTGTGTACCATTCTGCACTCAGATTCATTACTGGTGATGCTTATAACACCCATAATTGCATCCTGTACAAAAGGGTTAGGGGGGCCCTCTATCTCTGAGAGGCATGATCTGCATACATATTTGTTTATTTACAAGGACATTATCAGAGAGCTGCCTTCATATATTTATTTCCATGCTAGTTACTAGTTATTACACAAGGACGAATGACTGGCTTACGCTCCACGTCCCTTGAGTTCGCACGGAGCTTGGAAGATCTGCGTTTGGCTTCTTTGCGCCCTCCACCTGGAACTCACCACAAAGCACTTTAAAAATACATTTGTTGGTCACTCTCGGCCATTTTAAATCCATAATCTCAAACCTTTTAACTTCTGGTGGTACCTGCTTTAATTGATTTTGTTGTTACATTATGTATTAATTGTATGTATATGTTTGTTTTAATTGTTTTTTCTTCTTTCATCTTTTTTGTATCTGCTCGGTGTCATTGTAAATGGGGGCGCCGGCCTCCCTGATTTTTTGAGTTTAAATGAATAAATAAATAAATAATGAAGTGTGTTGATTCTGATTCGGTGCTCACAAATTTATGAGTCATTTGTAAATTCTTCCACGTTCAATCTCTATGCACACAGTTCTCATCACATCTATTTTGTGAAATAAGCCCCAGGTTAAGGTATTGCTTAAAATATTAAACAACTACATTTTTTACTTTTGGACAACATCCTAACTGAGAACATAAGACTACTGACTGTGGTGGTGATACAAAACCATGGATTTTAAAAGTTGTTCTCCAGGATGGCATAGGGCAGACATCTTACCACATGCCTGTTAGCTGTTAGCCTGCTAGTGGCCAGTTGCCCAGTGTGCTTCAGCTTACCCTCTCAGATCTTGTGGCCTTTTGATTTCAGGACTCTGAGTTTCCCAGTATCTCCGTATTAGCTGCAGAGTTCCTTGGACGCATCCTCCTAGTTGTTTAACAAGCCCTCGTTGAGTCTTCCTTGGTTGCCTCCCTTTGGGTTTTCCCATTCCCAGCTGCCGTCTTGAGTGTCTACCATTACTCTGAAAAGTCAAGTGGACTATTTATGAAATCAACTCTTCAAGGGACCAAGGAGCAACTGAACAAAGATATTCACTCAAGGGCCACATCTTGCATATAATGTATTTTGAAACCTGATTATTCCCTTTGGCCAGTGAACAATAGAAAATCCTGTGATATACAAGTGTAAGTAAAAACAATATTTAGAGGTTTGTCTTTCTAATAATGAAACCCATCTCCTCCAATATTAGTTTTTGATCTAAGTGTAAGGGCTTGTAAGTTCCACTTTAAATACTCTGCTTCTCCTCTCTGATTTGTCTTGGTGTGCCTTATCGATCTACATATTACCAAGTGCGGAAGTGATGGGATGTAGGGCATGTTAAACGATTACTGAAACACACCGCTGTTCACCACCTCTTGGTAGCCCACCCATCCCTGCTTTTCATTAATATCATCAAGAAGCACTTGTGGAGAATCACTGTTGGGACAACTTGAGTGCAGATTAATATGTGATATAAAGATTGCTTTCCTGAGAAATACAATTCACTTTTGGGCATTTTTCAAGGAAAATGTCTTTTGGTTGTGCTGCTCAATAGTTATAGAGAGACTGAATGGAAGCACTGGTGAATCATCTCAGAGATCTTTTTTTTTGTGTGTGTCTGTGTGTTGATTGAGAGGTTTCGAACAAGAGAGTGCAACTATGACAACTCCCATAGGGAAAACTACTGCAGTGGCCATTTGTTTTTGTTTTTTTGTTTTTTTTTTCTCTCTTTGACTTTCATTCACCATCAGTCCGGTGATTAGTGAAATATCTGCGCAGATCCAGACACCAAAGTTGCACCGTGCTGCTTGATTGTTACTGACTTCCCCTTGCTGTGCCTCTCCGCCGACTTGGGCAAGTAGTGTTCACAGTGACTCAAGGCCACCCAGTGAAAAGTCCGTCTCCACAACATTCACCATTCGTCACGAAAACAGAGTTAAGAAAAGTGCTTAGTTGATAGCGACAGCAGGTGTGGAGTAATTAGAAGCATAATTCACACACCGTTGCATAATTTTACTGATGTAATTATTGAAAACTGAAAATGCACAAAAACAGACCTTTTTCATTGCTGACATTTTGACATTTCATTGTGAAGAAAGCACAGGTGCTCCTAATAGCATTTACAATGGCTTCACAATACCAGGGAATAAATGGAATCATCATTAGTTTTATTATTTATACCTGTGCTGCTCCTACTGTGAAATGTCAATTTTTTGTTTTTTTCTGAAAAAGGCCTATTGTCCGAAATTTCCCCAGCACATGAGCAAAAGACAAACACTGAGCATTACACCGGTACTTTATTCTACTTTATTTTTTTGGTCGGCTTTAAATAATGGATCAGTCCCAGTGTAGCACTTCAATTTTAAGTACAGTATGCTACCAATGTACGGTCCACTCCACCGGAGATCAGAAGAAAATTCATAAGATTCTTTAATCAAAAAGTTTGAAAGGTCATCTACAATGTGAGTGAAATTTATAAATAGCTTACCATGAAAAAGTTATTACATAGGGCTCTTAGTTAATAATCTAAGCAGTTCAGTCAAGAGCTCTTTTTAGATCTAAAGTCACTGGCACCCATGGCTTCTCTCGAGGAAACACTGTCAGACCAATTAATCATGTAATGACACATGATTTTCTATATGATTTTGAAGTAAAAAAATAAAGTCAAATAAACAAAAATAATCCCAGATAACAGACAGTAACAAACTATATCCTGATATAAAAGCAGAGCAGAGCAGGACACTTGCCAGGACACACTGTGTAAGGTCTTTTGCAGACAGCTATAATGCAAATCTTAAACAATGACAGATAATCCTTGATTAAGCTTCTGCCTGTGAGATGAGCTGGATTTGATAGCACAGGAGTGTGAGATCATTTGCATTGATTGTGTCACACTCTTGTTATAGAGAGCCAGTCCCGGAGAATTAACTTCAGTTCCGGAGCTCTAATCATTTTTAACCATCCTGCTGAAATGAAGGCAAGAGTGATCGATATGACTTCAAATGATTCCATGTGGAGGTCGCTCCACTTCTTATCTCCTCCTCCAACAGCATTGACAGATGAATTTAACAAGAGGGGCACTATCTGCCTCGCCAAGAATAGAACGGCTAAACTATCCGCGGCCTTGCTTGCATGGTTTCAGCAGTATTGATGAATATATCACAGTGTGTTCAGTCAAAAGGAATCAATCCTCCACTCCTTTTTCTTTTCTAAAATCACTGACTCGGTTAGATCTCCTCCCACGGAGCTGGGTGCGATGACCCAAGGTAGGCTGTATTTTCACAAGCAGATCTGGGCGCCGTTAAAGATAAATGCATTTATTCCAACTCATCTGCTTGAGGTCACGAGTGCTCTTACAGCTCAGTAATTAAGTTGTATATTGCAGGTATGTGCGGTGCCGCATGTAAACAAATTACCGTGAGCAACGCGACTTTCCTTTTAATGTACTTGCAGGCATACTACCTGCTGTAGAAACTTTGCACACGGCAGCTTCGGACTAACTGTGGAAAATTGTAATGTTCACTCTGGAGAGTAATAAAAATACAAAAATAAGACCAAAGCTTTGAGACTGACGACTTTTCAAGATTTGCTCTGCATCCGTAGCTTGAATGTGATTGCACTCGATTATTAAAACTATTTTCTCTCCGGTTCGTCCCTCTTCTGTGCTTTAGCCATTAGCTAATGCTGCTGCCTTCCCGTCATCACCTGTTAGCCTAAGTGCCACTCCTCCGCACTCAGCGTGCGGTACCGATTTTGTATGAATAAAATTTACTGGATCCCACTCAAGCCGTTGGAACCCTAACGCGTATCGAAAGCTTTTACAGAACAAAATGAATTAAATTATTAATGCTACAATATGGGACAAGGTGGGGAGGGTGGGGGGAGCTATATTTTCGATCATTATAGCAAATTAAATGCAGGCGTAATTAATAAAGGCTGCATTCCATTAAGTGCCACAGGAGGTGAGGTAAATCAGCATGCAACCAGAGCTCTGGAACTGGTAAGCGTAATTGAAGTTTCACCTGCCCTGCTGTTGCCTTTCACACTAGCATTTAGAAATGTTACCCCTTATATTTTATTCAGGTCAGGACCAATTTTACTTGAATACTTCGGTGCATTCAGCATCAGTCATCAATGACTGGATGGTTTTTCCACTTTGTACTGAATGATTACTGCATCTGACACACAGCCCATGTTGTGTTCACGTCCAGCAGGAATGTTCGGAGGAAGGACTCCGTCCACGGCTGAAAGGCGACGTTTGCTGGCTGTAGTAGAGTCTTACGTCCGGTCTGGACTAACCGCAGAGGCTTCCCTTTGCCACCCCTGCTGCGCAGAATTTCTACCTCTCCTTCAAGGAGGAAACAACTATAGATTAGATTAAACAGGGTAAAATAAACGATCTTAATCCCACGGTCCTACTTGCACAGTTTATACCGTGTGTTGTAAAAGTTGTGTTTTCATTGCCTGTTGCTCCCAAGTGTAACACGACTAAGGTTGTCATGAATAAAATGTTAAAACTGGATTCAGTCGAATGAGAGAAACTCAACCTTCTTTAAAAATGTTCATCATGTCATATCCTTCCTTAACACACATTCTGCTAATGTTTTCAGCGAATGCATTTTTCCGGACTTTACACCGTTTAATCACTGTACTGGTGCACGTGTTCCATCTTTCTCTGTCCAAGAGATGTTTATTCTTTTCGTTTATTTAATTTAATACATGCATATCTATTTATTCAGTTATTATCCTTGGTCCTAGATACCAAGTAAAAGCACCTGGCTGCTGACACAGTTTGTTTTCCTCGGGATTGATTAAGTGTGGTGCATAGGTTAACAAGATCCCACTGTGGGAAATGGTGAAGGACACTTATTAATATCACAGCATGTGCAGGCCTGGGGAAAAGGGCACTCTTTGTTTTTCCAAGCAGTCTGCCATCCTACAGTGTCAGTGCGGTGAGAGACAGGGAAGGCTTGTTTACCACATTTCCCTCAGGTTCGGTGACATTTTCATATGAAACCTAAACGTAATTTAAACTAATTGTTCATTTGTTTAGCTGTCACTGTTGTTGTGGGTCGAATGTGAAAATGTCCTCGGACAGCAATGCCACTGTCCAATAGACAGGTGTAACAAAAAGTGACATAATAACATAACAATAACAAAATAATAATAAATATACCATTATTTCACCATTTCAGCTCTATCCCAATTTGTCAAAACCATTTTGGGTTTTAGCTTTCAGTGAAATGTGAGGTTTATAGGGCAAGGTGAGTGATATTATTATTATTATTATTATTATTATTATTATTATTATAGTGAGTGCAGCTAAATGATAAAATGCAGGCTTTTTGATTAAGGGGGCTACTGATGACAGAATATCATACGGTGATGCGAAAATATTAACCCCAGGGACACGTGTGTTTGCGTATTGTATTTTTCTTTCCATTGTCCTGATGGATGGGAAGCCATGCTCATCAATCACATCTTGGCGGGAAGAAAATATTATATAGGTTGGATAGTGCAGGCATAATGTGTGACCAGTGGTTCAGCATACACTTCAACTTTGATTGTTAAATTAATGTTTTGCCCAAGATTTGCCGTTTTGTTTAGAAAACAATAAAACGTCTTAAAGCTTTGCCAGTGCATTATGGGCCAATAGAGGGCGTTAAAACATTAACACAACCTGCCAGATACGGCCCCCGCATATCACTAGCTTATGAAGTTGCTATAACGAATGTGTTAGGCAGCAGTCGGCTACTCTCACATCCAGCAGACACATCAGCATTCATTTGAAGTTGTGTTTCTGGCCACCCGCCAAGCGTAAGTCCAATATTGGCTCTCCTTTTAGCTCTGGTTCGCCCATCCCATATTAAATGGGTTTTAGCTCGCTGGACGCCCGCCCATGTTCACCAGATAGCTGTTAACTTTGTCTGTCTGCCACTCTTTGGTGATTAGGGTTGATTAGGGGCCGGGAGACTGAACCATATAGTAAATGTGTGTAAAGCAAAACAATTATGCTAAGTGGCTATAAAACTCTACGGCGGAGCAAAAAAGAGGAATGTGAAGAGAGAGATTTCTGATACATACTTTTCCTTAAATCTGTTAATTAAAACATTTCAACTGTTACTGTGTATACACATCAACAACACGTTGTTTTCTAATTTTAATTTATCGTATAGTATTGGAAATAACCTTTTTTTTTTCCATTGTTGGAAATCATTAATGTATATATGTATGTATGTATGTATGTATATATATATATATATATTTGAAGTTTTGTCTTTGACCTTATAGAAAAAAAAAAAAAATCGAACTTTGTCTTGCGCTATGACGAGACGCCGACAATTTAATTACAACCTCTGATTTTACCACAGTAGAGATTAACTTTCAGTTTTGTTAATTGGCCTCCCAAATGACATTTTATTTCTTTCTATTTTGCCGCCGAGGTAATTAGAGTAACGAGCAACGCTGATGTTCAACAATAACTGTGCCTGGGCAGACCACCACTGCTGCACCGAAATGTGTTGATGGCTGAATCGCAAGCGCTGGACTGGCACGCGGGCAGAAGAATTTTAAGGGGAGCGAAGACAGAACGAAAGAGAAAGAGGGGAGGTGGTGGGGGTGAGAGAAATAATCATTGTGGGAGGAATGTGCTATCCACAGGGGCTCCTGCTAATTGCTTCGCTCATGAGTTTGTGGGATGTGTTAGTCGGCTACTGGATCTGGATCGAGCTCTGCCGCCTCGGGGGTGTTGGCATCCCAGCTCACCAGACGACAGCTCAGTTTGACATGGACTTTTTTTTTTTTTTTTATTCCTTCCTCCCAGCCATTGCAGTTTGCCTCCTCTAGAGCCCCCCCCCCATCAGAAGTAGCCTAGCTGTGATGGATTGGCATCCTGTGAGTGTCAAACAGCTTTGTGGCTCTTTTAATGAGGCGATCAGGCAGAGGGAGCCTCCACTGCCGCCGCCACTGTTGTCGCCTAAATAAGAAATCAAAACAGGTGAAGTTTCATAGCTGCTGCTGTTAGCACCAAACAACTGCCACATAAAAACAAACACACTTATGCACACACACACACACTTTAAGCGAGGGTGAAAATTGAAGAATTTCCATAATTCAGGATTCGTGGAAATGCAATTATTCTGATTTTAATGGAGTTCATGTAAAATTTCTAAAAGATCTATGAGAGTAATCACAAAAACTTCGCAGGGACTGCATTATTCCGTTTCCATTCATATAACGGCCCATATAGTATGTTCATATGTACTGCATAAATTAAACATAAGGCAGAGGCGTGCACATCTAGAAAGCATATGTCTTCCCAACTTCAATATTGCATTATTTCTGGAATTACATCATTAGTGAAACACCACAGAACAGCCAGCAGATAGCTTCGTTACAGTAAATAATGATGTTACCGCTCACAACAATCTATTGGTTTAATCTATCCTGCATTGACAGAACACCCACCCACACGTACAGTTTGCATATGTTCCCAAACACACATCTACCCTCTGTCAAAAACATACAGGACTGCACACATCCAGCCTACAAACACACACACACACACACACACACACACACACACACACACACACGGAGAGACTGCAAAACGGGAGCAAAGTGAAGCCTGTTGACAAGGAAATACTCCAATTATGCATAAAAGAAGACACGGAGCAAGCAATTACTCAAACTGTGCCAGCTGCCGCAACATTAATATTGCTGTGCATTTTCTGTATTACATCAATTAAGAGGCTGCCACATGTTTGCTTCAGCACAGAACTGTAGTCTGGTGGCTGGCGAAAACGCCGTCATCTGCCCTGACGAAATTAGTCACAAGTTGAGAGCAAAAATAGGTCTGTTTTATTGAAAACAAGAGAATTTACTGAGCGTATTTATCGTTTTTCAAAACTGTACTGGGAAGGTTATTTTATTGCCACTAAGTTGGCTGGAAGGAAAATCTAGCACCAAACTATAATTGACAGTTAAAACTTGGTGAACTGAGCGTGAACTCTGAAATGCTCATCGGTGGGTTTTTTTTTTTTTTTTTTTGACACATTCTGTAAACATTAAATTCCTCCTGCATATAAATGAGTGTGTCACACACAATCAGCCTCCGTCAGTTTCTCCTCTCCATCCCATGTTGAGGTTAGCTGCAGTAAAAGTCAGGTAGGTAGATCAGTTTTGGTTGAGAGTGAACAAGTAAACTTGCACTTTGCCTGAGGAACTACGTGCCAGAGCGTTATGGATGCTGTTTCAAGTATTTACTTTTTCTAATGTCTGCTTTTTCACTAAATCCAGTTGCGGTGGCAAAGTGTAGTCCGGTATCTCTTATTTTAATATTTTTAATGCACATACTCTGCTGTGTTATAGCATTCTACGGCATATATCATTAGATTATTTTAACTCCTGCAACAATCTGTAAGTAATGCGTAAGTAGCACTTATTGCAGTAGTGGTTTGTGGCGGAGCTGATTTTTAAGTATTTCATGCGCCCTTTCTTTCTGGTTCAATCTACAGGACATTACATCAGATTTTATCATAATAGCATGTATCTTGTAATGTGACTTGAAACTACGCAGTAGCTGTCAAATCAGTGTTGCTGAGAAAAAGTACAGCATTTCCCTCTGAATTGCAGTGGAGCGGAAGTACAAAGTGGCATGAAAGTACAGTACAAGTACCTCAGACCTGCACTTAAAGGTGCCCTGTGGAATTTTCCAGTAAACAAAGTTACTATACTGTTTACATTTAGTATCACTCGCCAAAATGACAAACAAGTCAAATGCATTTCTTTCCTTATTAAACATTTTTGAAGATTCTTTGAGTATTTTAAAAACCTGCCTCGTTTACTTCCATTTTTACTATCATTTTTTGCTTCTTCTTCCCTGGCTGTTGCCGGTGAAACATAAATTTAACACGTTTTAGTTTGAATTTTGGCATTTTCAGATGCATTTGTTCCCTTTTTTTCCCCACTGTGTACACAGAAAAACACAGTCGTATGCAAACAGGACACGGGGACGGTCTGTCCTGATGGTTTACATAAAAATACACCACCAATCTCGCCGAGCATAAAGGCAGTTTACACATAATTTAGCTAGCTATCTATGCTAGCCAGTTGTACGGGTTTTGCTTCGTAGTTCTATGGAAGTTCATAGAGCTCATGATGAACGATGATTATTGCTGTGGATGTGACGAAGTATCGGACCTGCGACCTGGAATGATGTCATACTGAATATTGTGTGACTTTGTTGGCGTGAGGCCTCCGTTTCATCTAGTTACACTTCAGCATTTTAATATGGCAATATGTGGTTACCGCTTGAGTACAAATCAGTGAGCAAATATCATTTTGGTTGTAAATGTCCAGCAAAAGAATTTGCAGCAGGCTGTGGATGATACGATAAACTATGAGTTGATAAAATTTTTATCTCGTTTCTAGACCCCTTTATTTATCCAATATGAAACAATCACAACAGCATATTGAGACAGATACCATAAATACAGTTTTGGGTCATATTCCTTTGGGCATTGTCTTAATTTCACTGCTTTTTTGAATTGTGGGCTCCTCTTTGTTGTGTATCTCTGTTGCACGGGGCTAAACATACAGAGTTTTGTGATTGGAAAATGCTCGTTTTCTACAGAAATACGTGTCCCAGGAATTGCTTGCAAACAGAACCAATTCCACGCTGCTTTAACAGTCAGAAAATTGTTTTTATTCAGTAACACAGACCTGCTCTCCAAACTGCTTCAGTCAGACGAAGGCCGTTATGAGTCTGAGATTGAATCAACAATATATGATATTGACATGAAACTCTCTGCGCATTCCTTAAACACAAACCGATCACAGAGATCACAACGGATTCATCGTCTCCCTCTGAGGCGCATCGATTTGATGGTTTTGCTGTTGTGTTTGAATCGTAAAATTGAACCTCTGAGGATTCCGTTTGCCTGTGCCATGCTTTACTTGGGTCAGTACAGGTCTATGCTCAGTATATAAAACACTAACTTAAAATACACTCCAGTATACTTTTCCATTTTACATTCCTATTGGATTCTGCAGCGCCTGATCTGCTGCACATCTGAGGGTCGGTGCCATCGCAGGAAACAGATGCTCCTTGCTCTATGGAGGGGAAAAGAAAGGGTCTGCGTGTCGGGGAGGTGGATGCAGGTGCTATAGAGGTGCTTGAGAGTTATAAACTATAACTCTCAAGCCATAATCAAGTTTTTTGATGATGTTTTATACCCTACTGAAACTTTGTCCATGTGTGTGTGACTACCCTTGCCAAATCACTGACATAGCTGCCATACCTTAAGCATACCATTTGCCATAACCACGATCTCTCCTTAATATTAGGGCAGCAGTTTAATTTGCATATAACCTTAATTGCCACGTGCTGATAATGTAAAACAGTTTTTTTTTTTTTAAGAGCCTTCAAATTGAACATCCAAACATGCCTCGTAATCCAGAGTTTGGCAGGATCCCATATTAGCATTCTGCCCGGTGATAAGGCTGCATGATATTTCTCCATATATACAATACTGTGTTAGTGTCATTGTAAATATTTAAAACTGTTTTTCCGCAATCTCTCCTTCCGTTGAATCCGAGGTCTTGGTGGGGCCCCTTTCAGCGGAACACTGCTTAATATGCAAAGCAAACCCGTAGCCTCCTAGCTTCACAGCCACAGCGACTCTGACACTTACTCTGTCACTCCACAGAATAGCCTTCCTAAGGTGGAAAGTGGGTTTGAAACGAATCATATCCCTCAGCCCGGCCCTATGGAACAAATTCAATCTCCCCAAAAGCGAAAGCACTGCCTGTCTAGCATGGCACCTATGCACTTAAACTCATCTTAAGCATTTTGATTGCTATTTACCCATGCTTTAGATTCTAATCCCTCTCTATGGCCACCAGAGACTGCCTGTTGGAGGCAGCGGGCTGCATTAAAAAGGTCTCTGGGACAATGATTTATGTCATCACAGTGCATTTGTGAAAGTCAAAACTGGACAAAAAAAAAAAAAAAAAAAAACTTCAGTAGCTTCTTCGATAGGTCAAAAGAAAGAGGCACTCACTGTCCTCAAATGTTGCTGCCTAAAAAGAAAAAGATCAACAAACTGCAATAACTGATTTATTTTATATTTGATTTACTCCATATTAAGCTTTACCGTTTCATTTGGGACCCTGGTAATAATAGTTTGACAAAACAATCTTCGTGCGAGGTACATTCTCTTTATTTTTCCGGAGCCTTCGGTCTCACCTTGTGGCGGCTGGGATTTGCCCGGTTGTCAGGGAGACGGTTAAGGTGTTAGCTGTTATACTGTCTTGGCTGAGAGAGCACCAGAAAATTTTCAGCAAGCGGACTTTGAGCAACACATTTTTTTTTAGTATTGTACATGCATAGATCCAAATCTGTTACTGATGGTTACTTAGCAGCGGGAGCACAGCAATTGATCGGGAAAACTGCTATTAAACTGTTCGATTTCAGTATCAGAAGGAAAGATTAGTCATGATTACATGATTTCATCTGACAATAAAGTGTTTGTTTCTAAACCAAATATAGACTCTGTTTAATTGGTTTGTTGAGTGTTTTAATATGACCAATGAGCTATTTGGACTAATGATTCTGTCACATTTTAACTGATATAAAGCAATTATGGCTTCACCGCAATATTTTATGCAAGTTAAACTCTGTATATTGGACAATGGCTCTGCGGCGCTCTGTTATTACTGAAATGAGCCCTCCAACTTAACTCATTTCCATCCAAACGTCACCTTTGATTAATCACCTCACTGAGAGCCCTCTACCATCCCATGCATCTGCCAAGACCCAGCACACAGCACACAGCACACCAGCAGACTCTCAAACAGGACCGGCGTCCACTGGCAGATCCAGGACTGAGAAATTACAGTGTGGGTTACAGTGCAGCGAGAGGATATTGGAAGAATGTGAAAACCAGATTCCCATCAAATTAAATCACCTCTGCAAAGATATCAAAAGGATCTGGAAGTCTAAATTGAATTAGCAGAAGTCATGATATTGCCGCAGAGTGATTGACATTTCTGTCATGTGTCATGTTCCAATAAATGTTGATTGTTTTCGATCATAATACAAATTGAAACTGAAAGTTATCTCAAGTTATTTTTCTGACGGCTCTGCTGAAAGTGCCATGATTGAGGGCATCTTGACAGTTAAATGCAGAACTCGTGGGAGTGAAGCCAATAAGTTTTATTAAATTAATCCTGACGCAAGCTTTCATAATGATTTTATTAAGCAGAAGGAATTACATGCAAAGTTTCATACACCATTATTATTGGAAATAAAGCAATAGACAATGTTAGTGAGGTATGAAGATACGTCATCTGTCAAACTTGTCATTCAAAAGTGATTTGTTTCTAAATTACCAGCCTTATTATGACTGCATTTCATTACCGATGACTGATAGGGAAACAAAGATTATAATCACCCCATTACAGCAGCACGGTTGTTGATTTATGAAATTTTGATAAAGAGAAAGTTATTAATAAACTTCACAGAGCACTTTACAGTAAGAGTTTGGTCTGAGATATGTTCAGGTCTCAGAAGTGTCATTTCTCAACTTGAAAAAAGCCAGTCTGAACTGTAAAAACTGCAACCTATATTCTTTGGCATAAGGAACTATTAGAGGTTGTTAGGCCTTAGAAACTCGAATAATTAGCATTTAAAGCAAAAACGGAAATGGTGCCGACAAATGAAGCTAATCTCTTATTTTAACGAAAGTGAGGGAGTCCTGATAATTAAGAATCTTAATCTGTGATTCATTACAGATAGAGAAAAGTATTGCTAACCTTTTAAATTGTTTAATTACAATTTCAGATCTAGTAATCATGACTTCAATTGAAAAAAAGTCTAATTAAATTAAGTTACATCAAATGAAGTTATTTAAAAACATTGTTAGTTTATTCGCATATACTTCCAAGCATGTGTTGCATCAAGGTTAAAATCCCCCAGAAATCCTTCTTATTTCTTCTCTCTGCCAAGTTAATGCGAATCATGATGAAGATAGGTCTGTAGTTCAGACGCCACCTGCAACCTGCTTGTGCAAGACACTTGCATCATATGGGTAATACTGCAGAACAATGTCCCTGGGCCTTTCGTGACTACTAGCACTGCAGCATAGCGATGTGCAACGCAGTTCTTTTCAGGGTCCTGAATCACTAGAATCAACTCATTTAAGAAACAAAATGTGTTCGAAAGATTTGTTCACCGAGTCGCTCGGTGCTTGACTGGAGCTCCGACTGCGCGGTCCCACCAGCTGAACTGAAACATGGCTGAAGGGCGTATACTCCTAAGGAGCTGTTGTTTTAACCAACATGCCAAACTCTGTTTATAATTCTTGATATTTTAGAAGTTTCCTCGCTGGATATCGGAGATTGAACGCGCCGATATAAAAACCCAAGGTCCTGCAAGATGAAATTATCCCTTAAATAAAAAGGGATCAGCTTTTACATCCCTCCCTTTGACCCCATCTCAACTCTGAGCCTCTCATCAGAGCAGCAGAAAAACACACCAGTGTTCATGTTTTTTTTTAGTTTTTTTTTTAAACAGTGCCTGCAAATTACGAATGGACATGAGCGTCTGTAGACTTAGGAGATTACTCAAGGTAAAGAACTTTGAGCTCAACTTCAGGTTGGTTGTAAAATGTTTTCATTTTCTTTTTTTTAATCTACAAACGTTTGAGTTTTAAGCCTAAATGAGATTCTGTCAGTTCCAAATTAAATTATATACTCTCATCTTCAGAAAATCCCCCTTGTGCCTCTCGCATTCCCCCTCGTCATTCTCTACAGCCGTGACATTAAAGAATGAAAATATCGTGTGGTAATCAAGGCTATGTGGAATGAAAAGGCCCTTATACTGTATATACACAGGTAATCGGGAGCTAATTATTGTCGACTCTAACAGACGGTGCAATAGAGCAGAGGCTGATTAAGAAAATCTCCTGGCAAACTTCCTGGATTGTTCGTTTGTTTTTTCTAAATTACTGAATTTCTCAGCCACCCAATTTTTGTGGATATTCATTGACTGCTTTGCGATAATAACCACTGAATGTCAGAGCCATTAAAATAGACGGAAAATGAAACACAGTGCGGCTCTCTGGTTGACGCTGAATGGTGAAAAAGACACTCAGGGTACAAATGCTTGAGAGCCGAATACTTGAGATTGACGTCAGTCTACAATGCAGTTCGAGGAAAGTATAGGAGCAGAGAATTAATAGTCTGTCTTATCCTGCATTAACAAAAGACACTTCTTCCTTTAACTTTATCACTCATGATGAAAGATCATTGAACGTACAGTCCCTTTGAGTTAGCGGTTCATTTATTTCTCTGGTACAGGGGCACCTTTATATATAGCACCGAATATATATGGAAATATTTCACAGATCTTTGACCCGGGACGTCTGTGTGTGTGTGTGTGTAGACTGACACCCCAGTCATAATGAACGACAGCAGAACACATTTCAGAGGGTGCACTGGACCTACCGAGAACTGTTTGACTCTTCAGAGTTCTGTTATAAATGATGCGTATTATGTGAACACACAGTGAAAGCACGGCACACAGTGCGAAGCCATTGCTGTGTTTTTTTTTTTAATGGTAATTCAGTCTTACTTTTACAGCTTGCCCATTATTTTAATCACTTATGAAACCACTCTAAGGTCTGACCACTAGAAAAGTCAGAAGATTGCTCTTTCAAAGCCTAAAAATGACCAAGTTTTACTGTCAAGTTGTTTGAGGTGGTCTCATGAATAACAACTGTCCTCTCTCTGTACTAAAGACATAATTGTGCATTTATGCAATTGATTTTTTTTTTTTTTCCTTTTTCTTTTTTGGTCGCTTGGGGGCAGCACAACAAGTTAACCTTGTCATGGCAAACTTTCACACGCACACAGCAGATACTCTCCAACCTCAGCATTAACTTGGAGTCGTGTGTCTGCCCATCTGGCAGATTGAAGTCCAGTATTCACTGTCCTTGAAGCTCTGTCTTTGGTCTCAACAACTCCTGAGGCCAATATCTGGCTCTTAAGCTGCTAAATGCTCCAATAGATTTGGTGCAGGGCACCTAGCGTACAGTGGGCTTGGTAGGGCATTTCCTCTCAAAACAGCTGCCTTTTGCATCGGGACGCAACACTTATGGGGCCTGCCTGAGCCGCGAGCCAAAACATTAACGGTGCAGGCGGAGAAAGCAAAACAGGGCTGAAAGACGCTAAAACGCTCTGTAAGTTGAGGGGAGCTGCAAAGCTGAATGATAATTCTCGGTGGGTTTGTACACGCAGTCGTTTAATCTAGTTTTATTGAAAAGTACTGATTAGAGTAGCTTTACTCAGACCTTAATTATAGAGGTGAAAATACTCATATCAGTCATGGACGTGAGTTTTACTCACTCAACTGTAGATGTACAATGACATGGTGACAGGGAGATCTCTGCGTGGAGAATCAGCAGGCAATTAAATCGGTCAGATTTCAGACAAACCATTGTGAATTGAAAACAAAAGGTACATTTCTATTGTACTGCACAGGTACTTCTGGTTCAAATTCCACCTACACTTCTCATCATAGCTGTGTGTGCATGCTATTTTAAAATTCAGTGGATGATTAAAATGGACCTTTTGGGAAGGTCTAACTTCATTTTCACTCTCAAATAAGTGTTTTATGTAATTGGATCAAAACCACTTAGAAAACACTTTTT
The DNA here is from genome assembly GCF_016859285.1 of Xiphias gladius. Taxonomy (NCBI): domain Eukaryota; kingdom Metazoa; phylum Chordata; class Actinopteri; order Istiophoriformes; family Xiphiidae; genus Xiphias; species Xiphias gladius. The sequence goes on from NC_053405.1 coordinate 4,688,960, forward strand.
CGTGTCCGACGCCATGCCCATGCGGCCCTGTGTAGTGAACCCGCTGTAGCCCCACATCTCAGTAATTAATCTGGTGAGTAAAGTTTTATCGTCGCAAATTGGAACCACGACAAGCACAAGACCAAGGCTGTAAAACAACAGAACTTTTGTTTTTAAAAAGCAGTTGCTCAGGTTTGGCCCTGATGCTGTGATAAAACCTTTCAAACAGCTCCAAAGAGCACCAGAAAGTACTTTTTAATTACTGCCAAACAACACACCCCCATGCCTACTTTTTGTTATCGCTCCTTTGGCCTCTCTGATGACATGAAAATGCCTTTAAGATTTAATGGAGCGTGGTATTAAAGAGCTCTAAAATGATCCATTAATGGAAACCAAAGATGTTTTGTCTCCCTCTGTCAGATGTGACACTGTCAGTTGTTAGAGTAATTCTTAAAAGAAGAAAAAAAAAAAAAACAACACACCCGATTTCGCCTTCCCGACATGATGTATTTAACTGTGTTCTTTTTTTTTTTTTTTTTTTTTTCTAAATATGTTCTGCTCTTAAATACTAAAGTCTGCCTTTCAGAACATACTGGGAAATGCATGTCAGTGAAAGAGGGGCATCTCTCTTCAAACTAGCGGAAAACAAAAAAACAAAAAGTGCAGTTTCCATCAACTTGCTACATAGAGGAATCCAAGCACTAAAAGAACATCTGTTGATGCTGTGTGACTGTGTACTCATGTCACAGTCCTCTCTTCCCTCAAAGTCCCAAAATACATCACAAACTCCCAGAAGCCCAGATCAATCAAGCCCAGAAAAGTGTCCAAATGTCAGAAACAACCCCATTCAGCCCTGCTTTACTGTGTGCCGTATGAATGCAATGTAAATGTTCGAAGCCCTCGCGTCTTAAATATCGGCAGCACTTCCCACTTTATGATCCTAGGACACTGTTAATCTTCTCGATTAACTTCTAATTTAGACTCCTCTGAAGCGGCTCAGGCAGGATGGCAGAAGTAGGTCAACAAAAAAACATTTGGGTTATCACCCCAATTGTTCCGAAAGCCCACAAGACCCCCCACGACGACACAGCATTACAATGGGAACAATCAAATCGATGTTTTTACCACTATAGCGCTAGCCATTGTCACTGATATTGGTGTTTTACACAAATACAATGCATTGTTAGAGATTACACCAGTGCTTTCCTACCTTTTTGCCTTCTGATGTCTTACAAAAAGCAGCGTGTTCTCTGTATAATAATATATCAGTCAGAGGGACCAAACCAATACTCTAACTTTAATACTTTAACTACATTTTGCTGCTAATACTTATGTACTTTTACTTAGGTGTGATTTTCATGCAGGACTTTTACTTGTAATGGAGTATTTTTAAATTACTGTTTTGGTACTTGTACTTAAGTAAAGGATCTGAATACTTCTTCCACCACTGCTGGTTTGCCATTCAGATTCATGTCCTTCAATCTGTTTCTGAGTTTAGCAGCTATCGTAGCATCATTACCTAGCATTAGTTCTATTGCTACTTAGCTAGCCAGCTATTGGAATTGAAACGTCTACACACAAAACGGCATTTTATTGTTAACAAAAGAACGCACCTATGATGAAAAATTGTGAGGAGCAGTGTGTTTATTCCATCCTGTTGGGACAAACAGTTTCAGGGGGCGCAGAATGTTTATTCTTGTAATTAAAAGGCTGTTTTTGTTGACAATGTTGTTACTGTAACCTTGATTAATAAAATTACGTTATTGGCAGTCTTGCGGCGCCCCCCCCCAAGATTCTGCGCCCCAGACAACCGCCTATGTTGCCTATGCCATGAGCTGAACCCTGGAGGTATTGATGAATCTGAAAAGTTCAGATTCAGGAGCCATTTAATTCTAAGAGACCGTAACTCCATGAGATGTATCAACTGACTCAAGTCATATTAAAATGACATTGTTTCAGTTAAATGAACATATAATCATATTTAAAGAAAAAATTCGAACAGGTGGACACCAAACACATTGAGAAATGCTTCACCGTGGTCAAACTGCCTATGCTGACGCACGAGATAACCACTTAGGGGTTATTGCTCCTGATTTGAAAAAACACTGGCTTCCTTGCACCATGGAATAGGCCTACAGTACGTGCTATATTTTGCTTAAGCACAACATCCTCCTGGTTTATAGTAATTCTGGTACCACCTGTGTGACTTTGCTGCTCCTTGTTGAATACTGCAATCTCGTTATTGCGTATTCCCTGTACGTTGCATATCTTCTTCTTAATTCTCAGTTTTATAATACATTTCTGCGTTTTCCCATCTTATTCAAGTGTTCAATCTTTAGATAGCCTAATTTAGATTCTTATTTGGTATTTGATCATATTTGAAAAGGTTTTGCCCTGAGATTAAGTAATGACAGTGATGATTAGCAGCTCAAACACCGAGGAGGAATCTCGGGAAAGAAGATAATATGTATAGAGACTGTCCTCCTGTACAAAACGAGCCTGCCAGTCATCTGTGCCAGAAGATTATTACGACTTGTAGTTATGTTTTATAGTGGGGCCTCGAGTGGCTGTAGTAAATATGAAGGGAGCAAAGGAGGGAGTCAGGTGACGTAGACAACTGATCAGCAACAACATTGAAACCGCTAACTGGTTGTATTGGTGTAGCTGATAGGCGTATATACTGTGTAGCGATGAAGTCTGCATTAGGAGGACATTGGGGTGGATGTGTGGGTCAACAAAACAAAAAGGACTTTCACGCTGCAGACCACTGTTTGTGTCCTATGTAAAACCCATAAATCAGCCTTGTTTCTTTTATCCGTGACCACTCCACAACCTTAACCCACGTGTTTCTTTGTTATGTATTATAACTGTGATGACAAAAGGTCCTCTAACCTTAACAAAGTACTTCTATATGAACCCGAACCACAATCTTTTCCTAAACCTAACCAAACCGTGACCACTCTACTACCTTAACCACATGTTTATTGCTGTTATTACCATGATTCTGACGGCCCGGTACACCTGCCGCTGGTTCGCTCCTGTAGGTAGTATCTAAGGGTAGGGACAAGCGACCTATAAAGTCATTTAAGTTGGATGACTTGTATGTACTGATGATTCAATCGGGATGGTTTCATGATGATTCAAGCCCTTGAAGTGCTCCAACTGTGAGTCACTTAACATTGTCTATGGGAAAAATGAATGGGACTTCTGGAACCAGGAGCACCCAAAATAATATTCTATGAATAAAAAATTTCTCTATTGGAACTGAATTTTTCTTACCTCAGTGATCACTGGATAGAATCTCCGTGTTTTACTCCTGAATGCACCAGTATCATGACTAACATTATAAAGAGCCCTTCAAAAGCCATGAGGGTAATGAAACATGTCCTCCATTAATAGTTAAAAAGACCATTATTGTTTTAAACATTCTTAACGTGAATTATTCATCAATTGTCAATGTCAATTTTTTTTTTCTCACGAAAATTTAAAATAGTCATAATACTAAAACATGTAGCTTGCTTGCTTGCTACAATGATAACAAATATATTGTTGTTCTGCATTGTACATCTGATTTATACTCTTAGAGCCCATAAATGCAGTTTCAATAAGCGTGTCTTCAAATCTGAACGAGAACATTACAACACACAGCCTTTGTCTTCCCTTCAACTGGTTTCCATAATGTCTCTTGTGCATTTTGATAGCTGAAAAAAGAACAAAATTTGAATTTTCCCCTGAGCAACAGTGCGGCAAGAATCCACAATTACAAGCGGTTTCTCTGTAAGTGGGATTTCTGTAATGGCTACATCTGTACTGTCAGCCCTGGTATCGAAAATGAAAAAAGCCTCAATAATCATGTTTCTATTTTTGTGGCTTGGGTTGTGTGTGTGTGTGTGGGGGGGGGGCTCTTTCTTTGTTTGTGTTGACTCTCAACTCAGAAAAGACCCAGGAGACAGCTGTGGGCTATGCAGCAATCTGTAACTGCACATTTTCAGATCATATGAAGTGACGGTGCAAACACCTTGCCGCATCGCATACAGTATGCACAGCCTTGCATAACCGTGTCTTAAGCAAAATGCCAGAAATGTTACAGAAAGATACGTTGGAGGTCACAGCAAAGTGGTGGCCTCTGTTTTTTTCCCAGTGGAATGGTATGTATCATGATGTGATGTGTGTTCTGACTCTCATAAATCATTCCCTACAACATTGTTCTCCTTGGAGACTGGCAGTGGGTGATTCTCTGTCTCTAATGCACACGCACACACACACAGCTGAAAGCAGAACTGAAAGGTGGTTGGCTCTAAACACACCAGTTTTATTTCAGGATGTGGTGATGGCCAAATGTCATGCGGATTACCTGGATTCCAGACTTAAGCACAATAGGAGCATTAGAACCACAGCCGAAAGGCAGCGTCGAATGTAGAGAATTCAAAGTATTTTTCTTTTTTTAAAATAATATGATGTTTTGAAACCTTTTCCTTTTACATCACGCTTTTGTTTTATGGTTAGGATATTTTCCAGTCATACAAATAAAACTATCCTTGTATCTACTATGGTGTGATGACATGTCTCCGTGCATTAGGTGTGTACTGTGCTGTATATGCCCTGCTAAAAACATCTGGTCCCTGATTTGCAATTAAATTCTCTCAAGTTTGGGTCACTTTTTTTTTTTCCTTTACAGTCTTTGTCTTTTCATAGTTTTGTTGACTGACGGTGGTAAAGTTTTACTCACCAACTTCACGTCTGAGATCTGAGGACGCAGCAACATTGTGAGAATATTAAGAAATATGAGCAGTCAGAATTGAAAAAGGGTTTTAGAATAAAAAAAAAAAACATTTTTCACCAATATTATACGGAAAAGAAATTGCAGACAAACAGATTATGTGTCCATTGGATTTTGCCAGCCTGTCGAGGCAGCTTTTAATATAGTATAAGCAAAACTTTTAATGCAGTTACAGTTTAAGTGATTTTAATCCAGCTATATAGCATACAACAAGTATTCCAGTATACTTTTCATCTTATACATGTGGGTATTGTTTTCCTTTACTTGTGTGACCATTCAATTCAGCTACTTTTTCTTTGTAAAGCAAGAGGCCGAAAACAGAGCGGACATGGCCACCACCTTTCATTAGTTTTCTACAAGTCATGGCAAATCACTCAGGTGGGCCCTGAGAGGGTTGCTGGCAGCGAGGGGCAGGCATTAAATTGAAAAATTAGTGCGCTTGGATCCAGAGGTGGTGGGAAGTTGTGGTGCGGCACAGCTTACATTAGCTGCATTTTATTTTTTTTTTTTTATATAGTCAAATATATATTATCTTTCCCGTCCCCTTCTGTTCCTTGTGGAGCAGAAGAATCTGATGGCCTGTTGAACACCCCGACATAGTTATTCTAATATGAATCTACAACAAATAATACAACAAAATAAATTTGTAGTTAATTATGTTGATTCTATTAATCATTTTTCAATATTTTTGTTCTTTATATCATCAAAAAATCTTCTTTTTCAAGAAACGGCCTGTTTGAACATGTATTACTCAATTTAAAAGAAAAAAAAAGTTGCTAAAGATAATTACACCTAACTAATTCATAGAATATATGCATGTACACTTGCTAACACGTAAAATGACGTTGTTTATAGACTATGCTCAGCTTTTAACACTGTAATACCATCCAAACTTGTGTCAAGGGGGGAGAGACACTGGCCTAAGCAGCTCCATCTGTGGCAGGGTGTTTGACTTCATGTCCAACAGCTACCCGGACAGTGAGGCTCGGCAACAGAACGCTATCCTCACTGACCATCAGCTCCAGCTCCCCAAATGGCTGCTGCCTTTGTCCCTCCCTGTACGCCCTGTATACCCATGACTGTGTGGCGCGGTACGAGGGCAACAGGCACTGTGAAGTTTGCAGACGACACGACAACGGTGAGTCTCATCAGGGACGGTGATGAGTTGGCGTACAGGAGAGAGGTAGCTGAAAAGACCACATGGTGCCAGGCCACCAACCTCTCTCGTAACAGTGATAAGACAAAAAGGAAATCATTGTCAACCTCCGAAAGAACAGAGGCACTCACCTCCCACTGCACATTTCCAGTTCACCTGTCAAGACAATGAGCAGCTTCAGGTTCCTGGGTGTCCGACTCACCAACTCCCTCTCTTGGTCCCTCCACTCCAGTCCATTCTTCCCTCTACCAGTGAAATGTTCCTTGTGCCACTGGCTGCAACTCAAGCCCAGAGCATGATTGATCCACCACAGCTGGGGAAGTGTTATTTTCATGAAACTCTGCACTATTTTCTCCAAATATACATTTGATCATTGCGGCCAAGCAGTTCTATCTTAACTTCATCAGTTGAAAGGAGAGGTTTTCTCCTGATGACTATTCCATGAAGGTCATATTTGTACAGGTGTCGCTGCACAGTAGAACAGTTCACCACCACACCAGAGTCTGCTAAGTCTTCCTGAAGGTCTTTTGCAGTCAGACGGGGGTTTTGATTTGCCTTCCTAGCAATCCTACCAGCAGTTATCTCTTAAAGTTTTATTGATCTTCCAGACCTCAACTTGACCTCCACCGTTCCTGTTAACTGCCGTTTCTTAATTACATTACAAACTGAGGAAACGACTACCTAAAAAAACTTTGATATCTTCTTATAGCCGTCTCCCGCTTTGTTGGGCATCAATTATTTTAATTTTCAGAGAGCTAGGCAGCAGCTTAGAGGAGCCCATGGGTGCTGATTGTTGGGACACGGTTTGGGGAGTCAGAGTGTTTGTAAAGCTTTGAAATTTGCATCACCTGGCTTTTCCTAACGATGACTGTGAACAAGCCACAGCCCTAACAAGCTCATTAAGGTCTGAGACCTTGGTAAAAGTTACCTGAGAGCTCAAATCTCTTGGGGCGGCTCGACTTGTGTATGGTGTTCCTGTCCTTCTTTCGCTTTAAAACTGTGTAAAAGTAATACACTTATCTTGCTTAAAATGTTGAAAAGAATGTTTCACCTTTAACTTTATGCCTTTTGAAAATTAGTTCATCTTCTACTAACTTAACTTCTCACAGTATTAGAAGTTTTGACCACGTGCCCAAACTTTTTCATGCTACTATATATAGTTCCTTGGTTACAGGATTTAAACGAAAACCAAATTGTTGATCATACTACACACACAAAATAAAGGTAAAAAAGTCTGAGTAGGATTTGTTTATTAGTGTTGCAGGAAAATCCAACAGAGCAGAATGCACATATGCTACGCTATTTTGAGCAAGTGGGTGAAACAAGCATAAAATTCTGCTAATCCTCGATACAGTCCTCCCTTGCAGTGTTTGTTCTTCCACCTCTAAGCCCTGCAATCCACCATATACCACCATCAGACAGTGATTCTCATGTCAAAATGCAGAAAAAATGCAACCCGTCCAATTATGCACCCGTGTCCATTTATTTTTTATAATATCATCTCTAAGCCCAACACATACCAGCCACGGCGGGAGTAATGGAACAGACTGCTGAGTCACATATCGCGAGCGTGGCTGTGAAGTCCCCGGCTGTGTGATTTGGTCCAGGTAATTTACCACACGTGAGGAAAACCACTATGGGCCAGCATGTGGCTATCTCTGGGCTTGCACCTTGCCTAAAAGCAGGCAACCTATAGAAAAGCCTTGAAAGTCCAGTGCTGTTGGCTCATACTGGGGGAAATAACTGAAAGGCCAGGGGGGCACAATTTCAACTATTGCAGTGCTTCAGTGGGAAAGTTTCAAGTAGTATAGATATATATATATATATGTAGGGTTAACTTTTTTGGTTTTATTTCATTATTTGTACTTTAATTAGGGAATTTAACATAGTTTAATTTAACATCAAAAATAATTAAAAATGCTGTTACAGTGTATAATACAAAAATCCAGATAAATAATGGTAAATAATGATAAATAATCCAGATAATAATAATTTAAATACTCTTGAGGAACTTGACTTGATAATCAGGAGCTTTTCTGCATTTTCTCATTTATCTTCAGTTTCTTTTACAAAAAAAGTTTTCTGACAAAAAAAAAAAGGGAACTTTTAGATCGGTGAGCCATAAAATTGTCTGATAGATCCCATTTTGTTCAGATAGTTGCTTTGTTATTTTATGAAAAAAAGACAAATATTGTCAAAGATATGCAATAAAAAAAGGTCTGAACTCGTGTGCAGCTGGTGGCACAGAAGTGGGAGAAGAACGAAATGACCTTTTTTAATGCAGACATTGAACAAGGACCAGCAATTTTAAACATTTTTCGAAAGACGCACAGGTTAGGTAATTTCCCTTTTCTTACATATCATTGAGCGCCGGGAAACCGTTGGGAAGGATGTGGTCACTGTTTCCGGAAGGAAAAATATCCTCCCAGCTGAGGAGCCTCTCTCGGGGCTCTCTCAGAGCCCAGAGAGAGAGAGAGAGATGTAAATTGCTCCAATCCTGGCATTCGATAACAGCAGAGGATCCCCAACTGCTGCTGTGCGGCAGGGCTCCACATCACCGCACAATCACAGGAGCAGTAATGAGAGGGCCACCGGTTCGCTCTTCATTGTTTAGGCTTTTAAAATGTTGGCCTTTGGCATGCCTACTACCAGAACAGCCGCCCCCCCCAGAACAGCAGCAGGGCCCTCCAGAGCTTCCTAATCAGCCGTGGGTGTTGCCGGGGTTAATCTGTATTGTTCATGGCGACGCGAGAGGAGGGGTGGGTCTCCCCCGATCCCCTCCATGTGCTGATAGCTGCTTCCTCACAGGCAACCCACATCCCATGGCACGTCTTGTTTACTTAGCCCTGCAATGGGACACCGTTTGTTGTGCTTGTGTCATGGACACAGAGATAACCTCGCTGCAACGAGGAGTTTAATTGCTTGCCCCCCGTGTTGGCAGGATCAGAGGAGAGGAGGAGGAGGAAAGAGCTGTGCGATTGCTCTCGTGAGGCTAACTCCATCCGAAAGCCAATGATGTGAATGTAATAAAACAAATAGCTAAATATGTACTGAAGTTATTTTTTAGTAAAATGAATATTAAATGATTTCAATATGAGCAAGATGAAGCTGGTGGAGGACGTAATGTTTAACAGTTCCTCCTCTGGTCCTACTAATTTTACAGCAAGTGCTGTTTGCTAAGAGCTTTAACAGCTTTGTAGAAAGTTTGAAAGGATTTTTTTTTCTTTTCTTTACACTTCGTTCACTCCTACAGCAAGAAACTGATGGAGGACTAGGAGTCCCCCTGTTTTAACAAGGCGATGTAATGTCTTTTCAGCTACTGCTCATCATTCCCATGTTGCATCTAGAAAAGTAAAATGCCTCCTTTACTGACTTGTACCTTAGTTGGGGCTCAAGAGCAAAATCATAGCTGGACTGTGTAGGTTGAGTCGCTGCACTTGAGTGCAGAAAAGTAAGCGAGAACGCGGTTTATTTTACCGTTAAATGGAAATATTAATTACTGATTTCACTGTAATTGGAATCATTGTAATTGCAGCGTACTCACGGCATTCACATTTAATAAAACACTGTAATGTTTGTTTGTTTTTTTTAAAGAATAATTATCAGAACCAAAATGAACTTATATGCATTTGTAAAGCATGTTCTCCAGTGCAAGTTCACTATGAGCTCATTTGTTGAATGTCGTTAGCTCATTTTGTTCCCCTCCCCATGCAAATAGAGTGCATTAATCACAGTGAGTGTATTTGCATAGAGGCGCACTGTTGCCTGCAATAGGTAACATAGAATATGATGTGCTGGAAGATCTCACTGGAACTCTTTTTAAGCATCTTTTAATCGCCGCCTAAATTGATCAAGTGTCAGACATTTACAGTGGGCCTCAAGGACACCCCGCGGAAGTGTTTCTTGGAGATCAAAGCAACACAGGTGCTGTACTCTGACAAACGCGTTGATACTTTCTAGATACCCATCAAACTACAGCTCGGTGAACCTGAACACGCACCGTTATTAACATAATTATCTCACTGAAGACGGTAATTATATCTCTTTCAATACAGCCATTCCCATTTTGATATAATGACTAATTAAAGCCATTACTTTTTAAGTGAATAGCGTGCATCCTATGGGACTCTTCAAGGACAGATAGCATGAGAGTAGATTTGTCTTAAGGTCTCTTTAGTTGCAATTAACATATTGCCTTTGATTACATCACTACATTTGATCCTCTCGCTCCTCTGTTACATTGAGTCTAACACAGTTTCATACTGTACGTTAACTCTCACACATAGTATACTACCTGAGCGTATATCCGAGATCTTTCTTTAGTTTGCGATGCTGTGAGCATCCCGGAGTGAGAGTGTGTCGCACTCCTCAAATGAAACCACAGTACACGGATCATGTCTGCATGGTGACGCCTCAGGACGTGAATTCCTTTTGACAGCAGAGTAGGATTAATGCGGACAAATGCGCACCAAAACATGTGAGAAATTGGGGAATAAAGCAGTCCAAAGGTGCAAACAGAAGTTTTTGCAGGGTAAGTTTGGAAGTTTCATTATTCAAATTTGGAGGACAGGGGGTTGTTCTAAGATCTTTCACGACTGGGACATGAAGGGACATGTTAAGGCTCTATAAAGTTATCCATAATTTTCACCTTTATGACGTTAAAATGTCAAAAGTTAAAGACTCCCGCGTGTAGGCTAAAGTCAAGGTGAACATGATCTTGAGTGATAATGGACCAGGTTTAATAGCTGCCACTGCGGCGGCTGCACAGCTGTGTAGCTACTCTCAAGCCTCCTGGAGGATCTGAATGTCTGAAACATAAACCTTAAAGTCACAATCAGTAAGATTTTCATGAAATCAAACGAAATTTTCGATTCTACAAATGACTTTTTTTTACAGAAGACATTCAATGTATTTATCTACATTCAGTAACTATGTATAGTTATGTTCATCTCTAGTGGCGGGTTCTATGCCATTCGCACCCGGCATTCAAAATGCCTACCTACACATGAGTGATTCACAGGAAGTGGTTCATGATTTTTTTAATTTTTTCCGCACCGATATCAGCTTAACAGTTTGATGTTGACTTTCCTGCAGCCAGTTACTGCTATTGTAAACCCATCACCATTTTTCATCAATTTGCAAAATGGAGGACGGCCATTTTTTCTGAGACGTAATGAATTTGTCACTAATCGTTCCTGAAAAATGCGTGTGCGAAACAAGAAATGGTGTGTAAGTGTATGTTATTGCTTACCTTAAGTGGTGTCTGGCCGTACAGCTAGTTTTGGTTTAATAATGCAAAGGTTTTGAGATGCAAGCCTCCAAAACCCAATATGTTGTTGCTACTGAAAACATTTAAAATGACTTTAAAAAACTCACCAACAATGTGTCAACAGTTTTCAAAGGGACTATTTCTTTGGTCGGAAGAAATTGCAATGAAAATATTGGACCCTGAAGTCTGTCTATGTCTGAAACTTTTCTAGGTTCTAGTTATATAGTACATTAGACCACGTTAGCTCATTGAATAGAAATTCAAGCTCATCTTTCAACCGCTAGATCAACCATGGAAATTTAATTATAGCTTTTTAGTATTGCCAGTATAACTTCAAAATCAATGCGTGAGGCATTTTCTGACTGACAAAACTTCCTGGTGGATTAAAGGTCTGTGAGATTTGTCCTGATCCATCTCACTTAGCTGGTAAATGAGAACTGAGACAGTGCAGGTTTTTTTTGATGTAAATATACTCTACTGAGGTGTTGTGGTAAACACACTCTCCCCGATGTAGCCTAGCAGCAGAGCGGAGCTCAGTGATGCCTAAAAGAATTCATTCATTTTGTTTTCTCTTTAGCTCGTTGCCACCTGGGAAAATTCCATGTGAGGAAGTGATTTAAGCACCAGTGAGTGGAAGTAGTGCCTTTTCCTTCTACTCGGTTTCTCCTCTCGCCAACTGAGTGGTCCAAAGGAACTCGCGTAAAGGAGAAAAAAGAACTGATCTGCTAAATACACTACAAGACCTCAATAAATCTCAAAAACATGCTGGTCTGATTTGCTATTCCAGCGCTTCCGCGTGCAGCCATCATGATAGCCTCTGAAACAATTTTGGCTGAACGGCTCACAACTGAAAAAAAAAAAAAAAAAAAAGAACTCTATTAACAGTCAGTGGAATAAATAAAATCGTAAAACCAATTGTGTTGTGGTTTGCTCAGATTGGTGAAGCAATATCCAAAAAACATTGCTGTTTTCCTGCAGGATGCATGTCAGAGTAACATCTGTGTTCAGTAGATAATCAAACGTCCCAAGGTCCAGTACCTGCTTCATGTAATTGTAATTTTGACTGAGTTGTTCTGAACACTGACGGGAATAATTGCGTTCCATTATTTGAAAAGGGCAAAGAGATTTAACCCTCCTATTGTTCAGTTTAGATGTGTGAAACATACCATTATTTTTTCTTTTGGATCAAAACAAGGCCTCATTACATCCTCAACAGTAGCGTACTTAATACAATAAAAATAAGGATCATTGATCTTTTTTTTTCTTTCTTTTTTTTAAATGGCTATTTAAAAAAAAATATTGTTGTGGGTCAAATTAAGCCTGATGGCAATTATAGGTTCTTTATGCAGAGAAATACATAAAAACCTGCCAAACCATCGTGAATAACAGAAATTACAACAAAACAAAAATGGTAGCAATAAAATAATTGAATTAAATTCTAGAGTGGCACGGAACAAACATAATATTTTGGGAATTACTTTGTTCATTATTAGCCTCTAATGGTCTTATAACACATATGCCTATTCTGCTCATCATAAACAATAAAACATAAGTTGTGCCTATTTTAAACTAAAAAAGATGTATACATTGTTAGTTAAATGTGGTGTAATGCACATAAAATATCAATGTAAGTATATATGTATTATGGTTATGGATCAATAATAAGCTAATTAGCAGATTAAAACATTTTACTGGATGATAATGAGTGTTTTTTTTTCAGTGCTGGTAATGAATAAAAGACAGGAGTCAAATTTGACCCGTGAACACTAAGGTTGTGAGGCCTTTTCGAACGCACTAGGAGGCTTAATGTGTGGATTTACAATGAAAACCAATGGCATCCGTACACTGCATATACAGAAACACAGTTTTATGTTCCGTCTATAATGTTTATATTTTCAACACTATGGAAACATGCATGTGAAACTTTGAGTTTTCCTGGAATGAATGGAAATAAAACATAGTTGCAAGACAATGAGGTCTTGCTGAATTGTGTTTCAAACATATCTGAGCATTTATCTTATCCCCATTGATTGTTCCATCATCACCAATGGGTAGACTTGTTAGTCTTGTCTCCCTGCACGATTTGCTATTCCTACTTTCCCTGTATAACAAAGTGCTCCTTTTTCCTTCAGTTTGACTTAGCCAACTCATCCTTAAGGATGTCAAGTATTGATCTGTTGTCTGATCTTTCATGGAGTGCACTCAATTCCAGACTGATGGACTCCTGTTGTATTCCCAGGCAGCAAACCAACTAACAGAAAGGGAACAGGAGGTGTTTGGGAAAATGCTCCGAACTGCCAGGGTCAATTAACTCCTTTTCTCATTGTACCTACACTTAATTAGTGACCTCCACACCGGATTGCTTTCAGTTCAGTCCATCATGTCTAAAAAAAAAAAAAAATGATATTTTTTACAATCGTGCTTCTCCTTTATGAGGCCAAAGCCAAAAGCTCTACTAAGAGCTGCACATAAATTGGTTTATACAGGTGACTTGTAGAAGTTACCACAATTGCAGTGCAGTGTGTGGGGGTTTTTGAATTGTCTAAATGTTGAGTGTGAAGAGCACTCGACTGGTAATAAAGAATCCATTGCAGTGATTATAAGACCATCAGGAAAAGCTTTATATGGATTTCTAATGCAAGAAGTGTAATTTTTCAGTGTTTGATGATTCATGTAATTTGTGTTAACTGCTGTACTGCCTTTTGCTCTATGCTCAGCCAGGTCTTAATATGTTGAGGGGATGTAAACCTGTTGAAACGGTAAGAACACATCATCTAAGCACAACTCGCTTTTTAATGGCTTTTCTCATTCACAGTACAGTCAGTACTAAATTAAATAATTTTGATTACAAATGCATACAAATCAAATGTCCAATTCTCCCTTATATCTAGATGCCAAAATAAAAAGAAAAATGACAAACTGATGTTCTTTGGCTTGTAAACCACTATCTTGACATAATTTTAAACCTTTCAGAATTCCCTTGAGTTTTCTGGTAGATTTAGGATTTGACCTCGTAAGGAACACAATGAAAGTGACTTTGACAACGACAACAAAGCAAGACCGAGAGTCTTTGCCCATGCTAGCGGTTCTGTGAGGCTATATTTATGCACAGCAGTGCTCTGAGCTAACGTCTCACAATAACAACATTAACATGCTGATATTAAGCCGGTGTAATGTTTAGTACGTTCACCATTTTAACTTAGTGTGTTAGCATACTAACATTTGCTAATTAGCATTTCAGAAGTTCTCCAGGTACCTGATTGTACACCAAAGCCTTGTACAAATAAAATAAAATAAAAATTGTCCTGATGGTGGTGGTGGATGGTGGTAGCCGAAGAGTTAAGAGAACACCAAATTTATCACAATTCATCTAAAGTCAGCAAGATTCATCCTCAGGAGACTACAAAATGTAATGGCAATCCATCCAATGATTGTTGAGATAATTCAGGTCTGGACCAAAGAAGTAGGTTGACCGATTGGCTGACCAACTGGCAGACAGATCAACTATGCCATCCATTTTTGATATATCTTCCGCTACACAGCCTGGGGTAGAAATTTGTCTGTGGCCTCAAGCTGCCAGGTTGCAAATCATACATACGGCACATACATATCAAAACCGACAGTTACAGATAACAAAAAATAAAATGCAGTATGCATACATGGACAAATATGTGTACGCTCAAACATACATTTTCAAAAAATAAGAAGAATATTAGCATGTGAGGGACACTGATGGAGAACAAGAACTTATAGTGCATTGGCTACACAGGACTTCATGAAAGCACAGAACTTAATAACACTGAACATTAACAGTAAAAGAGAAAGTAAGAGTGTAGGAATCCGAGTGTAGGTGTGTGTGTGTGTGTGTGTGTGTGTGTGTGTGTGTGTGTGTGTGTGTGTGTGTGTGTCTGCGCGCGCGCCAATGCATGCATTGTGCAAAGAGCAACACAAACTGGAGCGGTGATAGTACTTTGACCACTGCCAACATTCACATGCACATCCACTGTCAAATGCACACACCGTGTGAGGTTGGTGTGTGAGCGGGAAAAGATAAACAGACCAACACAAACATACAGATGAGTCAAAGCTCATGGCACAGTTGGCTGGGCCAATGTTTTCCTACTGTGACAGCCCCTCTGCTTGGTTCAGCGGCATGGGACAGGCCTGGGCTCTGTGTCCCCCATGCGTATAAGCCAGAGCAGCAGTCAGTTTGGAGGCAGATCTCCTCACCCCACACAATTCTGCATTGTGGTTTCTGTTTCTTTTTCTCTGCTTTTACAGAACAACATCCATGCAGCACATTGTTATTCAGCCACTCCCTACACTAAAGACTTTACACATTCCCCCCATCTATTTCTTTGTGTTTGTTGTGATCATTTTTATTATAAATAAATTACTTTGTTATTTGGTATACCTGCATGTCTCTTCATTTTTGTCGCAGTCTAAGACCTTGGCTGTAACACTACTGTATGTATGTCCAGTGGTTACCCGATCGTGGCTGACACATGGTCCTGTTGAATCCCAGTACAGGATTAATACTACTGTAACCAGTAATAGTGACTGAACAAATCAGTTGATTGTGAGATATGGTGGTCCCACACTTTGAGCCACCCAGAGAACACATTTGGGGACATAATATTCTTTTGGAAAAAAGGTTCTTTTGAGAGCAGTCAATTAGTGGAGGCCCCTCATTATCTATGTACGACTGTTGATCAGGCAGAGCATTCATCAAAGTCTGGCTGTATTTGATGTCTAAAATCTTTTGATTTGGCTGTTAGTCAAAGAAGCTTTCCGAAGGTGTCACATTTCTATGGCACTGGTACTTACAGGTCTAAAGAGTGGAATTAAATCCTAAAAGTTCAGCCCCCTGCAAAAATATTGGACACAGGCATGGACCACATAGGCCAATTGCCCTTAAGCAAAAACCCAAGTCCACCTGGCTTTAAAGCTACTGTGAAAATAGCTGTCTGTTCATTCTGGCTCTCTTTGTCTGTGGCCTCTTCTCTCTACAGACTCTCATTGTACTGACATATGTTTCAAACAAGCAAACAATTTTACCAAATTAGGAAAAGAAAGATTGTTAATTACAAAAGGATGTCATAATTGGCATGACAAATTATATTCTAAATATTACTTGAGTCTAAAAAAGTAAAAAAGAAAATACTCAACCACCAAGTTAGATAGCTGTGGTATCATGACTGGAATGAAGCCAACCTGTTACAAAAAATATGTAAATATATTTTAATCACCTGAGCATTTAGGCTGTCCAGCCTCTTATATGGCTTTCACAGCAGAAAAAGAAGAAAAAAAACAGGCTTGGCCTCTACCTCGTAAATGCATTATATCAGGAGTCACAAACCGCTATCCAGGCTGCTGATTCTGGAGCTGCCCTGAGCGTTTCCCCACTTTAGACAGATGAGAAATAGTTAAAAAAAAAAAAAAAAAGTAGGGCTCTATGACTGACGTGAGTGGAGTTCCAGCAGAAGGGGGCATAACAGAAAATACGTAGCATGATGAATGGTTAAGTTCTTCTCAAACGGTGTAATTTATGTATCTGTACCAATAATTTTGAAAATAGGAGTGTACATCACTGGGCTCTGACCATGGTCCCTCCTCTGTCACACACTGTATCATCTCGATCTGTTCGCCTGTGCTTCCGTTATCCCAATTACAATTCCCACTACTATAACAATGACAGATACAAGTATAACTTCCCCAATGATACCAAAACATCCTAGTTTCTTGAATAGTTGCCAGAGACCTGGTGTAGTCATGTCTGTATCCCTAAGGTGTTTGTGGAGTCTTACAATGAGAATTGTGGATCCAAGTTGTTCATTCCTTCACTTTTACCACTGTGGGGGCGGTAAGTAGCTCCTGGAATGGTCCCCTCCACCCTGGCGAGTTCTAGTGTGTCCTCCTGGTTTCCCTCACCAGTATCCAGTGACATGGCTGGAAGAGGGTGTGTCGCGTCCTTAGGTGGAGAAGGGAGTGCAGCTTTCATCTGTGCAGAAATCGAACTCGTGACTTGGGTTAGCTTTTTACAGTAAGCCTCTATGGCTTCATCAATCAGAATTTGGTCTGTTGACTCTCCCTTATACAGGTTTTGGCCAATAGTCACGATGATTCTTCCTGTCAATCCTTCATGGTGTGAGACGCCAAGGGTTTTGTGTTGGCTGGCTCTCGTGTACATTAATACCAATGGGAGACACATCACACAATCCATCTGAGTGCCTCCGCTCTGCGGGGGATAGGCACAATTTTGTTTAAGATCAATGCCAAGTTTTTCAGCCAGAAATGAAATGACAAAATGACAAAGTGACAAAGTGAGTTCCATTATCTGAGGACAGTTTTTTCCGGAATTCCCTATTTTGGGATTACATCTTGTAACAGATGTTTTGCAGTGGTCTTAGCTAGAGGATTTCTGCATGGGAAGGCTTCAGCCCATTTTGAAAACATGTCTACCACTATCCAAACAGGATTTATAGCCTCTAGCTGGTCTTAGCTCAATGAAATCCATTATCTGGAGTTGGAAATGCGGACTACTGTGTTTGAAAGGGCCTTCCTGTGTTATTTTGTGCACAAATGAGGCACCTTTTTGCGAAACTTATCTGCAAATGTGAACCCTGTTGTGTCCCACGATTACCAAGGATTTACCATTTCCCCCTTAGTTGCATGGTCCAGACCATTTACCAGCTTGGCCATGTGGGGAAACAAATGTCTTGGGAGACAGGGCTTACCTGTGGAGCCTCTTCATATACCTGGATCATCATGGTGACCATTTTTCGACCACCAAGATTTTTCAGGTTGTCTAGCAAGCGTTTACACTTCCTGTATGGGCATGGTTTGATTCCTTAAAGGAAGCTGTTGGTCCTTCAAGGGCATTTGTAGCACTGATGATCAGAGACAACTTCATCGTCAACGAGCTCGGGGAAAGCGGTTTCAGTGGTTTCTGTCACAGCTGGTAATAATGCACAGAGAGCATTAATGTCTTTTGAGTTAAATTGTATTGCACAATAGGTGAAGAGAAGCCACAAGTCTGGTCCCGTTGGTACTATTCAATCATCACTGGCACATCTGTGTTAAAGTGTATTTATAGCCAGCAAACAAGCTACCTTCCCAAAACACACACACACACATACTAACACATTGGCAGTTTCTACATTCTGTCCTTCAACACAGAGTTCCTTTGAGATAAGACAAGATAAAGTCGCATCTGTCCCAGGAAAGAAAAAGATAAAGAGCCTGGGAAACACAACAAGTCACACAACTAGAGTTCTCTATGAATGATAACATACAAAGTAGTTAAAAAGAAATCATTACAACATTCATTCAGATTATCCAAACACACTTCACTTTCGTTTTATGATGTGTACAGCCACATTGTCCATCAGAAACAATGGCCTTCCTTGGTGCAATGACGTTATTGTACATTCAATTTTAAACTCATTTTACAAAGCAGTCCTTCTGGGATATTCAGGTTCCTCGGTACAGAGAAGTCTCAGCGCTAAGTAAGATGGAATGCATGGTTTAGCTGATAGCTTTATAACCCTCCTTTAAATGCTTTGCTTGTCCCTCTTCACTGGCTCTGCCATTTTAAACGTTTAATGGCTGAGTGCTATACTTATTAATGCTGGCTATTTTCCCATCTGAGTGGACCTGGATCCATCGATGCGTCATGCTTCATATTCTCTTTCGTGCCTG
Organism: Xiphias gladius; assembly: GCF_016859285.1. Lineage (NCBI taxonomy): Eukaryota > Metazoa > Chordata > Actinopteri > Istiophoriformes > Xiphiidae > Xiphias > Xiphias gladius. The sequence continues at coordinate 4,707,845 of NC_053405.1, forward strand.
CTTCTTCCTTATATTTGGTCCCAGAGCATTGACTATGCTTAGTATTATATCCAGAAACTCAAAGCTGCTGTTATAGAACAGAAAACCATTTCTCCATGTTTGCTTTATGCTGTATTACGTTTCGCCTTTTGAAGGATCATAACGTTTTGTGAGTACTGTGTATCTCTTATGATATTTTATGTGGACAGTGTCTATTGCAAGAAAAAGGAATTCTTCACAGTAATGTGATGAGGATACACTGAGGATACACCGCCTCAAGAGGCTCTCCAGAACATCACAGTAAGAGAAGGAAATTGCAAAAGCAATGTGTGCATCGGTCTTCCACTATGACACCTGTTTTGCATAATTAGTTGTTGGTACCTCATTAACAGATATGTAGAGAAGCTAGTCGCTGAGCACCTAAATGCATTTGGCTCCTACAATCAAGGTCACTTCAGAAATTAGTTTAATCTGTTACTGCCTGAGACATGACAGATACTAGGACATCAGGTAATTGCTTCTTTGGAAAAATGGAAGAGTTCTGAGAAGTTAGTCATCCGTAAGGATGAATATTATAAATTGCACAGAAGAGCAAATTAACTGGGTTGATGCATTATATCTCAGGAAGTGTGGGTTTCTGTCAGAGCGCTGCATTTTGTTTTGGCTTATGTTTAGTGGATCTGATGTGAGTCCATTTACAGCTTTGACGATCAGTCAGGTTGATGGTTCAGAACAAACAATGAGGATGCAGTGACGCTGTTCTCAAGTGTTGGTAAAAATGTCAAATGTAAAACACTTTCCCATGAAATGAATGACTATAACGGAAGGCTTTATGTAATTTTGCATTTGTATGTTCAACAGCCGGAAGATAAATGGCAACGAAAGCAGCAGCAGAAAACATTAACCAAATCTCAAAGGGTAAAACTGTGGCAAACAATGTAAATAGAGACTTTGGTACATCAGTTTCACTCAAACCTGATGCAGGCAGTATTTGCAGGACTGCGCTAATGTGTTTACTTTTTTAATAAACAGTTTTAAGGGATTACAATTTTGAATTCAGTACTTACAGTTACTAACTTAAGCACCTCTCAGACACCCCCAACATTTTGGGGGCTTGTTTTGTTGCTGCCTTAGCAAGGGGATGGACTGAGAATTGACCACGCCTGTGGTCAGTAGAGAGACCGGCAGGGCATATTAGCACGGTGAGGGAGCGGAAGGTGAGCAGTGGACGCTGGCCTTCGCCAAAAAGAAGGAATATGCATCCTTTTACTTCCAAAGTTGTCATTTTTGTGTCTTTTGTAGGTGTCTTCTTCTAGCTAGCCACTACCTTCGTAATCGCTTGGGCTTTGTTCAGACATAAGCACGTTAAGCCAGGAAGTACACTCTGAGGACCTGAGGTCTGGGGAGTTTTGTGCAGTCACTGATATCTGTTGATGCTGCTTCGGAGCACAGGCTAGAAGTTCCACCACAGTGTCTCCTTCTCTAATGCCACGTGTGTTAAATACTGAAGATGAGATGTGGGAGTGTGGCACCTTTGGAGTAGTTGAAATTGTTGATGGGGCTGGGCCGTGTTACCATAAATAATGTAAAAAATAACTACTTTTACTGCTGCGAATTTTATAAACTAATGCGATTACTTCTTAAATGGGAGATTACTGAGTTATGTTTATGACTGTGATGTTGTGATTTTTGTCATTTCTTTCAGGTTTTCTGGGCCACATATTTTCGTAAGGGGTACAGTAAGAAAAACCAAAATGAGTTAACCTAAATACAACCTTCTACAGGGCTGATCAGGTTTTGAAAAATGTTTGGACAAAACGGTACAGAGAGCAATGTAACAGATCTAACAGATGTCCCAAAATAAGTAGTCTATGGGGCCTGCATTTGAAGAGGTAAAGAAGTAGCAAACACCACTGCTGTATAAAATTTTAATATTAAAATGTTACAAATTTGTACTTGTGATGTTGACATGTTGCTAGTACAGCTAATCCTACTGTGAATCAACATCCCATTTTGCAACCCTGTAACCACCCCTCTAACCTCTGTGATGGAGGTGGACCCCTTTCTTACATGCGCTCATGAGGTTTCATCAGTTATGAGCGATGATCAGACCCATTTCTTCCCCACATTGTTCAGCAGTCACAAGATATTCAGCTGGAGGGCGTAAAGAATAAAGATCTTTAGTTTCTGGGACAATTCTTTCTTATTCTATGCTATTAGTTATTCTGTCTTTGCAAGCATGTCTGTCTTTTTCAAAGACCGTCTCCAAGGGTTGATGCAGGGCTGCAACACTTCCTGTCTTCTCTAAACGGTGTTTATTGAAGATCTTTTTTGGCTCCAGACGAAAAGTCATTATAAAAACTTCCAACATAACTCAGCACTATGTTAAGGGCTGGTAAGCATGGCCCCGATCAATAGAGTGAATCAATTCATGTCACTGTCTGCATTAGCCGACGGTAGATGTAAAGTATCCTTTCAAACAGAGGGCAAAAAAGCCTTCTGGGGGGACAAGAAACCCTGTGTAGCAAGGCCACCCTTCTTTTCTAAGTTTGCTTAGAGGTAAAAAAAAAAAAGACCTTTTCACAACTAGTGCCGCCTGACACAGGTCACTCAGGTCACACTTCTGAGCCGGGCACAGAATTATCGAAGCAGCAGCAGTGTACCACATGTGAGACCTGGATGCTTTGGTCCGCACGACCTCAGCCTGACCTTCAACTGACCTGCCATCTTGTTGACTGAGGTAATGGAGTGTGTCTGTGTGAAAAATTCTCGCTATTTGTAGTCTTGTTGACTTTTATAATGTTACATCCATCTCACTTTTCCAGAGTGTCCTCTGCTGTTGCCTCTCTCTCATGTGAATCCAGGGTTTAAGCTATTAAAACATCTGGTCATAGGAAATGATCTGGATTTTGATGCGCTTTGGACCGGTGTTAACTTTTCCAAATTTTAAGATAGACCACGACCTTTCCATAAGTGCTTAAAACCTAACCACAAAAAATAATGTTACTTTAGTTGCCAGAACTATATATTGTATTAAAATAATTTTCATAGACTAATAGTAAATATTGTGCAGATATCTTCTGTATCAACACTTTACATAGTTTTTTCAAAAAGTTGCTAAAAAAAAAAAGATCTCGATTAGTATTTATTAATGTAGAATAGTTCTAAAACATTTTTTTGTTTGGAGGTGTTACCTTTGCAGGAACTACTTGAGAACAACTCCTGAGATCAATCAGAAAACTTTAGCTTCTTTCTTAACGCATTCGCTTGATAGTCATCATATGCCGTTCACACAGACATTGGGATGCAGCGGCAGTGCGTCGGCACGGGTCAGTGCACATCAGCTGAACCAACGTGGCAATCCTCTTTTTGACCAGGGAGAGATGAGTGTTCAACGCTTTGGTGACCTTGCGTTTCTGTAAGGAATGGAAATTTATTTGATGATATTGACGTTACTGTTATCGTCACATAACAGACCAGACTCCCCATAAAAAAGAGAGAAAGAAAAAAGAAAAAGAGAGATGGATACAGGGAGAGAAATAGAAAGCACTATCCAGAAATTACGTTCATACACTAGTAAACTATTTACCCAGTTATGATGTAGTGGTGACCTAATCACTGACTGGATTACTTTTAAAGGCTATGAATTATATATTTATTTATATTTTAATGAGTGACGTGCCACATTTATTACTGGGAGCCAACTCACCAGGAGGTGGCTGGGGTGGATGGCGGACGTGCACGGTATCCACAGTCCTGTCTGCGGATAGGTTCAGGCAACAAGAGCACTTTCTTTAAGGTTCCATCATAGTTGTGTTTAAAAGTAATTAAACAACATTTTGCGACTTGCCTACATTTCATTTGGTATTTATGTAATTCTTCCTATTTCTGGTATTTATAAATGATATGTATGGAACTAGACTTCTTCTACAGTGATTAAACCTTTGATATACTTTGTGTAAGAAGTGAGTTAAACATGGGTTTCACCAGAAACATCTTATTATGAAAACTTTTTGAGTTCATCAACTTTTTCAGCATCAACGTACACTCAAAATAATCACGTGTTTATTTATAATAAAACAATATCATTTCAGAGCTGAAAAAAATCAAACTCCTTTAACTGACACAGGTAATGAGTTTCAGGAGAAAGTGTCTTAGAATGAGAATTCTGAGGCAGCTCCTTTCTAATATTTATTATTTGCAGCATCGTAATTGGCAAGCTTTATTTAAAAACAAAAACTAACCCCCTTTGCTAAGGCATAAAAGTGGTAGTAAGTAATGCATGGACACAAAAAACATTTAGAGAAAAAGCAGTATCCTCTAATGACTGCATCTATCTATGAAGGGGAGCGCACCTTCATTTTTTTATTCCTGTCTGACAGATTAAAGGAACACTGATTAATTGGTCTCTGCGATGCTACTTTTAATGAACAGCGAGGTCGGACCGTTGGGGGCAAATTAGCTTGATCCTCCTTTTGCAGAACAGAATTAATGAAACCCCTATGGATTAAGCTGAAGTGTGCCATATATCCTTGCTCATGTGCAGTTAGAATACATCGCACTAGTAGCAACTGTTCCAATATTTGCCCGAATGGAGGGTGTAAAGGTTCATTAGTTAGCCCCTTGTAATGCAGTAAAGCTCCCATTAATGAGATTATCAGGCACTAATGAAACTTCAGATGTGTCATTACATCTTCAACATTGGACCATAAAATTAAAAAAATGAAACTGGGGAGTTTGAGCTTCTTCATGTGTTGCGCTCTGAATTAGAGCAATAGATCTATAAATACACTCAATATTGCTGTTCCTAAAATGACACCTTACGCCAGTGCACACTGATTTTCACAACAGCTTCCTTGTACTACTGTGTATAAATAATTCCTTTAACCTCCAGGACTGAGTGCTTTCACCTTTAGAGAATCAGAGGAAGCAGAGGATTGATGCAGGATTTAAAGAACAATGTGTTTTCACACCATGAGTCTTCCAGGAACAGTGTGCGCAGCCGGTAGTTGCTTAGAGTAAAGCACAGTGTGTCCCTAACAAGAGTGGACTGAGACAGGCTTGGTATTTGTCAAACTCACAGAAATCTGCAGGAGAGGAGATGTGGTGCAGAGGACAGTGACATTTCCAAAGTGGAGAAACTGGGGATCAGTCTGATAGGAAACTGTCCTCACCAGATGGCCCTAGCTACTAAAAATTAAGAAAAAAAAAATCGCATCCAGACACTGAGCAACATTGGCAGTCATTTTGAGACACTTTTCTTTCCATTGGTGAATATACAGTAAGTCCAGTGGTCTTTTTTTTTTTGACCTCTGTTTTGGTCTCCACCAACTGCTGAGGGAAATATCTGGCTATCTAGCTACTAAATGATACACTTTGTACATCAGTTAGTTGCTATTATTACCTGTCCACCATACACCAGGAACCATACAGTGGGATTATAAGATTAAATAGCCATGTTGTTTTTTCCCTTTCCTCTGATACCACGCATGTCCCTAAAAGATCACTGTTTCAAAATAAGTAACTAACCCTTTTATAAAGTGACAATGCTATGGTAGAGGTTTCCTTAGGTTTAGGCACAAAAACAACTTGGCCAGTTCTGTTTGAAAGATCGGGGTTTGGCTTGAAATAAGCACATCATTAAGTAACAGAAAGTACTTTTTTTCGTCATAGCTACAATAATAAATTCGGGTCAAAGTTATGGAGTGGTCAGCCTTAAAATGTTGACTGATTGGTTTGAAATGGGAAACGAACAGCAGCTCGTGTTAAGGTCCAGTGTTTTATCGAGCCATCCATCCACCCCGACCTCCTGCCCGCATGGACTTTGTGGCGCTATAACAACCTCACCTTACATCCTCCTTTGCTCCTATCACAATTACTACAGCCACTAGAGGGCTTTGACACTTGAATGTAAACATGTCTTTTCTCGGGCATTTGGTGAAATGACTGGTGCTGTCTCCAATGATTGTTAGAAGTCGCTTAACAGTAAAACTTAACTGTAAGCTGCTTTTACAGGTGACCTACAGTTGACCTATGACCAGTTTGTCATGGGAGGACAGCAGGGGAGTCAGGATACCTTAAACCTAATCACATTTGAGACACAGGCCGCATAGTTCAGTTTACAGTGTCGAAGGTCTGCACTTGTTCACCCTGAACAGCTCCGTGGAGCTTCTGTGCAGCACAAGAACGTAACACTCCCTGGAGTGGAAAAAACCTTGCCAGTAAACATAATCAAGGCAACAATATGCAAAAAATTCAGTAGTACATTAACATAACTCTTAGGAGACAGGGTTGTACCAGAAATAAACAGAATTTGTTTATCTGATCACATGCTGAACAAACTATCTTTATAACATGGCTTGTTTTATATTCTGAATGGCAGTCTGTTGCATTGTAAAGACGTTATTGGAATTAGAAGTACACGCCATATTGTCAGTCAAAAACATTTGAAAGACACAACTGTAAAAACATCAAAACATACAATTCTGTCCCTTTTTTTTTTGCAGACTGCAGCTCTACACGTTCGTCGTGAAAATATGAGCAGGAATATGCGTTACATGGTCTGATTGTGTTAAGTCTGGTTCAGTGGAGCCGGATAGGGTTGACTGGAAAGAAATTATGCATCCAAGGCTGAAGTAGTGGTGGCCATGTCTGGAAGATTTGTTTTCACAAGCCAACAGGAAAGATGTTTTCTTACAAACATATTTCTAAAAAAACAAAACAAAACCCATGTGCTTTTTTTTAACACAGAAAAGCTACATCCCACAATTCAAATGACATACTAGTGTTAGGTATGTCCATTATCATGTTGTAAGGGTGAAAAAATACATTTTTAGCGCTTAATCCCTTTCATATGAATTGGCAGCACAAAGGGGGCAGCTTGTTGTAACTTTATGAATAGAAACATTCCAATGCCCACAGGTCAAAGTAAAATAAACTGTGAAGTCCTCTCAGCCGTCGTCTTTGTACTAGCTATGGCTGAGTGGGTGGAGGTGGAGGTGCAGAGAAAGGTTCAGCCATGTTTGCTTCTGATTTTTGTGAGGATTCTGGATTCGACTCTTAAGTTTGATCTTTCTCTTTTTGTAGGCAGAGACGGCTCCTTTCAGTGACAATAACCCACCACCGAAATTCAATAGCAACAAACAAACAAAGTGCAGCAACAGTAATAAATGTGCTTTCTTTTCAACTGGGGGATTTGCTGCTCTTCTTTGGTTCTCGTCCATTTTGTGATTTAGCTGAATTTTACACAAAACTTTCTCAAGTGTAGCTTTAAATCATTTGTTTGTTCTACAATCAAATGGTCAGATAATTAAATTATTGTGCATGAATTGACAGTTCAATTTAAAAAAAAAACTGTAAAATTCTATATAAATAAGACGCTATGCAAAACCGGTAGTGGCAATGGCTCTGTGGTGCACCTTAAACCTAATTTGCCTTTTGATCACTTCTCTGGAGCTCAGTTTTATCAGTAGAAGTATTATAATGCTGGCTGAGCTTATAGTTTGGTACCCATAGCACAAGAATGATTTTTACAGCCAAGAAAAAGCCTAGATATTTTTATTCATGTATTTTTTCACATATCGTTTCTATGCTTTTTGTAAGAATTATACAAAACCAGATCATCGCCTCATAAGCATTTCACAACCGCAGCATATTCAGAACACTCTGGATATTGGTCAAAATATATATGGAGTAAGAATGACATGACAGTGCAACTATTGGTTTTGGAAGTGAATATGTCTGCTTTTATGGGTACAGTCGTGCAGCTAGCAATCAAGGGGCATATTATGTCCCCCATTAAAGAACAGAAACAGATATGAACTGGTGATAGTTGGAGTGGTGCGTCAGCAAAAGCAGCAAGGTTTTCATAGAATGAAGCAGCACCAGCAGGGCTGGACAGACTGGACGTTCAAAGGTCAAATGGGCAACTATTTTGTAACACAAGTGATTCCACTGTATTATTTCTATTTTCTGTCCCTCTTCCATGTTGTGACTTGATGGTTCATAGCACACATGGGTTCAGTAACCTTGCAGCACTTCACACGCTAATCCCTATATTACATCCTCTAGTTTACCATGCCGTAATTGCATGCTAGCTACCTGCGTAACAGACTATAACAGTTCTGACTCTACAGCTAACCACTTTGTTATGTCCGTAGTGTTTGCGGTCCACGGGGAATACTAGTAAGCACTTTGCTGGATCAGACTAATGGACCGCAGCCTGCAGATGTTTCCTGACTAAACTTACACAGGTCATTGATGATGACGTGTAATTTTGATGGTGCAAGTGAATCCTGCAGATGCCCTTACGCTTACACTTTCAAAAAATTGCCCCCGGGTCGAGAACACTGGCTCCTTTTTTAAAGTTCTGGCACATTCACAGATCCCAAATGCGTGGTTGCACTGGCAGTTACCAGAAGACATTTTATCTGTTAGTGCATACGACTTAATATATCTGAGAGGGTATATCTATATGATTTTGTCAGAGCCTCTCCACTATACACTTTATAGCTTAGACAAGCTGAAAGAGGGGGGAGCTCAATACTCTGTAGCTGCAGTATATAATGGCTGGGTGCAGGATGTGACATTGCAGAGGGGAAATTCACTATGAGGGCTGTCATATGGAGTGTGGATATGGCGTCCATAAACCCCGAGGGTGCGAGAATGATAAAACCCTGTTTTGTTGTATTGCAAGGGAGAATTCTCCTATTAACTTTGGTTTGATTGCATATAAACACATGGCATGCAGGCGGCAGAGCGCTTGTTTCCAGAAATCCCTGGCTGAGCGCTGCTGTATCTGCTGCCAAGTGAGGTAAGTTACATGGCTGGGAGCAGCGTAGCCTCAGCCATGAATGGCAGCCTGCAAAGACCACTGTCTGGTGCCAGGGTTACGGGTATGTAAAGAGAGGCAAATGTGCCAATTACACTCAGACACCCGTCCTCACCAGCCGAGTTTGATCTGCTGCTCACCCTCCCCCAAACTCTTTCCTTCCTCCGTTTGAATCAGGCTCTTGTTCCAAACGCCTTTAAACCGCTTTCTCTTTATCACACTAATACACTCTCTTCCCAAGAATATAAACACACTCGCTGACTCTCACACATGCTCAAATTCTCAGCTTTCAATCCATCCCATGCTGTCAGGACAAATCAACAGTTGGAGCCGGAGCCTCTCAGCCCATCTGGTCAGCCATTTCCAGCAGGTCCCAGTGTACGAAACGAGACAGAGCCATCTAATCCATGTCCTGCCTAAGCACTGGAGGGTTCTGATAGTTTACCCCAGTCCAAGTCAACAACGGTGAATAAGACTCTGCCACATGGCTGCCAAGGTCACCAAACTCTCTAATCTCTCTCCCTCTCATTTCAGTTTGTTTTTTCACAGTCATTCTCCTTCTGTCTCACACCCACCCACACACCTCTCGCTTTTTTTCTCTGTCTTTGTCACACAGCACATATCCCGTGGAGGTTTGATTGTTACCGAATCCAGGGGGAAAGGCCCACTTTGCAGACACAGCACCTGATGTACTGTACTCCGCAGTGATTAGTGTGAGGCCAGCTCCCTACAACTGTCAAGCCAAGGGCAGAGGGAGCTTTGCGAGTGTGTACACTCAAACATTGGAGCAGATCGCAAAGTGCACTTTAGAGCACTTTTGCATATGTGTCGGAGGTGATTTGGCTCAAATCAGAAGTTGTTACTGTTGCTGCATTTTTTTCACTGGCCTAGTTTGGACGAATGAATCATAAACAAAGCCTTGTTGTCAGGACGATAGGGCTTTTATTGCAGAATGTAATATTGCGTTATCCAGATTATCTCTGCCTTCTGGCCCGTAAGCAAAATATGTGGTTAAATAAGACTCAGACTGGCTTGCCCACTAATCATTCTGTTAAGGCAACTGTAAACATGGATGCAATACCAAGTGACAACAGGAACAATGTCAGCAATTTGAGCTTCAGTCAGCGTCTCTGTATATGAAATTTACTCGCTCTACTTTGGGGTTCCTTGGTTGACTGTTAACCTTTATTTATTCAGGGATGCTTGGCTGGAGGGGCACACTCATTTTCATCCTGCTACAGTACACGGCACTCACACCTGGGAGCTGCACACTCTAGCCATTGTTTTCAGTAGCTGGCCAATGAGCAGCTCCACTGGAGCAGCGGGAGGTTAAATGCTCAGCTCAAGGGCACCTCAATCTTGGTTGTCATGGGAGTGCAGATAGGTACCCATTTTCTCTGCCTAATCAAAATTTTGAGGTGGTCAAGGGGGTTTGAAGCGCTGACCTTCCCCTCATAGGCAGCCTTCCTCTCTAACCCAAAGGCTATTAACCCCACACATAGAACTGATCTGAGGAGACCTGAGCGGCAGACCTAGCAGAGAGACTTAGGTACAAATTCAGATGTCGTGTTCTGCCTAGATGTACGGCTTCCCAAAAACAATGCAGTTGTGGAACTTTATTAAGACTAAGGTGTGGGAGATGTGACATATGGTATGGATAGGATTTTCATAGCCTTAAAGGATTTTCTGCCTTAACAACGGCAGAGTACCGAACGAACAAGATGCATAGTGTTCAAATAGATCGCGAAATTTTGATCAGTAACATAGTGAACACAAATTCATATTATAATTTAACATTTAAAGCAATTAATTGTGTTGTGCTTTTGTGTTTCATCAGACAAAATTATTTTTGTGTAAACACAAAATTCTATCAATTGCTTTTTATACATTTATTATATTTATATATACTTTTATATTCTTATGTTATATAAAATGATCATATTGATGCGGTATAACAACAGTCTCTTGTTTCAAGCAGAGCTTCTCTTTGCCTGCCGCATACTGAATATTTAATGTTCCGTGCGTGATTGTCTAGAGCAGTGTCATTACATTGTAAACCTTGTAAAATACTGGAGGGAAAATACGATGGAAAAGATACCGAACAAAGTTATTTTCTGTTGTTTTGACTCAGCACTGTAATCTTCGAAAAAAAAAAAAAAATCTTCAGCCACGCAATCATGAACATCCCCCGAGGACACAGGAGTCAGTCACCTGAAGTAATGCGTAGTAACAATTGGCATTTGGACAAGCAAGGCCAACTATATATGACTGGTCATGAAATGGCTTCGGAAGAAATGCCTCCACATATGGCAGGAAAGGCCCACGGACTAATTCAATTTCAAACACTTTACCGACATCTGCAACTTTGAATAAGTAGGAGTAAAGGGCATAGGAGCATACACTAACAAAACACTGACGGGTGTCTGGCACTTAGAAATAAAACTTCTGATCACAAAGTCTATACTCGACATTGCTTTTAAAAGCCTACTCCATGGCCTTTGGCTTCAGAGATGTCACCTTTTCAGGTGGCCTTTGGTTCCATAAAACTAGACCTACGGGTGCACTGTGGACCCTTCTCTGGCTTACTGTGGTGTGAAATTGCATACGCAACCTTGAAATGATTCCCACAATAGCAGATGGTCTTAGCTATGGAGAAAAATGCGTTTTGCTCGCCTGTCTGAAGAAAGAAGGTGACGATAAATGAAAGTTTGATTAGAAAACGACACCTGGGGGATTACGGTGACACGCGAATAAGCCTGTTCAAACTCCTAACTGAAGAAAAATACATTTCATCTTTGACTGATTATGATGAAGCACACTTATGAGAGGTTTATTAATTATGAAACCGTAAGACCTTTTGCACCCGGTGGAAAGTGGAAAACCGATGTTAGCAGAGGGGCTACAAACAAACAAGCAACAAACAGCAAACAAATGAGAGGATTTTAAAATACTTCATAAAAAACCTTTTTTCAGCATTTATAGTAATAAGTATAGAATAATTATGGCTCACAGATATGATGAAAAGAAAGTAAAAGCGCTGCTGTATATTGTAAATAATCAGGATGTTACATGTACTATAATTTAGATAACGACTCGAATAAAAAAAAAATGTTTTCGCTGCAAAGTCAAAGCTGATAATAATCATGAAAATAAAATGCAAACAGTTTTCTGACATGCTTATTATGCACCTCACAGTGCGGTTTAATAAGGGGCTTCTGGAATCAGCTAAGTACATAGAAAATATGCTAAACTATAAAAAGCAGCCCGGAGACTGGTACTTTAAAACCAGAGTGTTTTGGTGACTGTGGCAGTGATTTATGAGGCAAATTCAGATGGAACCATTTTCTCATTAGAGAGGAGAACAATGAACCAACCTCCTCTCTTACACCTTCGTGAACTAAATGCTAAATGATTGATGCTGATGCTGCTGTGCTTACTGCACATTCAGACTCCCCCGCTAAATTGCAGATGATGTCAGAAGGCGTGCGGCAGCCATCGCGTCTCTCTCTTATATTCAAATAACATGGTCAAAGAGTGAATTACTTTTAGGGGACCAATATATCAACATCACTTATACTTGTTTATTTATGGTCCTTTGCTATTTAATCACGACAAATATTTAGCGTAGATGGATTTTAAATGGACGAGCGCTAACTGTTGATTCACATTCCCTTCGTTTCCGTACTCTAACATCCTTTTCCCGTCATCACTCATTCTATCCCTTTCTCTCTCCCTCCTTCTTACCGTGGAGTTACAATGGAGGTGACCTGATCAGGTCACTGAGTCCATTCACGTGCTGTTGCACGGAAGAACCAGGGAAACGCGGCGCTGGCCGTGGATGGCCGTTGAGTACGGCCATTATTTGTCCAGCGAATCAGATTTGCATGCATCGTCTACCGGAGGGATTTAAGTTTTCACCTTCTGGGCTCTTACGGGCGGAATGGCAGAATGGAGACTAATGTGATTGCAGACACTCAAAGCGTTCAAGTTCTTTACATCTTTTGGTTGGAAAAAATAAAGGTATAAATACTGTACCTCCATATAAGACTAGAGATTGGTAGCAGCTATCACTGAGGTCAGTAGTGAGCTGTATTTTTTTTAAATTTATGATTATTACTTGCTAATTAGCACTTGCAAATGCACTGCCGATACTTTTAATATCCTTGCGCTTTTACGGTATCTCTGCATGGAAACCATGATATGTTTAAGGTTAGGGAAAGGTGGTGGTTATGGTTAATGAAAAGGTAAATGTTAATTGCATGCAGAAGGTTGAAGACGAACTCCAATTTTCTGCATGAAAGTCATATGAGCTACAAACACAACCACCACCCAACCCTCCAGCCCCCTTGCTTTCTGCTTGGCTACATAAAGGGCACGCTCTCTCCTGCACCGGCAATCATTGTTGGTACCGGGTGTAAATCATGAGGTGCAGATGACCAATATGGACCGAATGCCCCCGGGATACTGGAATGGAAAAAAAAGTCTTTGGTTTATTTTATTTAAACATCTAAAAAAAAAAAACTTTCCAACAAGCATCTGACTTTGCCACCAGAGAGCACACTTCCCATCCTGACAGTCAATGTTGGTTTCTTTTAACCATAAAGATGATTGTTCTCCAACTTTTACCAAGTAGTTTCGGGGCCCGCATTTAACCAGACCTAGGGCCCCTCTAAACCGTTGTAGATCGCCCTGTGAGACACATCAACTGACAGCGGCTTTGGAGCTTCCAGACAACCTGCAGCAATAGTCTGTGAGTATCAGAAGTTCAGGACCAAAGTCTACAAAGCAACCAATCAGAGTACAAAATGGTAAACTGCACCAAGTGTTACTTGAATCAGCATTGGTTCGGTCTCCAGACGACAAGTTTGAAAATCAGAAGGCTGGGGGCTGTGGAGTTGAAAAGAAGCCAGCTTACCAGACCTGTGTAGCCTGCTCCTCATATCCGCTTGAGGCTAGAGGCTCGAGGCTACTCGCATAACACACCCGAAAATCTCCAACCGAACCGTCTGTGATCAAGTTGCATTGTTGGTAATGCAGGCGGCAGGTTTTGACAAGGAAAAAGAATGTGTGGAGGGAAAAACACGATATCTCTCATTCTTCATCATCAATTTAGATTTTTTTTTTTTTCTTTATTGCTAATTCACTGGAGTCCTCTTTCAAGCACAAACGTGGAAGATCAGAAGATGTTTATATGGGTTGTTATGTGGAAGTCTCACAGGTGATTTTGGAAGGCACTGACAAGCAAACTCTTTTGCCGTGTAGATATGAGGACCCTCTGTGATAAGTGATTTCTCTGTTCAAAACTTTCTACCCGCAGATACACTCTTAAGATACACTCAGATACACCTGCGCTCAACACAACTGTTCAGGCTGGCGCCTGGTACTGAAGCGTAAAATGTTCTGACTCACTTTCTTTTGCTATCTCCTCCTTCCACATGCTCTCTGATGCTCCTTCCAGTAAGCTTGGCAGCGTGTGTGTGTGTGTACAGTATGTTTGGACAGGTCAGATCTGATGATCATTAGTGATGGCAAAAAGGTAACACTTGGGAAAAAAGAGCTTCCACGAAGCCCCTATTTATAGCAGACCTGGTCCGGAGGCATGGAGCCCCGGGGAGAAAAAAACAAAGTCATAGCTCAGCCCGAGGGGAAGTAATTAGGACAGATATTTAAACTGAATAATGCAGGCTTGCTGAAATATTGAAACCACCTAAAGTTTATTAATTAAGCGCTAATCTGGTGCATAGGCTTGTTTCATGTCTCCCTTACTCTGTGCCAGCTGAATTATTCAGGGACACGAAGGCATACAGGACAGATAACACTCCACTGTGCATGTCATCAGTACTCTCGTTTAGAGATGATTAAAGGCACGCTCCACCTCGGTACTTGTGCGTCAGCAGTCTGCTATTACAGTCGATATGGCTCTGTAATAGCCACCATAGTGAGGCAGTCGCACTACAGTCGTCTAACAAGGTCACTTTGAAGTTGCAGCAGTGCACAGTCAAGATTTGCTGGGAGAGTTAGAAAAAGAAAGGGGGATTCAATTACATATGGCCAGCCAGACATGTATACTAGAGCGTACAAAGAGACAGACAGACACGTGGTCTCAGTTAACTCAGCATACACTGGGGGCAAATAAACATTTCCAATCCAATGGTACTTGTTAAACAAATAACATACTTACTTTACTGTTTTGCTGCCTGAGACAGTCCAGTCCAAGGATACAGCGGAAACTTGCCCTCTGCGTCTAATCCCTTCTCTATTTAATCTATTTCTGTTTTTTCCCTTACTCCTCTTATCTTCTCTCTCTCCTCTCTCGCTTACTCTCTCTCCCACTTTCTCATTTCAATCTCTCCTTCCTTCCTTCGCCCATCTCTCTTTTCTTCTTTTGTTCATGCCACTCGAGTTTCACAGATGGAGTGACTTGAGGCGATGACGGTTATGCAAAGCGCGGTTCAAATGAATTCAGGGCTCCCACAGTGAAAATGGCATAGAAAGGCATGCACACAAAAACGCAACTAACTCTTTTTACGGCATGAAGATCTTGTGGCGGAGGCAGTGGCGCACATTCAGCACTTACGATTTCATTATTATAAAAGCAGGAAGTTAATTTTTCTGTGTATGGCTAAAATGATTGTATTGTTCAGTAAAATAGATTAAAAGTGCGCACACAGACACACATTTAGAAATAAAAGATAGATTAGAGGCTACTGGTCCTGCGCAGATTAAACTGCCAACTGAAAATGAATTATTCCCCCTAATAAGTTCATCAGCTTTCACATGGCTATTATTGCATTACATGATTCCCACCAGCTTCGTAGTTTTAATTTACTCATTTATTTTTTTCATAATGAGACATTGTGCATGTCTGATGTACTGCACTTTCTATCATCTTACAAGTACAGTGCGGTGCTGTGGACCTTCATGAAAACATGCTCGTTTAATATGAGAGTCTCTGCATGTCTGTCTTTCATTTTAGTCAACTCTAAGGGTTCAGTACGACGGGAATGAACTGGGTCATATTATTAGCCCAGCGTCCAAAGGCAAAAGTGTTTGTACCAGGTCTGAATTATGACACTCAAGAGTCAACCCTGTCTCTTAGAAATAAGGTTTGTATATTACTAGTTTGAAACGGCAAAAAAAATCAACATAATTAGAAAACGCTAAGACATTACAGCGTGATTGGTTATGGTTATTTTTAGGACTTGCAGGACGTGACCGGGGCTACGAAAAGATTTCAGTTTTGGTTAAATATTGAAAAAGTCAGCACTGACTTGAGGGGCTAACTTTAACATTCAGCATAAACCACAATCTCTCCTCATCCTTCACTAAAGTTCTTTTGTTGCTGAAACGTAACCACACGCAGGACTGAGGAAACAAACCCTCGTCTCTACGGTTAAAGTCCTGGACTTTGCATGCCCACCATCTGGCCAAATCTGGTGTAGAGTGGGAAAAGATGGGGGGTTCCAGACGCTGTTGGACAATCCGACAAGCAGTTAAACCGAGGCATACCGAGGTCTTCGGGGCACGCTGAAGCCCCACTCTCCTGCGGGGTGAAGCTTGCACAGACACTGATTCCAATCAATCCCATATTGCACCAGTAAAAGTCAACAGCTAAGTACATTACACTATAAATACAATAGAGAGCCATGCATTAAGAGCAGTCATATCATTTGGGAAATTTCTTTCAGCACTTTCCTGACGTGAGGATCATTTGGCAGCAGCTTAGGCTAAAGGGGCCTGATATGAATACTGCTTAGTCAGTAACGGCTGTTCCTTTATTGTCAAGATTTTATGTTGCGAGACCCCGGTCTTGACGACTATACGTCGCTTAACATTATCCCTGTTGCGCGGGGTCAATTAATACAGCCGGGCCTGTCCTTTGGGAAAATGCAGATACGTTGGGAATCAATACTGCTGTGTCATCACCTCTCGTTTCAACCAGGGTGGCCGAGATATGGCACCGTGGCGGTTCTCCCAGGAACAGCACCGTGCAATAGAGTGAATCTCAATGGATTCCTATGACTTCTTTGCTTTTGCTCTCCTCGCTTCACTCCCCCCCCCCCCCATAATTTATACTTTCTGGAGCCGTCCTCGGCTTCACTCCACTACCCTGAATCTCGAGCCTCGAAACGTCTGTGAAATGAAAGTGCACTCTAAGACCAAAGTCTTCTATGACACGGTTTATAGAATTTTTTTGAGTCAGCAAAAACGGTAAAGTTCAGATGACACATACTGCATAGCCATCAGATACATTCACCGCATTGAAAACTACACATCTGTCATAATGACACGCGTTCACTCTCTCTTCAGCATCAGTCTTAATCTCTTCCCACTCCCTCGCTTCACCTTCCCCCTGTAGCTGCTCTCAGTGAGTAAGCGAGTCCCTTCTCTGGGGATTACCCGTTAGTCTGCCAAATGAGCGGCTCCCCTTGCACGTCTCTCTTCTCGAAGTTTCAGCCTGCACGTGTCTCTGCGCCTGAACTGAGACCGGACCTGTCTATAGGCCTGAGCATAAACTCGTCTCTCTGTCTGTACCTGTCTAAACCTGCCTCTCTGCCTGAGCCTTAACACGATTCTCCGTCTCAGCCTGGTCCTGTCTCTTCATCAGAGCCTGCAAGATGAGCCTAAATCTGTGTGTCGGGCCGAGCTTCATCCTGTCCGTCTGCCCGACCCTGAACCTGTTTCTTGACGAACCCGTCACCCCTCTTGGCCTGAATCTGTGTCTGCTTCTCAACCTGCGCCTTGACCTTTAAGCCCGGGTGAGTTTCTGCGTCCCAGTCTGAGCCCGAGCCCGTTTTTCATTCCGAGCCTGAATGTCAACCTGAGCCTATATCTGCTTCTCTGAGACTGAGCCTGCCTCCCTGCATACGCCGAACCAGACTCTGTCTGCGTAAGTGAGTCTAAACCCGTCTCTCTGGCTGAACCTGAACATGTTTCTTTGTTCGATCATAATTCTCTCCCTGTTTCTTCTTTCTGTTTCTAGTCACTTGATCTTGGAGCTCTAGTAAAACCTAGTTTCAACTTGTACTAACGGAAAGGCTCCCCATGAGTCCTGATAGTAAATTTTAAAATAATCTAAACGTTAACTGGCACTGACGTTGCCCAGGCAGGCTCTTACTCCAAGAAGGAACTCACCGCTCATTCAGCAGCATTCATAGGACAATCAGCTGCATAACAATGAGACCATCTGGACTTCTTGAACTTTCCCAGCACTTGACCCCAGAGGAGCAAACTCTGCCTGAGAATTGTTGATTAGTAGTTTAATTTACACACAAAAGTAAACCCGGCAGAAACCCCTACTGTTACCTGCAGACGTGCCCTAGTTTCAAACATATGCTCTGTGCAGTGTCAGAGATGGGACGTGTGGTGAGACTGTCATTCTCGCACTTCCTCAGACAGGCCTCCTTGTTTTCCCTTTTACTGCAGTTTCAGGTCACTGGAGTCGGAGCAGAGTCGGCAGGTGAGGCCCAGTAGCGCAGACGGCAACAGAATGCGGCTCGATCTTTGACTGTGAGACTTCCGCACTCTCTCTCTCTCTCTCTCTCACGTTCACTCAGCGTTTAAACGTGTTTTGCTTTGAGCTGACCGGCCGTTGTCGAGGGGTCAACGCCTTTTTTTTTTTTTTTTTTTTTTTAAAGTCTCAGTCAAGGTTTCCAGCTTGATTCACATGACACTTCAGTGGACGCATCTGCGAGCAGGAGAAGCGCAAGGCTTGACGCTAGCATCTGCCGCGGGTGCGTTTGCATAATAATGTAGAAGCCTCGCAAGATACACACAAACGATGGCAAGGTTTTTTTGTTTAAAGTTTGGTTCAGAAAAGAACAGAAGGCAATTGTCAGTATCGCTCCTCACATTCAAGGTCAATGAGCAGAAGAAAATGTCACACACGCCACGACACACACACACACACACATACGCGCATAGACTTGCACAAATAGCTGTGCTCTGCCTGCTCCACGACTGAGCACACATAGCTTACACTGCAAACAACTAATTGCAACTATCAAAAAAAGGACCTGACACCGATTTTAAAATTGAAGGCCGAGGTTAAGTTGCTTCTACAAACAAGCCAGAGGGAAAACTGCAGAAATAGTCTGCTTGAAAACACTTGCTGCTACAAACATGGACCATAATTAGCTTGATGGAATTTCTTGTTGATAACATATTGTGCTGGTAACTTCCTGCTGGTAACTTTTGATGCACATCATATATATATATATGATGTGTGTGTATATATAAAACAATCTATTGGGGTCCAAAAGTCTGTGACCCACAATAAAAATCTCTAATATTTTCTTGTAAACCTGGAAGTAATCAGGATGTTTGAGGATTCAGAAACATTTTTTTTTTAAAAACAAGAAGTGATGTCATGTAACAAGAAGAAGACATATTTAAGATTACGCACTATTTCTCGATCAGAAATGAGAAATTAAGGAAATCTGGGGCACTGACCAACTTCATTCCTTTGTACAAAAGGTCAGATTTCCTTTGAGTTCTATCCGTTTCATTGAAGCATGTATTCAGATGACACTCGGCGGCTCATTAAAGTAACTCAATGTGCAGGTAGCGTTCACCTGTTATAAATAAGGCTGTGCTTTAAGTTTCCAGCAGATCATTGCCTACTGAGTGGCGCTGTTATGGTGGGCAAAATGGCATCAGAACTAAATCTAAGTGTCAGTAGTAAAATTGTTATTCTAAGCAAAGAATGGATTTCTCAGCGTGAAATCATGGCTAGAATACAGGTTTCTGAGGGGGGCAGTGCAATGAACTCTGAAATGCTTTGCAGAAACTGGTTGGCAGTAACTCAGCTGTATCCAAAGCACGATCAGACAAACCAAAGGTGACCACACTATCAGAAGATCAATACATCAAGCTTAGTTCCCTGAGAGATAGAGAAGCAACTTCATCACAGACACAGAATTTTGCTAAATAAAGAACGCAAGACTCCAATCAGCGAAAGTAATGAAAAAAAAAGGAAGGCTGTCTTGTGGCGGTCTCAGAGGAGTCACAGTTTCTGAACCACTTCTCAGCAGGAGAAACAAAGCCAACGCTTGGGCTGAGTGAAGGAATACCAGCATTTCACAGTGGATGACTGGGGGAAAAAACGTCCTGTGTACTGATGAATCCGAGTTTGACATTTATGGCAGTAACAGAGCAGTGTATGGAAGGAGAAAAACCGGCGAGAGAAAGATACCGCAGTGCACCGCGTCGGACACTTGCAGTCAATTGACTGCACCCTGATAAAGGAGGAGTAGGACTCAAATTATTGAAATGAGAAAAATGTATTAGATTCGAAACAAATGCAAAATAGAAGTATCTTGACTAGTGGTCTCCGACTTTTGGACCCTAATGTATATCTATATATCGATATATATATAATACCATTCGACTATTCAGTTGCTAATGCAATTATAGTTATATTTAAGAAACCTGCCAAATCAATGAGCGATAAGTGGGTGGACACTGAACACGTTTTTTTGTTGTTCTTGAAATAAAACCATGTTCTGATGTTGACTTGAGAATGTTTCACAGGGCTCTTGATTGAACCGAACTGCAATGCTGAACACAACTGGCGGGAAGACAGGACGAACGTCAGACGATTCCATTTCATTTTCTCGAGTATTCAACGGCAAACACCATTAGTTCTGCAAACTGACCATAAAACAAGCGGACAACATCCATAACCCCGGGTCTGTAATATGTTGTTTCTTCTCAAATAATGCTATCGTGAGCCTCCAGGAGCCTTGTAAAGGTGATTGCTATTCGGCATTTCACATACACGACAGTGGCCCCTCTCTGGGTCAGAGTATTGATTGCTTTTCTTTTTTTTTTCAGTTCTGACATCAGGTGCCAGTGTTCGTGAAATTTCTTTCTCCTCTCATCTCTGTTGACACTTTCTCTCACTTCGGCAGATCCTGAGGCTGCGGTGATATTTTCCAAATCGATCTGTTTGATCAGAGGCAGTCTGATGGAAGGGGACCATTTGTCAGCCGCTCTGTGGACCGGGCTGCGTATGTCATCAGGCTGATATGGCACGTTATTTAGAGGCATTACCGAATTAACCAAGGTCCATCTCCATTGTTGATGACAGGCTTGAATCCAGCTCTGGACGTGATTGATTCCACTTTAAGTTGAATTGGTAACCCTTTCGGTCACTTAATATAATTGTATTGTTCCTAATAATTCATATTCGTGTCCTCTGTGTTTGACTGTGCAAGAGAGTGGTCCAAAAGTCATTTAATCTTTGGCCACTTAGTGTAATACTAAATGGGGAAATCATTCCTGATCCTGATGCCTTGCTGTATTTCAACAGGGTTGATTGTTTCGTTTAATGAGGGCAGGCATCTGAACAAATATTTGGCTGAAGAGCTAGCAGATGACATTTTTGAGGCAACATTTTTCCGGTTGAATAATTAGATTTAAACATCTTTTGGGTAATGACATCAGGAAAGCAAACAGAAAAAGCGAAAACCCCAAATTTTTGGATATCAGTTTGAGCACTTAAACCTCAGCAATTTGCTATTCAGCCACACTCCTCTGACTTTTCTAGATAGGAATGATTTGAAAGGCTGCTCATTTTTGCATACACAATAGTGCATGTACAGTATATACAGAGTATCAATGATGAGCTAAATACTAATTTGCTGTGAGTGACAAAGCCACGACAAAACCTGACAGTGTGTCTCGTGCTTGGCTATGCGGCTTAACTCTGCTTTCTTCTCTCTTTTAGGCTTACCGAAAACAAAACACGGTCCAATAACAGCCAAATAGGATGGAGGCTGATGACGAAACTTTTATTGTCATCACATTCATTATCCGATGAAGACACGAAAGAAGGAGACTGAGACAGAGGAGAGAAAAGCCACAGACAGCAGGGAAAGAGACACAGAGTGGCATGATGAATTTGGAAGAGAAATAAAAAGAGTGCTTATTCAGTTGAGAAAGATTTATGACCTCATGCGGATGTGGTTGTGAACTCTTTAGTGCTTTGCTTCTCTCAGAATTTCCCCTTCGAGGCGCTCAGTAACTCTGCAACCCTGCAATCAACATCCTGTCTCCATGTAAATGTGCATAAATGGCTCCCTACACAATAAAATTTATGGCCCAGACAACACACCCCGAGATTTAGGTTCAAAATCGCACTCAAAGTATTGATTTATACATCGGCTTGATTTCCAGCCATTAAATCCTGAATATTTATGCCTGTAATTCGGCAGATACAAAAATAATTACAGCAAGGGAACCAGCTATGCGCCACTCCTCAAATGAAGGTGCGTGTTGTGTGGTAATGCATTATTGAGCCACGCTACGTTTAGGATTGATCATTTGAGAAGATTTCTGAGGTAAGAATAATATATGTCATTGTGTATGTTTAAACCCTTAATTTATATCTGGGAATATTTAAGTCCACATATGCTCCCTTCACTGTGGTCGTAATAAATCCAGTGCCACTACTAGAACCGCTACTGTCACTGCCATGACTAAGTGTTGACAGTTACCACTACGAATGTAAAGTGCTTTCATTAATAAATCCACAGCCGCAGCTACTATTTTTGAGGTTGAATTCAACCTTAATTTATGTTCTTTTAACACATGCATTGTATAACTAAGGCTAACGCTGCCCTTTATGAGGTGTCTGAAAGTACTCAGCTTCATGATCTGTTGTAAATTATTCCGTGGAGATGGAGCAGCATATCTAAGAAGGAGATTTTCCAGGACCAGAATTTACTATCGAAACCTGTAGCTGACGCCAGTCCGCAGAACATGGTCGATGTGTTCCAGATCCAGTAACACATCTCCGAGTGCTACTAATGCTAATGCTACTACCACTGCCGGTACTACTACTACTATGACTTCTACAGCTGCTCCTGTGGCGCCACTGCTGTCAGTAGTACTGTGTCCGCTGTTTCTATAAAAAGCAGCCACTTTTGCTACCAGGGGTAGACCATATTCAACCACACAGCAACGCCGTATTAAAGGTATTTTACTGACAGTAACACTTGCAGTCACATTTGTTGGAGGAGCAATGGCCCACTGTCGAATCCAAGCTCCAAACGAATAGGGAGCGGCATATTACCAGATAGCTTGGTGTCCACCTTAGCTTGGAACTACTGTTGCTACCACTACCAGTACTACACCACTACTAGACACTACGAATGGTACTTTTACTTATTCTGTTAGTAGTCCCGAACGTCAACAGCTGCCCTAATTAAGACAAATGCTTCATGCTCGGCCAGGTGCAGAGACAGAAAACATACGTACCGAACGCTTCCTATCACCTGTGGCCTCTGAACATCACCCGCTTTTGTGTCTAGTAGCTATGACTACCTCCTCTATCATGCATCTTAATCATCAGCATCATTTGTACATTTGTTCCTCCGAGTGCAAGGTAGAGTATGTAGGACAATTATGTCGTCATGCTGATGTTCGTTCCCAGTCCGTGTGGAGACGCATTTTGTAAGTTCAGTAACTCTCTGAATGTACAGCATTCTGTAATGCTGTGTAATGTTTATTCCACCAAAAAGTTCTGAAAAAGACAAACTATGTTAAACAGTGTCTTCCTTTCCTTTGTTAATGATCTCATTATAGAGCTGTTCTGTTTAATTGACCGCGGGTGGTACGGCTGGACATTTGTTGGCTCAGTTTGCCTTTTGTGTTGCTTTATCAGAAGGCCTGCTGTACCAGCTCATTTGCAATGTTTTCCGTTCAAAGGGAGAGCACACTCGTAGCATGTTTGTTTTTTGGGTTTCTCCATTTGACTTCCAGAGTTTGTTTTTCTAACCGGCGCTACGCTCTTGGGACTCGCTCTATACTCCCTGCTGCTGTGAGTGCTGCGAACTCCCTCGAACTATGAGGCTCCGGGAAGTTGAACCGTGGCACTGCACTTTACACTCTACAAGAGGGCTTCCTTGCACAAGTTAGAGCTTATGGAAATGTCTAAAGGGTCGGTTCACTGACATCACAAAACAAAAAAAACCAACATATTTCCTCACTCACTGGTGGTGTAGCCGTACAATTTTGGTTTAATTTGCCCATGTTTTGAATTGTCAATTGCTGACAACTACAGCCAGACAGTTGCATTGAATGGACTTTCATTTGAGCTTAAACAATTGAAAGACTTCATTTGTAAAAACTCAGCAGCAGTGTGTCTTTACGTTATGAACGCCCAAGTACACAGGAGAATCCACTTCTTTACTTACCTGCTCCCTATTCAGTACGTAATTTCAACAAAGAGAAATTGTTGTTGAGTTTCTCACTTCTTTGATAAACGAAATTTCATCTACCTCCATCATTTTTGGGCTGCTTGGCACAGGTTTCAGAGGGGGATTTATCATAACCTGGGAGTGCAAAACTGAAACTATCTGCATTGCTGGCTGGTTCCTCTGAAACGTCTTTGATTTTTTTTTTCTGCAAAGATTTAAATAGGTCTGGTGTTGTGCTCATTGATGGCTGCTTCCCCAGTTGAGGAAAACAGAATAATCTCTGTGGGTGACATAAGAATCGAGGCGTCATCTTCCTGATCCATAGCCAGAGAAACGACATCAATGAAGAAAAAGCAACAGAAAAGATGCTACGAAAAATGTCGATGGAGCTGTATGGGTTTATCAAAGTGAAAAACATTAACTGCTCTGCTTCTGGCAACTGCCTTGAAAAGACCTTTCCATCGAGCTACTGAATTGTTCGGGCAAAACGACCCTAAGAAAATCAGAAAACATGAACATGATGTGATGATGCTGGGTGACAACGGTGACCAGGCTCACGTGCTTCAGCAACATCTTTCAGTCGTCTGTCTCAAACAAGTGTAATGAACGGTTAATCCTCCATTTTAATCCATACAGCTGTTGATGGGAAAATGCAGAAACCACGAACCAAACGTTATTTTAGACTTTTTGTCTATTGTCTACTGTTTTGCAAGTGTAACTAAAGTGATTGTGTCTCCAGACACTGTCAAAACAACTGAATCTTTTTATAGTTGCAGCATTTTCCACAGAAGGTTTACAGTGTTGTACTGCTGATGTATTCTTTATTATTACTGTCTTTTCTGGTGCCATGACGCAGAAAGTTTTTCCTAAAAACTTTAGAGGCAGCGGAAAAGTTTTGTTTTACACTTCTACTCTTCTATAACCAGTTCTACGTGAACTTGATGCAAGAATGAGATGATTAGCAGTGGCCTCTGCAGTGGGAATGCAGGATAGTTGCATGATAGAGGAGCGCCACAGTGGCCATGACGGTGGCTTTATGGGTCTTACAATGAAACAGGAAGAGTGAAAATGAAATGGAGGCAGAGGAAACAGTATCACACAGATAAAACTGGCCTTGAAAAAAACGAGTACTGTGTGTACAGTGCATTCAGAAAGAATTCAGACCCCTTCACCTCCTTTCACATTTTGTTATGCTGCAGCCTCATGCTAAAATCCTTTTAATTCATTTTTTCTCGCTACCCCATAATGACAAAGCAAAAGTTGGACAGGTGGACTCCATTCAAGGCGTAAGAAACATCTTAAAGAGGATCGAGAGAAAATGGGAAGGACCTGAGCTATGTTTCAGGTGTCACGGCGATATTTCAGTATTTTCCTTTTTAATACATTTGAAAAAAATGTCTTAAATTCTGTTTTTGCTTTGTCATTATGGGGTAGTGAGTGTAGATTGATGAAGGAGAAAATTAACTTCAGGCTGCAACATAACAAAATGTGAAAAAAGTGAAGGGGCCTGAATACTGAATGCACTGTATGCATAGACATCTGTGTTTGCATGTGTTCTTGCGTGTGTGTGTGTCCCTTGATATTTGCCTAGGTTTGCTCTAAAACCACCCACTGCAACTCAACACCTGTTCATCTTCAAATTTAAACAGCACCAGAGAGCAGTGAGTGGAGACGAGGCGTTGCTCTCAGCTCCCATGCCAGGTATATCTTTTCTCTTCCCCTCTGGCACACTTTGCCGGCATCCACCTCCCGTTATGTTCCGCTGGGACTCAGAGGAGCGTTTCTGCAGGAGGTCCTGCCAGGCTCGGCTTCTCCGTGGTCCAGCCTCTTGGAAGTGCCAGCAAAGGAGACCGTGTTGACAGAACCAGCTCCGCAGGTCTACACGAGTTAATGTATGAATTAGAGGAATGAAAGAGTGAATTAACGGTTAGGATGAATATTTTAACCTGAGGGAATCTCTGCACTTTTGATCATCTCATGTGCTTTTGACTGTAAAGGCAGTCACGTCTATTTTAGCTAGAAGAGCATGATACCGGCGAACATTTGTTGTATTGGCTTTGTTTTGCTTGACACCTCTGAAGCCTGCTGACTTCCGCTGTAGATATTGAGGTTTTATACTTTTCAGTTGGCATTTAAAGCGAACCTTTTGTGAAGCATAATGCCAGGCTTAGGTGTTTTATTGGCTGGATGCTGGAATCTCCAAAGGCCAAAGTCATTCGTTGGCACTCTGGTGCGGAGCTCTTATAACATAACGCGACTAAATCAGATGAACTATTCTGATGAGATTTTATCTGGGACACAAAAAAAAAAAAAAAGACTATGACTATGAAATAAATTACCGCTGTGAGGCAAGAAGTGGTGATTTGGAAGTCACTTATAAGTATAATAATTTTTTTTTTGGCAAGAAAGAGTGTGACAGAAATAGCTGCAGGGCAAACTACAAAAAAATATGTTGTTTATTAACATTTATTGAATCCATGTGAATAAATGGATTGGAATAGGAAACAAGTGCTTAAATGAAAACGCTCAATGGACAAAGAAAGAGCCAACAAAGCAAATGTGAATTTCTGCCCGCATTTCCTGTTTCACCGCAGTACTTCTCCTCAGCTCAGCAGACAGGCAGTTTGGGACTACAGATACAGTAGTTATTTATTTCATTTTTTTTTTGACAGAAAGGCAATGATGTTATGCCATGAACAGGTTTCTATACATATTAATTACATCTACCAGCTGGCGCAAGAGAGGATGGCTCCAGATATGTAGCCCGAGCAGACCCATTAATTTCCACCCGCGGATCTCTTCTGCTGTAGCACCAGCTTGCATAATCATGAAAATGCAATATGGAGTTCCAGTGAAGTGCTGCTCTCTTGCTTGCGCGTCTATTAGTGCTATTTCTGCTGCTACGACAACACCACTAATTTTACTGCTGCTGCACTTGTTTCTACAATCACAGCAGAAGCAGCAGAGTGTTGGTTTTATTCTAATATGTTAATTAAGTTCATTTTACTGTAATACGTTACATGAATACATCCAGCAGAGGCTTTGACTAAATTCAAGTTGTCGCTTCTTAAGTTAATAAGTCGGATGTGAAAAAAGACACTTCAGTTTGCATAAAAAAATAAAAAATCAACACTACTGTAGTTGTGATGAAATCTAGACTGAAAGTGAAAATATCGCTAGTGGTGGAAATTCGCCAACAGAATGGCGGGCAGCTGACGGCTTGTGGGCTTCACAGCACACAGCGACCCTTACTTGAACCTCACCTCAAAGTAACATTCAACAATTTTTGTTCAAATCCTAAGCACTTGTAATTTTGTATGTCATTTGATTTTCTATTATATAACACTGCAGATACAGATGTAATTATTTTTCCGGCAGAGCAGCTTCAACTACTTTTGCTATGTATCTTCAATTAATAAAACTGTTTTCCCCTTGAGGGTAACTTGGCTGTCTTTCAGCTGCTGCCACTGAGGAGTCTAGGCTGATGAAACAAAGGTCAGTACAACCACTTTTATATATAAGATAAAGTGCAAAGAAGGACATATCTTCCGGATCATTTCATGTCTTTTTTTTTTTCATACTAATTAACAGATTCACTCTCATTTAAAAGGAAAGTCGTTTAACATTTATCCTCCCCAAAACCTTCCTAGCAGTAATTTTTCAAGATTTTTAAGTTGTGGAACTGTTTGTCTAATCTGGTTTCAATGACGCATGCCTTTAGGTTCTAAAGAATAGGTTTAAAAAATTAACCTACTTTTTTACTCTAGGGATGAGTCTGTCAGTCTTTTCCGCCCACTTTGGTCCAGACTGAAATTTACATTTGCATTTACTCATTTTACAGACACTTCTATCCAATGTGACTTACAAGTGAGGGACAAAATGAAAGCTTCAGTACAGTAGGAGACCTTGAAGTAAGTGCTAAGTACTAGATCTGTTCAAAAGACAACAAGCAAAGAGATCAGGTAAAGAAGTTCACAGAAAGTGCGCAGTGAGCGCCGGTTAGGCATGTTGGGGTGTTGGGTGTGTTAGGAGAGGAGGTGCTCTCGGAAGAGATGAAAAGACTCATCTCTCTCAGGAGAGAGAGATTCTGTTCTCTCAGAAGAGATGAGTCTTCAAGAGGTTCTTGAAGACAGAGAGGGACGCCCCTGCTCTGGTAACATTTGGCAGCGCGTTCGGCACCACAAACGAGAACAGTCTGGTCTGTGATTGCCCCGTGTGCAGGGATGGCAATGGCAGACAGCGCTCCTTGCAGCGCAAGCATTAGTGACTTGAATTTGATTGGGGCGGCCATGGGTCGCCAGTGGAGGTCAATGAGCAGCAGAGTGACAAGTTCCCTTTTAGGCTGATTGAAAACCCGACGCGCCGCCACATTCTGGACCACCTGTAAGGGCATTGCAGAAGTCGAGGCTAGAGATAACCATGGCCTGCAATTTATATCTCAACAACTATTTGAGAGATTGGCAGGAAATTTGGTGTAGATATTCATGGTCCCCAGAGGATGAATTTTTTAAAACACTTTGGCGATCCCCTGACTTGTCACCTAGCACCGTCATCAGTCCAGAATTATGATTTGTTCGACAATTTGGTTCATGACCAAATACCTACAAACCTAATGACATTCCCATCAGCCCCAACTGTGCTGTAGCTTTAGCGCAAACTGGCAAGTGTCAGCATGCTAACAGGCTAAACTAAGATGATGAACATGTTAAACATCACACCTGCTTAAAATCAGCATCGGTATTGTCACCATGAGCCTGTTACTAAGCATACATTGCAATTAGCATGGCAGTGCTTTAAGCATTTAGCTCTTAGACACCTAAGGACAGCATCACAGAGAGGCAAGCATGGCTGTCTCTCTTAATCTTTTTAAGTTGTGAATACTGGCTACTATAACTTGGGTAAAGGTAATGGCCCATCCTTTTTTACCTGAAAACACTTTCTGTGTTGTTTTTCCCTCTCCTCTCTGCTGGTGCCGCTTTGCAGCTACTGATAACGCACTTTTTACTACCATTACGGTAGTTTGAGATATGTCATTATTAACGTTATCCACACAGAACATTATGATCATTCGCTGAGCAAGTGCAGCACGAGAATGGCCTTTTGTTTTTTGCTGCTTTTCAGAAAACATGAGAAAGTAGAGATTTTGTACTATAAACGCATGAACGGATAACAGGGTTTAAAAGGGTTTTAACCGGGACGTACCAAACACACTGTGACGCGATTTCTTTCTAATGGTTCTATTGGTAGAATTTCGCAGAAATAGCTAAACTTTCCACATATCCACTTCTTCTCACGGATGCTGTTATATAAAATTGTTGATGCACGGGGGGAAAGTCAGTCTCTTTGGCTGACCTGCCCTAAAAGTGGTAGGCAGCCATTTTCCAGCACCTAGGGACCAACTCGGTTCTGAGGCCGGGTCCTTGAGCATGTCTTTTTGGTGTGGGAGGAAATTAGAGCAACTTAATGAAACCCACGCAGAAATATAGTACGTAGCACATGCAATTTCACACAGAAAGGTCCCGGGCTGAGATCTTAGGACCTTATTGCAGTGAGCTGACACTACTAGCCACCGAGCTACCATGCAGCCAAAAATACATAACACTGAAACAGCATGGAGACAGAATCATGACAATGCCTATGAGGGATTTAAAAATGACTAACAAGTAAGCGAATGTGCACTCTTGCCCTGATAGGGGTTTTCTGTTCTAAAATAAAGTGTTGTATTTCGGATGCATGTTGTGCACGAGGCATGAGGCATATGTTGTGTACAGCTGGTGGTACTCTGGGGGGTTTGACTCCGCCTTATGCACAACATGCTCTCTGCCCAATACAAATGAGGCAGCTGCAGAGAGTGGCAGATTCACCTCTGTGAAAAAGACCGTAGCATATACCGACAACTCGCACACGCGACGGCTGTCTGTCCGTCAGCCGCCTCAGCAGGTGTCAGTTGTCTTTCGGATTGCAGATAGGTCTGAGTATGAGCATTTATGAATATATTGGAGAGGGATTAACACGATTATAAAGCCCCATTAATGCGGACCCGTTCTTAAGCCAAACACATCAGGGGAGATTTAAAGATTAGCGAATGGTTCCTCTGTCAGTTTGAATATTTGCAGGAAAAACATGGATAATAATAATGATTTCTTTATGTTTGAGGAGCTTCTCCGTTCCCTCATCACCCACTACATCCTGTACTCAGTGTGACATTTTCCCAGGCTATATCCATATTATAATGTCACAGGACAGATTTCCTAACATAAGCTAATATAAACATTAGGGAGACGTTTTTGGCAGCATTAGTCTTTGATTGAATGCCATTTAAACCTCTGAGTGAGAGTGCTGAATCAGAAGGGTGGGACTTGGCAATCTGGTAAAAGAGAAATTCCCTTTGAGGACGAGTGTTTCATTTCTCCTTCTTTAGCAAGGCACAGAGCAGCAGCGCTGCACAAACACACTTGACTACACACACACACACACACTTAAACATGCGCATGAACATGCATGTCCGGACACAAACAGTGTTTAGTTAATTGCTTAATTTGGCCAAAAACATTTTTCTTTTCCACTGGAATTGGCTCACCATGATGGCATATTGGTGAAGATCTGGACATAAGACATACCAGCTTAACAACAATGTTAGTCAGAATGTGGTTGTTTATTCTCACGTGGGAGGGATTCAGATGACTAGTGTGTGCTTTCCCTTTGCCTCCATTTTAATTTGGCTTTTAGAACAGTTCCAAACAGACTCTGATATTTCTGACTACTTCACTTGGCACCGGACAAATATCAAATGCAAAAGAGCATTAATAGCTAAGAGTATGGAAAACATAGCAGTTTAAAGGGGATTAAGAAACAGAGTAGGCATTTACACACAAGGTTTACATCTGAGTCACACTGCCTGCGTCACGTGTGCGTAACGGTCGCGGATCATCTTGGTTTTCATTTCAGCAGCCACGTTAACAGGTTAGAGCAGCCAAACAGCCTGTGTGATAAAAGTGGAGGATATATGCATTCTAGTCACAGCAGAAACCCAATGTAGGCCATAATTATATTATGTCAGTTAGTTAACAGAACATTAGGTGAAGGGCACTCACCTAATGTTCTCTCTCTCTCTCCCGCTCTCTTGCTCTGAACAAGGGTAAACGAAATTCACGTGACTGCTCTCTACTTACGACTCTTCCCTTTTTGGGCCGCTCATTAACGATGGATGATTATTATTATTATTAATGGCCATTATCAAAGGCAGACTTCCGTGTAGAAAGATGGGGCTGGCAGCAGCAGCGCCACAGCGGCAACACTGGCGGTGTGGACATGCACACGCACGCGAGCCACAGAGGCTCAACGAGGTAGCTGTCACAGGCGAGGTAGAACATGTGGCCCAGGCGAGAGATGTTAATTGGTGACACTGTGTGGAGTTTAGTTCTTTGTTGATCTTCATGTCCTCTCAGTCGTTACACATATTTCATCTTACATTCCTCCTACCTCATGTCATAGGTGAGCACTGTCAAAACCATGGAGTCAGAGTGAAAGTAATTAGCACATTTGTCTTATGGTTGAGGTTTGCTTTCTGTGTTATGACTTGGGCTCGCCTCTAATCTCCTGCAAAGCTGCTTTGGATCTTGTGTATTGCAGCTGATCTTGTTGTGCTTGTGTTTGTTTTCACTGAACCGCCAGAATGGCTTTGCTGCCTTATTTAAAGTCACATACCAGCTATACTTTATTTTGTGCTTTACACTGGGGATTCCTCACTGACAGAAGCATGGATACTGGCTTAGTACTGTTAAATAGTTCATCTATAAACATGGGACAAAGGAAATGTGATTAAATTAGACATGGCAATGTTTTTCGACAACACAAAAGCAAGAAATTCCTCTGCAAATTTGCATGCCGTGCCGGTTACACAAATATGAATCAGGTTGACATTTTAAGCTGAATCTGAATAAATCTACAGAAAACTGATGTAACCACTTGGACAAAAGTGAATGCACATTTCTCCTGTCTGTAATGAGCCCAAACCAATGTCCTCAGTCTGACAATGAACAGGACTTACAGTGTGCAGAGACTGATTGCCTGTGGCAGTGTGCACCCACAGCCAACTAAACTTAGCACCAAACTGGTCCCTCAGTGATGTTTTGTGTAAAATAATTTTCTGGAAGGCTGCGCTGCATACAGACTTTGGGATTAGATGTACAGTATGGAAGTAAACTAATTTAATCCTCTCTCAGTTTCACTGTTGCGTGGGCTAAGCTGTCACAAAGTTAGCCCTACAGAGTATGTTTTTTGTTTCCCCTGTTTCAACCTGCTACAACATTTGCTGTATTTAACAGTAAGGTGTTATAGTGGGTGACTCAGGGGAAACCTTGCCCATCACAAGCGGAAATTGAGATAATTGGTAAAGACCTGGACTTTGAGGAAACTGGCTGTGTTCCCCTTTGGATCAATAATGCACACCCTAAATTGAAACTCATTCAGCCTGAACTGGAGAATGAGTTTGCAATCTAATGTCAGTTGGGTAAAAGGTTGCATTCTAGCTGCTCACAAGCTTTATGAAAATGAAATGGAACACGAAACGTCTCTTGCTGCTCAGCTAATCAAACTCTTTGTATGTCTGGAGGGGTTTCATGATGATAACTCAGGGGAGTAACCACAGAAAACCAAATGGTGACTTCACATAGCAGGGGTACAAGTTTGCCCAATTGTTGCCCATATTCTGCGCTACGTCATTGGAGTAACTATCAACTTCATAGATTCGAGTGATACTTTCAAAGTAACTTTTTGTGGTTTCAGTGTGTTTTATTCCACTTTTACAAAAAAGTAAAACTTAGATGATGGACAACTGCACTACTCATTTGTACCAAAGAGATGAATGAGTGGTTGCGATAATAAAAAAAAAGGTGAGAAACAACTTCAAATGAGCTGCATACACAGATAATTTTTCAATGTGGTTAGTCTGAAAAATTCATTTTGGGTTGATGCTTCTAAATGTCATAACTGGGTTAGAACAACCTAAGTAAGCTCTGATGAAAAGGAACTGCAGGTTACTATGACAGGGAAATATCTGACTTTCTTTTTCCATCTGTGCACAAATTCAAAGCATTACGGATACAAGAAACTGTCACAAAATAACATAATGCAAGTCAAAAACTTTTTTTTTTTTTTTTCTGGCAGTCAGACACTCAATTTGTATACCACCTTTCAAACAGAGGGAAATAGAAGTGACTTATCAGGCAAAGAAATGTTTTACACCAGCAGTTATAGGAGGGGAATACAATAAAGTAAAATGAAACAAAAAGCAGTAAAGTCAAAATATACAAAAAGCAGCAGAAAAGTAATTATTTTTAAATGGCTGAGTGCTTGTTTAGCCTTATTATCCATAAGAAGTGTGTCCTGGCTGTTTTGGCAATATCCATGGCTGCTTGGTTGTAAATACAGGTCCCGTTGTTGAGTATGAAATGACACATATTGACCCCTGGGATAGCGAGCACTCCTTGAGAGGCTACAATGTCAAAAACGCTAAAGAGGAGCGACTGTTATATTTATTAACAGTGCAGCTTGTATGTAATTAATGAGCTGGTTACAGGAGACTGTCCTCCTGTAAAAATCGAGCCCCTATGTCATCTGCGCAAGCATCTTATTACTACCCATAGTTACGTTTTCTTGTTAGGTGACCTCTAGCGGGCGTGCTAATTATGACGGAACTAAGGGCTGAAGTCGGGTGACATAATTGGAGTGGATGGATGAGTCAACAAAACACAGGACTTTCATGCTGCAGACTGCTGTTCATTTCCCACGTGAAAACAATAGTTCACATTTCTTTTATCCATGACCATCCGCAACCTCAATCATATGTTTAGTATCATAACCATGATGACAAAGGTTGTCTAACCTTAAAGAAGTACTTACTGGAACCCAAACTATGATCTTAACCTAACCGAGTACTTTTTGTGCCTAAATCCTAACCAAACCGTAACCTTTCTACAACCTTAATTGCGCATTTACTATTACCAAGATGACAGAGGTCTGGTAAACCTGTGGCTGGTACACTCCTGTGGGTTGTATCTGAGGACAGGGACGAGTGACCTACATGGTTGTTTAGGTTGTCTGGGCAAGTTCAAGAAGAGAGACACTAATGTACATGTGTAGTGGCCTGCGCAACACAGAAGCCAACCACAGTACACCAGAATGGGAGAGAAATGTTTTGGGTACTGTATATGTTCCAAGATCACAGAAACAGTGCTGTGCCGTGAGGCGATTTTACCATAGTGGCCGCTGTTGGTTTTGCAGGTCAAACAACCAACACTGGCCAAAACAATACTTTCCCCTACACAACCATTACAAAAAAAAACAGCTGTAAAAGGATTCATTCATTTCACTGAATTTGATTCATCAGGTACAACAAATATGAGAAAGGCTCGGAAAGCTAGTTTGCAAGTTGAGCCAGAGGAAGCTCCTAATGTGCGTGCTCTATGGCCTCAAAAATGCAGGACCCTGAGGAAGCCTGAGAAATGTTTTGGTGCATGTGCCCAGTGAGCGACATAAAAAGAAGAAATGAGGCACCATCTTGGAACACAGTATTCAGTTCTCTTCATACATCCATGCAACACAGCCAAACCCACCATAAGCTGTGAGAATCCATCATGTCCTGTTGTTTTTGTAGAGAATACTTAATAAGACCCTCAAGAGTGTCGTCCAAACCAGTAATACTGAATTCATGATCAAATTTTGTCCCCTGCATTACATGAATGCATTACATGCATGCACCGGCTTTTGTTTTCTTATTTCTGTCAATCCTTTGTGCATGGGTACCCCATTGAATCTCACTCGGGGAGTACAAACACTACACTACAGAATGCAGATACATTCAGTGGATATTGCTGAGAAATGTTGGCAATGCATAGTATCAAAAATGGGGTTTGAAGTATGGAGTCTCAGGGAATCAATCATCATAAATTGCCTTTTACCCACCTAAGGATATCATAAATATATTTATCTGAATTAATAAAAGGAATAATGTTTAATCGCTAACTGGGGTAACAATGCGGAAAAAAACTAAAGTGGGAGGTGACGTGCGAATGTTATAACATGCTCTTCCAAGTTACATAGTACAAGACACACTACCGGCCTTGGGGCTATTTTCAACTCCATTACAGCCGCCTCAGACCCAGTCAATGCATTACAGCGAAGCCTGACATCAGTTCTCTTGTGTTGGCCTATGCGTCTCGGCTCGGCACTCTTGAAGAGAGCTCTGAGCTCCAGGCTCAATACATTCCCCTCCCTGTTCTGAAGGCCTTGCAGTCCTACTAGGACTGGATGAGGAGGAATTCGCCTTACCTTGGCAAAAGATCTCTCATAGCCCCTGACAGCTATGGGAGCTCGTCATGGCAGCTTGCTGATGAGAACTCTGTAACCCTCTCCTCCTGCTACTGCCGCTGCTGCCATCACCAGCTGCCCGCTCTTCGTCTTTATTCTTTCATTTGAAGCACTGGAAATGCCAGAATCTTCCCTTCTTTCCCCTTTTGATTATTAGAACAACCAAATGGAATTATAAAATCCCGCTATCTCTTGCAGCGTGAGGAAAGAGAGAGTGGGATCCACAAAGGCAAAGCATAAACCGGGCTGAGTGACAGGAAGGAGTTGAAAAGCACACAAGGCAATTTAGAAATTTATATTCAATCTCCCTCCTTGTGTAAACCCAAAATACACTCCTGGCATCCCATTTTCCTGGCTGACACGCCATGTAAAATTGATCAATACAAACTTGTCACCGCTAGCCAACAGGAGAGGAGAGATAGAACAATAGGTAACTTCATGCACAATAATCAGTGAACCCTGCAGTGACAGTTATGGTTTACTAGTTTTATTTTCAAGTGTTGTACTATACCAGATTCAAAAGCTTTGTAACAGGTTACAATTGCATGAAAAGGTTTGGGGCAGCCCTGGTCAAAATTTCTGTTACTGTGAATAGTTAAGTGAGTAGAAGATGAACTGAAACATTCCTTTACAACATTTTAAGCAAGATTAGTGTATTATTATTATTATGATTATTATTATTATTATTATTATTATTATTATTTTACAATTTTAGAGTGAAAACAAGGAAAGGAACGACATGTAAAAGTTTAGGCACCCCAAAAGATTTGAGCTCTCAGATAACTTTTACCAAGGTCTCAGACCTTAATTAGCTTATTAGGGCTATTGCTGGTTCACAATCATCGTTAGGAAAGGCCAAGTGATGCAAATTTCAAAGCTTTACAAACACTCTGACTCCCCAAACCGTGTCCCAACAATCAGCAGCCATGGGCTCTTCTAAGCTGCTGCCTAGAACTCTGAAAATTAAAATAATTAACGCCCACAGAGCGGGAAAAGGCTATAAGAAGATATCAAAGTGTTTTTAGGTAGCCGTCTCTTCAGTTAATAATGTAATTAAGAAATGGCAGTTAACAGGAACCGTGGAGGTCAAGTTGAGGTCTGGAAGACCAAGAAAATTTTCAGAGAGAAATGCTCCTAGGATTGCTAGGAAGGCAAATCAAAACCCCCGTTTGACTGCAAAAGACCTTCGGGAAGATTCATCAGACTCTGGGCTGGTGGTGAACTGTTCTACTTTGCAGCGACACCTGTAAAAATATGACCTTCATGGAAGAGTCATCAGAAGAAAACCTCACCACAAAATTCAGTGTCAGACGTGTACAATGATTATAGGTATGGTTGGAGAAAAAAGGGAGCAGAATTTCATGACAACACCACCTCTCCAGCTGTTAAGCACTGTGGTGGATCAATCATACTTTGGGCTTGAGTTGCAGCCAGTCGCACAGGGAACATTTCACTGGTAGAGGGAAGAATGGATTCATTTAAATACCAGTAAATTCTGTTCGCAAACACCACACCACCTGAAAAAGAAGCTGAAGATCAAAAGAGGATGGTTTAGGATTTTGAGGTGTGTTCAGAATAATGATCCTAAACACACCTCAAAATCCACAATGGACTACCTCAAAAGGTGAACGCTGAAGGTTTTGCCATGGCCCTAACAGTCCCTTGACCTAAACATTATAGAAAATCTGTAAATATAGCTCAAAAGAGCAGTGCATGCAAGACGGTCCAAGAATCTCACAGAACTAGAAGCCTTTTGTTAGGAAGAATGGGTGAAAAGTCCTCAAACAAGAACTGAAATACTCTAAGCTGACTACAAAAAGCATTGTTATGGTACTTGCCAAAGGGGGTGTTACTAAGTACTGACCAGGCACGGTGCCCAGACTTTTGTTTCAGACCCTTTTCCTTTTTTGTTATTTTGAAACTGTAAAAGATGGGAATAAATAAGTAATATTGCTAAGTATTAAAGAAAATTGTCATCTTTAACTTCATGCCTTTTGGATTTCAGGTCGTCTTTTACTTGCTTAACTGTTCACACACCCAAACTTTTTCATGCCACTATAAGTATATCGGCCTCTTACGCTGCATTTTATGTTTAGAAACTCAAGAAGAGATAAGACGTTATCAATGCCAAACCCATAGCATTATAAACAAAATACCCCGTGTTGCTTATAGCATACAAGACACTTTTATGACGCTGTTAACACGTGCCAAAAATTGACTTGTTTGATAGTCATGTAACCAATGTGCAGTTGAATCCAAAAAGTCACACTTTCACGACCACAGCTTCAAACCTTAGAAGCAAGAGCACAGACAGTTGATGAATCACCAGGAAGTGAAACACAGGAAAGAGCTTGCCAAGTATAAATAGGTTGTGGCCATCTGGCAGTGATGAGCAAGTGCCCCCTTCCCCTCCTCAGCCTGTCGTTAGGGACCAGTGGAGACAGAAATCAGTCAGATGAAACTGATGCGGACATCAGGTGGAGGATCCACTTACAGCTTGTCTCGCCTGAGCTCCCTTTGACTGCTGGTGCACTCCGATATGCTGCCATGCCTCTGCAAGACAGTTCTATTTCTCCCGCCTCCTAAAGGTGTTCAGCAGTGACTAAACACTCCCAAATGACCTTATCAATTGTTTTATTATTTCAGCCATGGGGGGGCTTGTGGTAGACAAGGTGGCAGAAACACATTTTCAACTCAGAGGTTTAGTAAGAATCCCCCCCTGCCCTGTGGGGGTCTGGCGCTCGGTGATTATGCAAAACCTTCAGACCGATCTCTGACTTAAAAGAAAGTGAACAAGGGATGCTTTGATCACGCTGCTGAGGTTACCTCGACTTCAAGGTCATTCTTTTTAATCCATATTCTTCCTTTGTGCTTTATTATTCAAGGCTTGTAAGCACCACCTGTACAGAATGAATTATAATAGTTTGCTCAAGTGTGTAAATGTCGTTTTTTTTTTCTATGAAGTCACATAGAACAGTCACACCTCCAATGTCCCAGTGGGATCTACCGGTAAAACTGAGGAGGCATTACCTTAGCAAGCCTGTTAGCTTGCCAATAATAGCAAGGGAGGACCATTGACTGGATGAGGTTAGACGATGAAATCAGATCCTTGATGACAATCCGCTTTGCTAAGAATTGCTCTCATACGCAACCATTTTGGATGAACGTCATATTTTAGAAGAAACATAATGCGACCCAGATTGGTTTTTTTTTTTGGTTTTGTTTTTATCACCATTTGGTTTTGTTCTTTCACCATTAAAGTTTTTTGAAGATGGTTTCAACCTTGTCATATCAGTTATTTTTTTTCAACTTTCTTCGATTTTTTTTCTTCAGTGTTCTCTTGTGGCAACTAAATATTGGATATGATTAAGTTGAGACAATTTAATTTGGTTAACGTGAATGAAAATACAAGTCATGTTGAAATACTAGAAATGTCTATATGCTAAGTGCCGATTTAAATTCAGGAGGGGACAGGGCAATTAAAACATGTTTCTTTTACTGTGGCCTGTTGCTTCTGGTGTTAACTTAACATATAAAGCATGTGAGCTATTACTATCACTGCCCAATCCCTGCATTGCTGGGGGGTGACGATGTGAAAACGTGGACATCAAATTTTAAGAGCTATTCTGTATTTTCGTAATAAATCCAGTTAGCTTGGGTGCACCATCTCCTAATAAGTGGGCTACTGTTCTTCTAACGTGTATTATTGTCAACATTTGTTCACTCCTTGCACATGTTCAGTAGAGGTACAGTATCATGACCTCTAATAGTAGAAGTAGCAAACCTCAGTGCATTCCTTCTTTATGTTCACATTTGACCCGTCTCAGTGGGCTTCACGGGCCAACATCCTCATTGATTTCTGCACCAGTCAAAGCTCTTTAAAGAGGAAAAGAAGAAGCCAGACCTCCCCTCACATGACCAGGAAAGCAATAGAAGTCATAGATGGGTAAAAGGCAATTACAGATACAGAATACAGAAGCTTACAAGTCTAATATCTGTATATAGTCCATAAATCCTATGAACGTAAGTCTGGGAAACGGTGTCACTGCAACATCAGTTATTAACATTAAAAATGTAGGTTACATTTTTCAGCGCTGGACCTGATATTCTCCACTGTGATGATATTCAAAATAGAGATAGTAAAGATAATTAATTCGATGTCAGTCATTAATTTATTGACTGTCAGGTCTTTATACATTTTGGGCAAGAACATACAGTTTAGAAGCGAATTATGACCCAGTGGTTCATGAACAGTAACTGAGGATTCAGCAGAATGCAAGAGCAGCGTACAGTTTGTGTGACTTATCTGTTAGGCTTTGTACACACACACACACACACACACACACATACACACACATACACACACGCCATGGACACACACACTTGTGCATTTACATCACATACAAGCATATACAGAGACACTCCATTTTTTGTGCGATGCACGCGCACTTTGCCAGGCTTTTGAGCTCACCCAACATGGATGCGTGCACATTCACACAACAACAGCGGCAAGACCAGCACAACTTGCTACAAATGCAAATATTACATCTGCAAATCACATACACACAGTCTCACATAGTGCCATTCATGTGCAGTATGAATAGATCACCATCCGTCTGTGAAGAAGTGCAGTTGAAAGAGAAAATTTGGCAAGTGTACATGGGTTAGGATGACATTTCTTATATTGTACTCTTGGAAAAAAACAGATTTCTCATGAGGACATGTGCACATGACCACATTGCTTTAATTATAATACACAAGTCAGTTTTGACTTGGAACATAAAAGTGAGGTTATTATTTGAAGTCATAAAGAGAAATTAAATATCTGGGAAGTGCACACAGGCTAAAAATAAGTAAGAAAATATACAGTATTTGGTCATGGCAGATATACTGTAATGAAGACAGTTCTGTCATGAATACAATACATGCACTTAATGAGGTCCATTCAGGCCCTCAAGCATTATTTAAGTGTCAATCTAATTATACTGCAACAGAATCTCAGTGTAAGGCCATTTTTTATTTTTAAGTTAATGGTGGCGGTACCTCAAGTTACCACATAAGTGCAACTGTAATCTCATCAAAGTACACAATCTCCCGGTAATCTAAAAAGAAATCAAGAGTTAAATATCTATTTCGGCAACCGAGTGTGGTTTTATTTCCCCGCGTATCTGGGGTTATGCACCCTCAGTCAGATCATTATGAAACATTTGACCAGTGACCGTCATGCAAATCCTCTTAGCTGCCAGGTGAAATCGACATCTGCGCCCTGTCTGTGTGACGGACAACACACGAAGATACATTAATAAGATATCCATGTCCACTCCTTTCATCTGCAGTAATTGGTGCTTGCTGCAAAGAAGTGAAAGGTTATGGGAAACCCACCGCTGCTAAAAAGTCTACATCAAATATTAATGAAGAGGAGCCCGAGATGATTCAGTCCGTGTTTTATTAATGATGACACTGGCGGAGTCAAACTGAGTGAAGGACATTGTCTGTGGACTGAGCACAGTTTAGAAGCCTCAAGCTGAATTACTGACATTCTACACATCCGTACAT
Organism: Xiphias gladius; assembly: GCF_016859285.1. Taxonomy (NCBI): domain Eukaryota; kingdom Metazoa; phylum Chordata; class Actinopteri; order Istiophoriformes; family Xiphiidae; genus Xiphias; species Xiphias gladius. The sequence continues at coordinate 4,748,783 of NC_053405.1, forward strand.
TGCTTTAATCTGGCAAAGGGTTAGTCCAATTAGTGTTTGCAAATATTATATACATTACATATATATTATATACAAAGTATATTCATGCATGAGTTAGTGATGTTAAATACAAATTAATGGCATGTTGTGATGTTACATATAGAACCCTAGAGCTGGAACGGGTGGCAGACAGAATACCTGGGGGGACTTCTGGTGTGTACCTAGATACCACAAATATTAGATAAAACTGGTCTTATTAGGAAAACAATGTGCGGCTCAGAACTATTTGAGTTCCCAGATTACCCACATCACAGCAATAATAATAAAGTTGCATTGTGCTTTGAGGATTTATCATGGCAGACCGTGTCTCCTCAGCCCTGTCAAGGCTGGTCATCTGTTCATGCATTTTTTTTTTTTTTACATTTTTCTCTACGAGAAACCTCTCATGGTTGTGCCAATAGTGACTGTCTCCTATGAGCAGCAAAGGCAGACGTTGTGTCACATTGTTATGACCCCACGAAACCTCTCTATAAAAGGTTGGTCTCTCCCAAGCAAGTGCAAGGCACTGACAAACAAGTCCCCCTTAACACAACAGCAGAGCGTTGAAAGTGTTTGATTACGCAAAACTCCAGATTATGTGCAGTCATGATGTTTTAGAATTTTGAATGATCTTTCCTTACAAGATCAATATAAGGCAACAGTTAAGGTTAGAAAACTAAAAGGCTTTGTAATTTTTGTAGAGTTAATGGATTTGGGTTCACCAGAATTGGATTTTTTTCTAAATGTAGAAGAAGCAGCATTGATGGATTTAAATCTGATTGCTCAAACCAATTTGGGAGGTAGACGCATTCATCTATTCAAGACACATGCTAAACATCATTCCTGTCGACCATAAATACGTCAGACAGTGGCTGTACATGGTCTGTTCCCTGTGACAATGGCAGCTAACGTTACACTGCAATAGGCAGGTGCTCCCTTTGCCTTATTAAAGCGACAGGAAGAAAACGACTCCGTACGTTCGAGGGAGCTGCATGAATGAGAACCCACAAAGTCAAGCGAAAGTTTTGTTTCACTCATGGTCCATAAATGTGATTCATCCACGTGTTGAACTATGGATGGTTGTTAACTATGTAGCTAGTTATTGCTGCAACACAACTGCTAAAATGATAAATTGCCACTTGGAGGACTGTAAACCTCTCTACCTGTGTTTACACTGTGTTTTATAGTGTGTGTTCAACAGTTGGGTTGCTTTATGGCACAAGCAGGACGCTGCTCTTTCAAATGCCAACTGAGCTGAAGCTCTCTGCTTGACTGGAATGAAAGGTGACAAAAATCACTCCGGCAGTGATTCTTTCTCTTTAAAATCAAAGAAACAACTTTCGTCGAATGCGTCTAATCGGAAATATGAACCATTTGACCGTGAAAGTGCTGATGTTCATTGGTTTTTAGATTTGAATTTAATATACAGTAGCCTACTAAACAAATTGATGGTATATAGATGTTTACATTGTTTATTATAAGTGAGTTATCACCTTCCGTTTTATCGCCACATTTAACCCAGAGTGACTTATAAAACTCATTTGTATAAATACACAGATGGACACAAAGACACAAATATTGGTTACTATGTGCAGCTCTGTTCAGCGCTAATCCAATTAATTTCACAACTCAATGACAGGGATATTGAGGTATGTCAGTTTTACACTAATCCAATTATCTATCTAATCTAACAAGATGGAGGAGAAATCAATTGTAGTGCATAACTGCGAAGCAAGCAGAGGAGATACTTGGGATTCCTTGCAGATCTGAGAAGTCAAAACCAATTTAGTTTTATCTCTGTGCCGTTTTTTTTTCAAAATCTTAAATCAGCAAATTTCTCCAACTGGAGGGGATTTGTTAACAGGTACAGCATCTAATTCAATCTGAAAATTCAGTAAGCACACCACCACACCACAGCCATGTTTGTGAATGTGTGTGTGTGTGTGTGTGTGTGTGTGCCAGTATGTCTGAGCCCACAGGCACAGTGTGTGTGTGTTCTTGTCCAAAAGCAAATCCAGCTGACAGATGTTGGCTTTTCTGCATGAGGGCATGAAGCCAGGCAATCCACGGAATATGGAGAAAGAAAGGGAAATCTCGAAGATGGGAAAATGTACATTCTCAGGTGTGAACTCATGTAGAAATGTATTCGGTGGTAATATTGTTTTCACATCTACGTTATGGACGACCTGCTCTCTAATCCAAAGTGTTTAATGCGTTCATTAATTAAAAATAAATAAATAAATAAACCAGTATACGTAGCAAATATCACCGACTTTGAATGTAACACCTGTCATATCAGACCACACTGATCACTCAAACTATTTACTTTAATAGGAATATTCTAATTAATTTGTTGTGCTGTTTAGTGGGTAGGTCAGGAATAATCTCGATTTGTCTCGACGTAATAATATAATTCATTTGTTTAATTAATGCATTAAACCTTCTTTTTAACCTTGGCTCCAGGGATGGCAGTGTCAGTCTGCTGGTCATTCCACCACTTTGGTCCGAGTGAAATATCTCAACCACTGGATCCATTGCCATGAAATTTGGAAGGTTTCCATGGTCGCCAGGGGATGAATCCCCCCGACTTTTCCTCTAGCGCCACCATGAGGTTGATGTTTCTGGTATTTAGTCAACCCTCTCAGCATCTATAGGTTGAGCTGCCATGGAATCTGCCACTGACATTCACGTCCCCTCAGAATGAATCCTAATGACTGGTGATCCCCTGACTATTCTTCTAGCGCCATCACTAGATTGAAATACCTCCAAATCTACTAGATGGAATGTGAAAAGATTTTGGTGAAGACAGTCGAGATCCTCAGAAAATATATCCTAATGGCTTTCTTTCTTTCTTTCTTTCTTTCTTTCTTTCTTTCTTTCTTTCTTTCTTTCTTCCTTCCTTCCTTCTTTCTCTTCCTGTCATCAAGTATAAGTCTTCAGTGAAAGCTATCTCAGAGATTACACTTCTATGTTTTATGTATTTATTGAAGCAGGCGTGCTCTGTTTCTACTAACTCTAATGGTATTTGCACTCCTATTCATTCTAGCGGTCTGCCACAATTCAGGTGACTCTCATTCATCAAGGGGCCGTCTGCACAGGCCGCAAAAAACTGAGAAATAAGTCCGTATTGTGACCCAAATATTATAGCACCGGGCACCCTTTCCTACATGTTATTACACTAGAACCGAATGGTAATGTTTCTTTGAGATGATTTTGTTATGAGGAGGAATTCCTGTCAAAACACATCGCTACATTCTTGTGCAATGATTTCCTAAAATCGTCGGCTTAATCAGCTCTGTGTGTGCTTGACATCGACAAAAGTCTGGACATGTATTTGTAGAATCTATTGATTTTCATATTCATCTTGCTAATGATAAGGATGGAAAACATTATTAGTGTGAAGTGATGATGGGTTCAGGAAAAAGCTATCTTTCATCCCCTTTGACCTCTATCCCTAATCAACGTTTTCAATTTCTGCGTCGATAAAAGCGAACGGGCTTAATGCAAGGACTCGACAAAATCCTAGAGGGGTCAAATTAAAAATGCAAGGCGTGGTAGATATCTGGAGTGCCATGACTGGATGTTGTCCAAATATAATATTGTACCTCTGTGGCAATTATAGGCATCGCTGGAAGGTGGTGACTTCAAGGAAATGAACTCAGGATCAATCTCAGCACTTATCAGGATATAAGTGAGTCGGCCTAGGTTCAAGGAGACTTCAGAAATCTGTTTGGCAACTGACGCAGTGCAGCTCCTGGTGGAGGAGGACGACTGCCAATCAGATTTGACTTTTCAGCCCATTTAATTATGCTGCGCCTTTCCTTACACGTACCTCAAATGTAAATTTTGAATTTACAGGACTTCGCCAACAAACTCTCACAGATTTATAATTTTCTCGCTGATATTCCTATTCTAAGGTCTGTAAATTGAATTTTTGAGATCATTTTCCCGTTACGTATGCTGTAGCCGAGACAAGTATTCAGGTACTATGATACGATCAGTTTTCAGAGTTACTCTACTGGCCCTCTATGCAGCTCACATTTCCAGCACTGGTATCTGCCTTACATTATAGATGGAAGAAGTCCTTCTTTGATCACTGGCAAAAGTCAATAAACATTAAAGCTTGAATTCTAAAAGATTCATGCATTGATTGGCATGAGAAGATCGCCATGATTTTCAGTCTACTGAGATCAAATTTTCATGACATTTTTAATCTTAACAATACCTTTTATAGACCTAAGGGCATCCACAGTTGTTGAGAATCTCTTAACGCACTCCATCTAAATCAGTGTGGTACTCTGTGATGTAAATTACCATTTGGGCTTGAGGTTTTCAGCTGAGTGATTGAGAGTTCAGAGAGTCTGAATTATGTGACAGGCTTTTCTAATGGTAGCTCATAATTTCACAGATCAATGAGCATTATCTATAGCAGTAAAAAAAGAAAAAAGAAGAAGAAGAATGAAAGAAAGAAAAGAGAGGTTGAATTTCTAACGGGGCCAGACTCAATATTCCATTCCCATTGTTCAGCGAGGACATGGCCTTTTGAATCCCACTGTGCTGCCAAGTACCACCTTTGAAATACAGAATATCTCAGTGTGTTGTACCGTAAGCCACTTGTCTGATGTTCCATCTGCATTGAGATTTTGCTTCACCTCATTTCTGAGACACTCGGTGTGCAGCTTAGCAAGGCCGTGCAAAGTGGGCAACGGAGAGCGCTTCAGTGTGAGTCAGTCGGTTTGTTTTCATCTCAGTAACTGTAACTTGGTTTGGGAATATACACGACAAGGGAACACAGAGAGAAGGCGGATTGTTGGGTTAAAAGTAATAGTTTGACATTTTGGGAAATACGTTTATTCTCCCTCTTGCAGGGTTACATGAGAAGATTACATGAGATATCCATCTGTCCGTTAAGTATGAACCAAGAGCCTGGACGTGATTAGTTTAATTTAGTAATAATGACGAGTAGAAGGGAGACACAGCTGGCCTGCCTCTGTCTAAAGTTTAAAATGTGCCCAACAGCATCTCTCGAGGTCACTGATTAACATGATGTATCTTGTTTGTTTGATCTGTTCTATCTTTAACTGCCTCCTGAAGTCTCCTGTGGTTGCCTGGCAACTTCCCAGTGACGACAAGACTTTAGGAAGTCACCCCTTTATTCCTCTGCTGAAAGTTTATATGTTTAGCTAAGTTGATTGTCTTCTGGCGCCCGCTTCATACTTACTGGGCAGATCAGGGATTGCCATTGATTGGACAGGAGACCGGATACCAACCGTATTTTCCCAAAATGTCATCATTTTCTCTAAAGAAAAATTTTGGCTTGTTGCAATTTGGCTCTTATTTGTTCTAGTTTTAGTCAGTCCTCTTACTGGTAACAATATGGTCATAAATTAATTACTGAGCTCTGGGAATGAAGCGACATGGGAAAGGAACGCATGCCGTGAAACGATCAGAAAGGTTTGAAACAAACTCCCAGTTACTGTCCTTTGTAAACATCCATCACAGTTTATAGTCTGACTTCCTGGTTCACCTTGCCTTAGTTATATATGCACAGAGTTCTCTTTTGTATTTAGAGAGTATAACATTTGGTTTACCTTTATATAAAATGGTTTTGATAATTGGGCTTAGATGTTGGCTTGTTTATAATTGTCTGATCATTTGACTGCTCGTGTTCTATACACTGTTGGACCTTGAACTGTTGTATCAGAGTCACTGTGTTCCCAGATTCCAGCAATTGCTTTAAAACGTTATTATTAACCCAAATGATGACCAAACTGTGACAATAAATGGAAGTTGTAATAAATCCAGGAGCGCAGCAGTTCACTTTAGCACAAGGCCTCCTTAACAAGTTAGTGTCTGCAGTTTACAGATAGTTAGGAAGCAGGATCCAGGACACTAAATTAGAAATGAGATTCTGGGTGATATTTATCCAGCTGGTGTTATATAACTGCATTCATGTTGCTCGAAAGAGTCTCTGTTCTGAGGTGGAACCAGCTGCTCACGGCAACAAGGCGGGTGATTTATTATGTCGCACACCTACAATTTATAACGCTGAAACACAGAGGGATGGATACGGGTTTAATCTCATCCTATCTGCAAACTCAGCATAACATTTTAACTAGTTGTAGAGTTGGCATTATCTATCCCAGAATAATAAATGGTTTGACACTCAAGACTCAGTGCTGGTTTGTCTACAGAGTTTACAGAACATGACATTCAAACACAGGTAATGCAAGAATAATTACTATAATAATTATACTCTCGTCTCATGTAGAGGTGCATTCATTCCTCTCTTTGCTTCAGGCCATTTCTGATCCAACATGAGCATCCAGAATCAGAAATAAGGGAGGCTCTGCAGTATGAGTGCAATATGCATAGGCAAGTAGACCCTTCAAAAAATGTACCCAAAACACATGAATGGGTTGAGATGTTAAGATCTGCAGAAGGCAGATCGATAGGGTCGTGCTGGGTAAAGAGAAGAAGGAAACACCCCTTTTTCTTCAAGATATGTTTACTGGACCCGCAGGAAGAGCATGTATAATCAGGGGGTAAGTCGATTAATATGTTGCCTCAAAATATCCTAAGCAAAAACCAACTATTTAATTGTTGCATATTAAATGATGCAGCTCACTGAGCTGAAATCTGGAACAACTTAACTAAGATAAGATAAAAACATTTATTGATCTGAGTCTGTGCTGAAAATTCTGATTTATAGATGCACTAGGACTAATACTGGACCTTGAGAGGGTATCCATCACCATTGGCATGTGGCATTGATGGCCTGAGAATGTGAGGCAGTTATATGGACACATTATGAGCAGGCTGTCTGAGCATTTTTACAGCCCCATCACTCAGGGTGTCAAATAAAGCTGGTCTTCATGCATTCACCGAAAGTATTCCTCTGATAGGCATGACCATACCAGTAGTAATCTGTGCTTCACAAACAAACAGACACATTATCCAATAATACATCGAGCTTTGACCATTTGATGTGCAATCGCCCTGTGAATACTGTGTTAAATAGTATGAGCCTCTCTGTTTATCTGTTCTACACATTCCCCCCCCCGAAATGGTCCTTGTTAGCTCTGTCAGTGCTGACAAGGAAGACGTATCAAAGTGCCGAGACCTGTCTGCAGACCCTGTTGGCTTGAAATTCCAACCCTGCATTCACGCCTACGCTGCCTCGAAAAACAGCTACAGTAATTGCAGAATGACTATTGTTTTTCCTAGCAGCAGAAATAATTGTGTTTACAAATGATCGGTGGAAATTTGAAATTCAAGAGAAACACGGATGCAAATTGGAAATAACAACTGCAGAATTTTGCAGTTGTTTAAAGGGAGAATTGCCTTTTAACACCAAATACAAAGCTTTCACAAAACTCACAAACCTGCTTTCCATCTTTGCACTTTATAAAAGGCTTCATTTAACAAAGTGTGACATTATCACAGATTTATCTGCACCTTTAACCATCCAAACATAAATATACCTTTTTTTCAAACAATGTTTCAGACCAAATTTGGGAACTATCTGTTGGATTGGTCATTGCTAACAAACAAATAAGTGAGACAAGAAAGCAGGAGGCAAAAGTGCCCGTTAAATTGAAAAACGTACAATAAACCCACAATATCTCTAACATATGGCAAAACTTTGACTGAAAGAAATGATATCAACCGAAATTCATCAACACAGCCTCAGAGGACAGGCCAAATGGGAGTGAACGCTTCAAGCAAAGAGAATAAATTTAATTCATGTTCAATCAAGCGCATGAGTAAGATAAGTTTATGCGTCACCATGATGGCTATGACAATTGGGTCTCAAGAGCTCATAAAACAAAAAACTTTAAATGCGAAGATTATACATAAACTAAAATATTGTCAGTGAAAGAAAGAAATAAGACGTACACACAAGCCCGTATGCACACCTGTTGTACACACTGAGCTGTTAAAAATATATGGGTTCCAATCTTATGAGAACTATAAAACAGAGTAATAAGAGCATCCTCTTTGTCACAAAGGGAATTTACAGTGTGGATGAGTATATGGCCCATAACTCTCTATGTAAGCTTACGTTTCAAGTCACAATATAAACATCCGCACAACAGAGTTTGACTTTTAGATGGTCCGCCATATCGTGCTCAGGCAAACTGAGCACAACAGACCTTTGTGATACTTTTGACGTGAGATGGCAGCCAGGGAGATGGGGATATATACTCATCCTTTATTATTTCAGGAGTTGGGCTCGGCCAGGTATTTAGAAGACTTATTCCCTGCTGAGTTGCCATGCAATTTAATCCAATGGTCAAGTCAAGCAAGACAGCTGACACCTTGTCATCCTCTGAGAGGAAAGGGAGATGACTGATCGGAAATCTTGAGCTGATGCATTAGATACTTAGAAGGTAGAAAAAATGAACTCAATTTAGTTCCTTTTAGTGTGGAATAAGTCTAGGAGACATTTCTCTAGAGCGGAAATCAGGTATTTCAAGTTCCTCAGCTTTCAGTGCAGTTCGTATAGTTATTAACACATTTCATGGGTCATGTTTAGACCGCCATTTCTAAAGCACGGTTTTTCACACAAGCAAAGAACATGAAGCTGTTTAGTTTTAATTTTCAGACCAATATTATATAGTCCACTGTTAAACTACTAAAATGAAATGTGTTGACACTGCAAGTATATTCAAGTCATAAACAAATAATGTAAGAATAAAACATTTTTAGAACCATGGTCCTGTGTTTTAGAAACGTGGATGTCTTTCAACCATTTCAAATAGTAATGAATTTCCATACATTTTAGGCAGATATTAAATTATCAAGTATTTTCTTGAAACTCTGAGTTGTGCAGTCCGCCACAGTAAACATCACATTTACACTTCTTTAATGTCTGTTCAAAGTTACAGACATGATTAGTAGGCAAAAAGCCACAACTTCCAAACACACTGGTATAGTCCTGTAACGATACGGGCCGATTGGTAATGTAGATGTTTGATAAGGGGTTACGGAAAAACTACGGCAGACTGTGCTGTAGACCGTGCTGTTGCTCACCTGCACCTCCTCGCTACTACATGTGGTGGCCATGGCCACCGCGGCAGACGCGGAGTGGGAATAAACTCCATTAAATAAACAAAAATCTGGTTTGCAAGGTTAATAACGAAATAGCTAACTTCCCGCCGGACTCAGCGTGGGCTTTGGTCCCGAATCCACTCTGCTGCTGTGGTCCCCCTGTGGTCCAGGACTACTGGAAACATGGCTCTATATTTTTCAGGGTTTTAACTTCTTCTCTCTGAGATTCTCAACCCCACCTTTATGCTTTTTTAACTTTGTTATTCGGGTAATGTGAGTCAGCAACAGTCTGTTGCTGGCTGGGTCAGTGTCAAAACAATGTTAAAATACATTTCCACAGAAATGGAAAATTGGCAGGCAAAGCTGCACAGCTCAACCAAACCAAATGTAAGATGGCTGGGGGGGGGGCGCAGGCATCAGGAAAATGACAGCCACTCAGGACTCCCTTGGGACACGCAGCCTGCCCTCCTGGACTAATACCAGTCCCTGTCTCTGTCTGTCTCTGCCTCTCTGGTGTTTTCTTTTATTTTTCATTGAGCCGTCAGTCCAATTTGTGCAGAGGCCTCAGTTCTCCCACTGCGCCCCTGGGCTACAGTGATACCACCAGAGAACTGCAACCGTGACTGGTCAAATTGGGCTCTTTATGTTTTCTCTTACAAGTTTCTGAGGCCAGTGACGGTTGTTGAGTGAAGACACCATTAAGCAAGTTGAAGACAGGCTCAGATGTCTCCTCCTTTAAGGAATATCGGGCAACGCCATCTTAACTGCAAACCTTCCGCTCACCGCAACCAGGGTGAATAATTCATTACTGTGACACATTACTATGAATAGCCTCCCATTCGGTTCAAATATGTGCAGTATATAATTTAAACATGATACACTATTACTACTACTGTACAGTGGGACTGCCATAACCCCTGTACAAATCCAGCTTAATGTAGAAATGTATTACATTGCTTGACAGTTTTTGTCTTCTTCTTAACCAAGTTTTCGATTAATAATCTAAGTTCTATCAATTCCCTACTTTTTTTTTATTTTTTTATCCATGGCACATCATTTTTTTTGTCTTGAAAAACAACAGTTCCAAGTTTCATACTCCAACAAAGCCCTTTTCTCAACGCAGAAGGTCAAATTTGCCCTTTTACTGTTAGCTCTGGGACGATCAGAGAAGCCTTGTTAGAGTAACTGACCGATATTCATGTGGTGGGCTGCTTTGCTTTGGGGTATGTAAATGTGCTTTTAACAGCACTTTAACACTGCATACACTTAAACTGTTCTCTGAAGAAATGTTCTCAAAGGAAGTGTGAGTGTGTGTAAGAGAGAGAGAGAGAGAGAGGAGAGATTATTTCATGAATGATTATAGATTCGTTCATTTGTAATTCAGATCTGAAAGTCAGCCAACAATTAAACAAGGTTTAACCGGGAAAAAGGGAACCTTGCTCCTGAAACTGATTCATCACATTTTGCATTTTGATTAACCAAAAGTTGTATTGATTTAATTTGATATGGAATGTTTTTTTATTATTATTTGCACAAGATAAGCCCGAAAAAACATTAAATATATGGAAATCTGATCAAAATATATACAACAGTAAAAAAAAAAAAAAAAGAATCACATTAAACGCAGTCTTGCTTCAGCTTCAGCCAACTTACTGTACTTGTTTCCACGTATAAATGATAAATATGATCTGCAAGGTTTTGTAAAAGGTGCCAGTCTTCATATAAGGGCAGAGTCACATTTCCATGGGTTTACGGAAGACTGATTCAAGGATATTATGCAAGATCACATTATTTAAACTCATGGTGGATGAAGAGTCAAAGTTGCTTATTTAACCCACAGTCAGTAAAAATGTACAAATGCTTTTTTAGCTGGGCAGTAGCAGCACAGCGGGGCTGATAAAAACAAAGCCACAGGAGGCAAATGGTGACTGGGGGGCTTTTTCTCCAAAGTGACCTCAACATAATCAAGAATTCCCAAGCTCTGTAAATCTGTAAACCATGATTTGTAAAGAACAAGTCAGTTACGTGCAAAATCAACAGTTCAAGAACAGCATATTTAATTTAAGGTATTAACTTCTTAATTGATAATAAAGCCACTTTCTATTTGTCTGAACTTATAGTTTTAATGCCAAAGAGGGTAGAAAATATAAAAGTTGCATAAGTCCAAATAAATCATAATGGAGACCCTACAAAAAAAAAGTACTACTTGTTCATTTTATCCTAAAATGCTTTGCATAGAAACAAAGAATATACGGTGTAATTTGTCAAGGGTGTGTGAAGACTGAGTCCAGTACAGACCAAACACACCTAAAATAGTGCTACCAAAACTGCCTTCTGCTTTTAATTTGAACGCAGCATTTTGTAAATACTGACAGTATGATCCGATACCCAGAACCTAACAGATGTGGAATGATGCTTTACCCGGGGTTAAACGTAAGCCAGCCTCGAGAGACTGACAGGCTGCAGGTAAATGTGGAGTTCTGGCAAGTTAAATCTGAGGTTTAACCCGCTGGACTGGTGCCAGAGGCAATGCAGAGGAAGTGCAAATGTGTGGGAGAAAGAATGCTTGAAATATTCTTTAAAGATAAATAAAAAAGAATGCTAAAGCTAATATAAAGAGCCTTAAAATACTTACTGTCTCACTCAGCTACTTACTGAGCCCACAATTTTCCTCCAAAGTTAGTTAGTTTTGGATTTTTCCCATTATAGAGTTCTGTCTGCGCTGCTTTGTCCGTGTTCTTCTCCCTTGTTGGAAGTGGGTGGGTTCGAAAAATTACGAGCTTCCCTGCATCAATCCGATTTTAGCGAGATTTGACTCTGCGAGGCCACTGTCAATCAAATCTGATCAAACCACACCTACACAGTCCTGAAGAAGCAGTTAAGATGAGTTTTTTGAGGGTTAAACTCTTAATAAATAATAACTATTACTGATTGTTGTTTATTCATGCATAAATATTGAGTGTTGTAGAGAAAGGCTTAGTAGATACTTGAAAGATCTGAAACCAAGGTTCCAGGGGCTGTTTTTGCAATCTAATTCTCTGCCTCTGCAATAAGCAATCAGGAATGCATTATGGTTGCTGTAGTGGCTTAAAGTGGCTATCATAGCTACTAAAATTAGCTACTAAACAGAGCTGATATGGGAATATTTGGCCTGCATGGGTAATCTTCCGCCCTTGTAGCTGTTGTAAATGATTATTTACTCATTTGAGGACATAATAAGGCAGCCACTTAGAGGAGCCTGGTGTTTGTTGGGACAGGTCACGAGTCAGAGTGGTCATAAAGTTTTGAAATTTGCATCACCTGGCCTTTCCTAACGATGACTGTGAACGAGCCACAGCCCTAACAAGCTCATTAAGGTCTGGGACCTTGGTAAAGTTTATCCGAGAACTCAAATCTCTTGGAGTGGCCAAACGTTTTCATGCTGCTCCATTTCTTTTTTACACTCTAAAATTATACAAAAGAAAAAAAACACTTATCTTGCTTGAAAGGTTGAAAATTATGTTTCATCTGTAACTTTATGCTTTTTGGAAATCAGTTCATCTTCTACTCACTTAACTATTCACAGTATCCACAAATCTCGACCCCGAGTGCCCAAACCCTTTCATGCCACTGTATCTAAAGCCACCTGAGTGTGGTACGATAAGAGGAAAGGATTCTTTTGAAAAAAAGAAACTGGAGATTTGGCTATTGGAGATAACTAAGCAACCACAAATACCTATTTTACTTCACGAATCCCTGTAAACTTAATAAGAAGCATAAACGATCACCATTATTTAAAAGTTTTCTTAATTGTTTCACATTGCAAGTTATGGTAATGAAAAGTGTCAGCAAAAATAAAAAGCATGGCATGATAAACAATGCAATCCAGCATTTTGTCGATGACATTTTGGTATCAAAGATATGTTGACAGAGAAGCTGGATCACATGCTTTGTTCTATTGAGAAAGAGTACTGATGTATAAAAACAAAACCCTTTTAAGAGGAGGAATTTTCCTTATCAGTGAGTACTGCTGCACAATGACCAGAAGAGGAAGAAAAGGCTGATTGATTATTTCATTTTATCTGGCTGCCACACTTCCACTCTATACCAATTCTCCTCCCTTCTCCTTCAGCCCACAGTCTTTTACACTTTAGCATGGCTTTCCTCATTACTGTAAAACACACAGACACCTCCAATCCCTTTTCATATCTGTGGCAAACAATTTCCATCTCCACAGCTTTGTTCTCCCTAGTATGCAATAGAATCACACTTAACTCCTCAAGCTTCTCCATCACCATTCTACTGTGAAGAATCCATCCATTAGCCTTGCACCTCATTGCTCCCAGCACCTGACCCAGAAACCAAGGGAAACTCAGTGGGGGACTCACAGCATCTACTGCCATTCTTTCATTCATTCAGTGCACAAGGCTTTGGTGTGCTGGCCCCAGTTATTGGCTTTTAGGCAATGCGCCTACACTGCTTTGTGTTACTGATGAGATTTAAATTACACCCGGGGACAGTGTTTTATGCTTAAGTGCGTCAGAAGTCAGTTGGCTGCGAGGCTATGAGTGATGCTTAACCACTTTACAGAGACCGCACATCACATTATTCAACAAAAGTTTGAGTATTGAGCTAGTCTAACTAAGCTTTGATTTCCCATCCATTTTTTAGCCAGTGGGTCAGGCAACAGGACTGCAATAATAAGTACTCAGCAAATACTCACACTTCGAGAGTTCAGCAGATTTAGGAGACTTACATTAGCCAGGCTTTGAAGAGGATGCAGGGTACACCATACTGACGAGGATACAGCTCTGTTTCTGTCTAAGTGTGCCAGGTGATTAGCCGTCAGGACGGTGTCGTGCAATGTTGACACTGATATGAAAAACACTCACAAGCAGAGTGGAAAAAGTGCTATCACAGAAGCTGACAAAATCAAACAGAGGCCAAATGTTGGCAGTGATGGAGAGTTTGCTCTGTAGAGGATGTTTTTTTTTTATATTGTCTAAGAATAAATTGCAGCAAATGGCGGCCTAAAAACTAATAAAAAAAAGGAACACTTGTGCTACTTATTTTTGGAAGATTGGTATGACTCTATTCGTGTTATATCCCAGCTGCAGCTGAGAGGTTGCAGACTCAGTACAAAGAGGGAGAGAGGAAAATAGAAGCCACTTTGACCTCTTTCACCATTACAAAGGGGGGCAAAAAATGACAGAAAGTACTCATCATCCTATGTGTTGGGAAAATGTACTCTGTTCCGGCTCAATTTTTCATTAACACTGTGGTTTTGAGACCGGCCTTACCATGCAGTCACAGTGGAGAGTGGTCATTGGATGTCTGTGCAGTTTATCTTTAAAATTTTGGAGATTCAGTGTCTGTTTCATGGAGGCTATCCCATATTTAGATAGTAGTAGTAGTAGTAGTAGTTTGGAGGAAACTTCTGTCCAAGCATTGTGTTCTTGAGAGTGGAAGGAAAAGAGTGTGGCCTGGTTTGCCTGTAGGTAGGTCAATACTTAACATGCGGGAAAAGCAGTAACCCGAATTTAGTGTGTAAGGTTTAGGATGGCTCCTTAGCGGCTTCCTCTGGATATTGTCAGATAGGCCTGTGAGTACTTGCCCAGGGATGCCTACTCCATGATACTGAAGACCAGTTTTTTACAGATAGACAGTGGCTCAGATGTTGAAGTGGAATTCAGTGGACACTCTCTTCAAAGTTCAGAGTTTTTGGGCTTTCTCGATGAAAATGTTGGCTCAGCATTCAGTCCATGACAGTTTTCTGTCTTTTTTTATGATCGACATATTGACCTCTTCAGTGGAGATAGAAATGCTGACCCAGCTTTGAAAGAGTATTCTTTCTCAACAGTACCATGTACATTTTGACAGGACATTTAACAGAAGATGTTTTATGGGTGTACAGAGTCCCATCATCAACATAAAAGCACAGTAGAATCCCATAAACAACCATAACTATGGTATAGCAACCAAAAGCTATACCATTGTTTTTCTAAACCCCCTGCATATACAGGGCTTGGATGCAGACTGCCTGTCCCGGGTTTTGGTAGTTATTTCTCTTGTAGTACATGATTTTTGGAAGGTGTGAACCCTAGTTCTGTACCACATATTATCAGATATCATTGTTGTTTAGGTTGTTCCTCTGGAAATACGTGTTTGCTCAGCCTTCAGTATGTTTGCGATCTTGCAATCAGTGGTCTTTTGAGACTGAATGTTATATTCTGTAGCAAATTAATGGCTGGCTGTTATATAACAAAACACACTTGAGCAGTGGGGTGAAAATGTATGCAATACACGACCTGATCCAATCTGATCGGTCAAAGGTGGGGTGATTATTTTATAACTTCATTGGATGCTTCAAAATCAAAGTAGCAAGCAATGAACATACTGAACAAATAATGGGTAGACACTATGCAACCAAAAGCTATACCATGGTTTAACAGTGCTTTTTGGTTGCCTAAATTCAAGCCTACTCTCTGTTTATGAAACCACCAACTGCAAAATGTTTTGTTTCTTCAGTGTTTTACTATCAGAACTAATTGAGCAGGCAACAATGAATCATATGACGTTTGACACTAATAAATGATGGTGACTAAAAAAATGTAGATCAAAATGTGCAGATTCATGTCAGTTCATATATTCCCTCGGAGATATTTGCCTGTTGCTAAGGCTTCAGGATGTAATCAAGCACAATGTAGAGGAAATATTTTTTCTGGTGGGGTGAATTGTCTTGTTTACAAAACTAGGTATTTTAGTTCTGTGCTCAAGATGCAGGTTTTACATTGTCCAGTGTCTGGTGGGTTTGACACTTTATTCTCTAAAGGTTAACAACACTGAAGGACAGCTGTATTGGGCGTCAGCTTAACAGGAGTGCAATCTGGAGTGGTATTTAAAAGATAATGGTGAGGCAAAAACCAATTAGCTTTGTGCTCTGTGGCTGTCCAGCACTCACAGCTGTTGTCAGTGCAATTACAGGGTCACTCCTGCTGCCAGGTATAAGCTTATATCTTGACACCAGTCAAACTAATTTTACTGCAAAGCTGATTATGAAGATGATTACTGCTGAGGAGTGGATGGCGTTTTTCTGTACAGCTTGCATTTTATAATTTCATTTTTTTTCTTTTATCTCTCATACCTGAACTTAAAAAAAAAAAAAAAAACATTGTTTGGGCCACGTTCCTCCCCCCAGCCATTAGCTGAACAGAGAAGAACCTCAGGTAAAGTTGGGTTTAATACTGTATTTGAAACCTGCTATCCAAGAGGCTTTTTTGCTTAAGATGCTTCTTAAACAAAATATATACTTCATCAAAATTGTGCCGATGAGATTGAGGTTACAGTTACTAAAAAGCTGAACATCATTTGCAGGTGTGTAATGGGATGCAAATTCTGTCCTCCTGCGTGGAAGGGAGACACACCCCACCAGTTCCAAAGATACTAAGCTGGTGTTTTATGCCTTCGCTGTTTTTAATGTTGATTTTTATCTTGTACTTGTACCTCTGTTTCTATTCCTCTACTTTTACTTCTGTCTATTGTTCTATCATTTTGTCTTTTACTTATTTTAACTTCGAGGAGTGTGAAGCACCTAAATCTTTGTACGAAAGTACACCATCAATCTAAGAGAGTCAAGAGTCTCGCTTTCTTTGAATTGTGTGACTACTTTCTGAAGTGGAATTTTGTGGTATTTTCTTAAGTTTTATCACTACACAAAACACATTTCTGAACCCGAGCACATTTTGGCGATTTAGAATAATTGACTATTTTTTCATCCAAAACCTTGCCCAGAGTGACTTCAAAGAAGAGACAGAATGAAAGACCAAACTTAAGGAATACCTAATGGAACCATTCAGCTTCGACCGGATTCAGATGTGTGTTTCTATGACCACCCAGTGGGGTTTAAGACTGACAGGCACCAAGATAGAAATAAGGCCTTCGACCAGAAGCCTGTGAAACCAACTTCCAAACCTGACAGACACAGCACAAAGTGGACTTCCTACAGTATGACAGTCGGCCGCGCTGTCTATCAATATCCACTAGACAGGGTTTATTTAAGGAATCAGAGTAAGATCTGTGGAATCTAGCTTGACATTTTAACAGCTCTTAAAAGTGATTCCTTTACCGGCATGATTATAAGAGGAACCAGGTCATTATAAAGGAGTAAATGGTAGCTGAGTTACTTCAAGGCTAGCAAATCTTACCTCAGCTTTAATATATTCTGTTTTATTTTGCATGGACTCAAAATGATTCTCCTATGTAAAGATGTTTTTGTTTTTTTTTCCCTTTTTAACAATCTCTGCAATCGGTTTTGTGACAAGACACAGAGCTTTCTTAAAATAGGTTTCAAGTGTCTCTTTTCTCATTTTTACAGCTTGTTCCGTCTCCGCTGTGATGTTTCATCCTGTCTTTATAGCTCATTCACCTCCACACACAAATGCACATAAATACATTTAAACACAGGTTGACAGACACAGAGAGAAAAACCAGATATTGTAATTCTGGATTGATAATTACCACTGTCATTTTTATGTTTTTAAATAGATACTAAAACATATGATTGATAATGTAATTTGCATTATATATATCCTCACACCTGTCTGCTGAATGGTTTCATCCTCGTTCACCTTCACACAAACAACAACAACCCCCCCCCCTGCTTTTTTCCCTCTTTAATGAGTCACACTAAAAAAAACTGTGTGTTATGATCTGTATGTTTTGTGCATGTCTCTCCACATTTTTACATGTATTTCACATCTTCCCTGTCCGATGTAAACACACCCACGCACGCCAGAGCCCGCTGGGCCACTAACAGTAGCAGGACTGTCCGTAATGATTTCACCTGTCAAGTGTGATCCTGCTGCGTGAGGCTGCATGCAGCGCAGCGCAATGGCCACCGGGAGTTTCGAGTCAAGTCTGACAAATGGCCAAGGCTGGCAGTGGATCAGCAGACTCGAGGGCTGTCTGAGTTATCACTCCACCAGCAGACACTATTACAGCCACTGGATTTGTCTGCAGGCTGCTGTACTCACTCAGTCATCCCTCACTCGTTTATACTGTATTCCTCCTCTGTCAGCCTGTTTCTCTTTCTCCTTATCACTTGTAATTCTGAACCGAAGTCAGAGATGCTTTAGTGGCATGTTTCTTCGAAAATTAACAATACTGCCAAAGGATGGCAACTTTAAAAAAATATATATATATATATACTCGGGGGAGGATGGCTGAACATGCTCGCCTTTTTTTTTCCTCTGACACTCTGATTCATGTTCATGCAGTTGCACACATTTACATTTGGAGTTGCTCAAGAGTAGCCAGTAGTTGCGATGTAGTTTTTTTTATGCAACCTGAACTGATCCTGACGAGGCCCAGTCCCATCAGAAAATCCGGTTTGACTGTTTCATTGTTCAACAAAGACTTCAGGCCCGGGTCGAGCTCAGCCCATTTTTTGACTGATTAAATTTTAGGACTATGTATTTTAAGTCATTATATTGTAGGGCTGTATTTTTTTTTAATGTTTGACATTATGCTATGTGTCGTAGAATTAAAAGTCAGGGCTGCAGGTTGTTTTGATACCTTTTGCTTTCTTTCATGGTCTGCGAACTCATTCAGCTTTGTGTCACTGTGTGTGCATTTGTATCAACCATCTTGCGAGGCCAAAAATATGTTAATGCCGTCACATCATGAGGACTCATTACATTTTAGGATTAAGTCTTCATTTGTAGTAAATGGACCTGAGTGTACGATTTAGGGTGATCTATTGGCAGAAAGGGAATATTACATTCATAACTATGTTTTCATTAGAGTATAATCACCTGAAGAATTGTTCATATCTACATAGGGAGCAGGTCCTCTGCCACGGAGCTCGCCGTGCTGCACGGCCCTGTTTCGTCAGTAGCCCAGAACGGACAAACCAAACACCGGCTCTAGAGAGGGCCTTTCGCATTTTTACATAACCTGAAGGCCACCGTAGTTTCTCCAACACGCTTGGAAACGGAGGGGTTGAGGGGAGGGGATTTCGGTTGGTTGCAATCTGAAACCTAACCGCCAAGAAGCTACCACAGACAGCTGGTTAGCTTAGCCCAAATTGTTGAACTATTGCCTTAAAGTTTGGGGGTAGATTTGTAGTGATTATTGTTAAGGTTAGCTTAAGTCTCCCCTTGTAACTCCCTGACCATATTTTCCAGGCAAGCCTAAAGATTTAAAACATTACTGGATAATGATTTAGTTATTTCTTTGGGCAGAGTTAGATTTGTTGATTATAAAACTGAGTAGTGTCGGGTTGTAGCTCAGAATACAGTAGTTCCTTAACCCGCCCTGCTTCAGGTTATCCCAGGTTATGCTTATGGCCATTAGTGGAAAAATTCTTCCCAGCAGTTGAACAGGGGTGGTCTGCACGACCAACAGCGCTTAGGTGCCTGAGCAGGATTTCGTTTCTACAGATCTGTGTTCATTTCTCATAACAACTTCTGCCATTAAACCACTTTTTAGTTCTGTTGGAAATCTCTGTATTTTTCTTTTATGTGCATTTATGTATGTAATTGGGCATTACAATGACAAAGAGACCTTAGGTAATTGAACTCCTGCTTATGGGGGGCATCTCTAAGATTTCACTTAAGCTTATTTGGAAAAACAGCACACCACACAAGTGAATTTGGTGCAAGTAGCAGCCAAGAAAAAGATGAAAAAGCTCTCAGTGTCAACTGTTGTGCAAAAAGCACATTGTTTTCAGCTCTGCATAAGATGTCTGCCTTTTTCTGTGTATTCTCTGTCGGTTTTTTTGTCCTTTTTTTGCTCTCTCTCCCTCTCTCTTTGTCATTCTTGGCCTGTATCGCTCTGCTGCTTACATGATGTTTTCCTCATAATACTTGTCTGGCTTTTCTCGATGGCTATTCAGGGAATGCCAGATCCCTTTTCATTGTTGTTGTTGTTGTTGTAAAAGACCAAACCAGGTTGTGTAAAGAATGTTGTCAGTGAAAGAATGACACAAATCCTTCAGTGGGTGGAAGAGACTGAAAAACTTTGTACTTTGTTGGAAATATTACATTGGTAGACTAATACTGTAGTAAATATGTCTCACAATCCAAACTTTACTATAGAAAATTTACTTGGTGCGAAATACACCCTAGAAGCCACTTCTGAGAAGAGCTGTGTACTTTATTTTAGCACCTCTGAGTGGATCAGATGTTAATATTTTGGATATAAACCTCTTTGTGACCTGAGATGTGACATAGCAGGTTTGTTGGAAATCAAACAAACTGGAAAATTAAAAATGTCTGGATTTATCAACCCAATTTTTCTAAATACGTATTGAAGGAACTATAATTGCCGCACAGATTACGTTCATCGGCAATGTTTTTTCAGGCAAGGAAGTGTTTCAGTCTTATGACTGATGCAGGACTTGTATCCTTGGTATTTATTTAAGTTTAGGAAGCAACACTTTTGTTATGGTTGGCAAAATAATTTGGTTTTGCTTCAGTATTGTAAAACATGTCCCTTCTCATGTCACAGCTGATTTTTAAAGAAATATTTAAGCAAGAACCAACCAAATTCAACTAAATTCATACATCAGGCATGTGTGTCTGTTGGATTATTTTGGATTTCTTTTGCTCCCAAGAGGTCAAAAGTAAAAGAACACAGCTTTAAGATACTAAGAGAAAACTTTAAATTTGTAAATTGTAGCATTTCAGGTAATTATTAGTGGTATATTCTCATACATAAATGACAAATTTGAGTTATAGATGGGAAATCTGCAATTTCTGTGTTCCTAAACTGACCATAATTGACAGCCTAGCCCTGATCTTTACAAGCGTTTATATACATTACTCGTGAAAATGAAGCTAGTCTTAAAACATTAGAGACTTACTGAAAATGTACTTGCTTAGCATCCTGTGTTTTGACTCTTCCTTTCTTGCGAGGTTACTCTGTAGTTTCCATTCATATTGTGCCTCCTGCAGGCCTTTGCCTTCTGACTTTACCTTTGCCATCAACATGTCATTCGCGCATCCATTTTCAGGTTCATGTGGAGGAGGGGGCTCAAGGCTATCCCAACACGCTCTGGGCAAATGACAGTGAAAACATCTGGATCACACTGACTACATGGGTTAACATATTCAACACTTACCTCCCTTTAGGTTACTCTGAGTTTCAACCCACCTGGCAAGCATTTTTGAACAAAGGAAGAACATAAACTCCACGCCGAAAGGCTACAGACAGGTTAGAAACCTACAACCTCCTTGATGTGAGCACTGAGCCACCATGCCTCCCATCAATAAGTCATTACCTCATTAATTATGAGACCTTCTAATCATTACCATAAACAAATGAGTTAATTGACAAGAGGATTAGCAGCCTCTCTCGGCCTCTTCGTTTTTCTTTGTGTGCAAGCAGGTCAGAACCGGCAGAACATCTTCTGGCTCCCCTAATGCTCAATGATTGCTTTAGGGTAGAAAAAAGCAAGCAGGGGACACTATTCATCCAGTCAAATGGAGCTAAAGCTTTCAGAGTTTCTGGTAAGAGCAGCTAGAGAAAGGTGAATAGAGTAATAAGTCACCTCCACCATCTCCATCATGTTTAAACCAAAGGAAAAAAATGAAAGTATGCCGAGTGATACCAGGCAGGGGAAAGGGAACTATGGGTAAAATGAGCGGAGATTATTGTGAAGTGTGGTTGTAATTGTGAGGGCAAACAACACCACTAGGAATTAATTCAAGGCTACAGATCCTATCACTTGGTCGCATTTTCACACAGCAAATTTTCCAAAGTTTAACGATTTATTTTGCCAGTGATATACTGACGTCTGAAGAATGCCACACAAACTGCCTTGATGAGTTTGTTGGACAGGGCGGAGTGAGCTTCCCCACTTGGAATTTTTAATCATTTATTGTTTAATTAAATGCAGTTACACGGGAGTAATTAAAATCAAAACTAAGAAAAAAAAAAAGAAATTTGTGTGTAAATATGAAGTCTAATAAAACTGCACTTATTGTGCATATCTTTTCCTTCATAAAGAGAGGATGAAACTGTTTTGGGACATATTTGTGAGAACAGTGTCTAAGTTTCATGGGAAAGAGTTAAATCTGTTTATATAAGTAAATACTTTTAACATTGATTGTAATCTGATAGACTTGGCAGAAAACATTTTTCATTATCGTAACGATGGATTTAAGTTCGCCTAATTATACTAATAAAACAGTTGACTTGTCTTCGGACTGGTATTCATCAACCGAAGAAACAACCTGCCTGACGGCGGAAGTAAAGAACTGGTCTACTCTCAAGGCGACCGGTTGGGTTTGAGGCTCTGATAGAGTTGCTCGGTGTCAGTCAAATCTGGCAACACAAGCTGGTGCGTGTCATAGTCCTGTATAAAAATAAATAAATGCATAAACAAAGGCCCTGTATAGCCTGTGAAAACTGGTAAGACATTTTCTCCCCTTTTCAAGAAGCACACATACTGTCGTATAGGCACTGGTAGCGATTTAAGATGTATGTCCGTGCTACTTTCCAAGTGAAAGCTTGTTAGCCTAGTTTGCTAATGTTACCACTGATTCTCACTAGATGTAAACGCTATATCAACACCTGCTGAACCATTGGCAGCTCCTTTTGTCGCATTCATCCCACATTATACAAAGGACGGGGGTGTAGGTAGCAGTCGCTGACTCTATTTCGTGGTTCAAAGACACTTTCAAAACTCACAGCAACGAGTCATCCTGTAACCTCAGCACGCCGGGTAATTTCACTGCTCAAATCATGAAGGCTAACAACATCGACAAAATTACAAACTATATTTAGTTCCCACTCATACAGATATTGCGTTAATCAAATAACAGCACAAACAATTTCATTGGTACAAAAATTCACAGCCCTTCTTTTTAATTAATGCAATTTTGACCAAAGTAGTATGAAAATCAGAACAAACAAAAAAAATCTAAATTTAAAAGAGAAAATGATGTAAGTATTTTAGTTTAAAATATTCAAATATTAACTAAGATTATCAACAGAATGAGAATAAATAACAGTTTTGACGTTATGTCAAAGATGTCTATGTACTGTGTTGCAGAGATATCTACTGAAGTTAGCATGCTAACCAGCTAGCCCTGGCCGATCCCATCTCGCAATACCAATTTGTACCTCAAGAGGCAATAGTGAGTCACGGTAGCGTCCAGTCTGCCCTCAGTGCAACATGAGAAGATGGGTAAGTAGTAACTGAGAGTAGGTTATAATCCAAAATTGCAGCCTACCTCTCTCGGCAACATTCCTCCACTCTTTCTTCAAGCTCAGCTACTGATGCTCCTGCTCTAGCTGCTATCCCTCTCAGTGGCGTTCCTTGACCTACTGTGGCTCGTTCTGTTCTCCTGCCATCACTACAGCTTCCCATGGCTCTCTGACTGGGCAGGCTGGGTTTGAAATCGTCAGCGTCAGTCTAACAACAACCGAGGAAAACAACCTACCATTTACATTATCCGATTGCAAGGTAAACCTGTGTGGAAAACAGTATCCCCCAAGCCATGCGTGTTTGGCAACAACTGCCCTATGCTGAGGTTAGATTTATTCAAGCTAACGTTAGCTCAACGTGAGAGTCAGGGTTGAAACTTGGTTGTGAGCCCCGTCCCGGGAAGACACATGCTGCATGCTCTCATGCTTACCCCCAATTACAGGCACACAGAGAGGGCCAGTAAAAAGTTTCTGGATTTTTTGATGGTACACCGGCCCACCGATGCATTGGCCCACTGGGCTTTGTCCCGGTTTGCCCGATTAGCTTGCCTGACTACGGCACAGAAGAAGGGGAGGGGGGAGGAGGGACCAAAGATTGCATTTCCTCATTTCTTACGATAGGGGTGGACAGCCCAGCTTTCCGGTAACATGCTGCCCCCTATTTGAATGGAGTATGTATTCGACTGTTGGATAGTTCTCAAACATTGCCCCTTTAATGTCGGTTTAACTTCAAACTTTTCTTTGACACAGATTAACAAATGACTCTTTAACTTCAAAATGAAAACAGTTCCCAACAAATCGATTGACATCAAGTACAACTATAAAATCTAAAATAACCAATTGGTTTACTATTCACCTCTTTCAAGTCAGTATTTAGAGGAGTCAACTTTGACAGTAATTACAGCCACAAGTCTGTGTGAATCGGTTTGTATCAGCTTTGCACATCTGGACACTGCAATTTTTCCCTCATTCTTCTCCTGTGCTCTGTAAAAACAATTTCACTCCAGAGAAAGTCGTAAGACTGTCGGCTGTTGATAGCAAATTCAACAGCCTTTATAAGGACACGGAAAGATTAAAACCAAAGCACTGTGACCATTGTGGTCTTCGTGAGTGAGTCCAAAGTGGCAGAAGATGAGATGAGAAGGCAGTCAGGCCCAGATCAGCTCTGATCCAATCCTGCAGAGCTGAAGACCGTCAGCATCAAACCAGCACAGAGCAACAGGAGCGTGAACCATCATCAGGTCAATGCAGGTCAAAATGATAAAAATCATACAGAGACATTAAGGTCTAAATACAATGGCATGAATTACTGTTCATAGTTAAATGAGTAGAAGATTAACTTTATACCTTTTGGAAATCAGTTAGAGATGAAACATTCTTTTCAACATTTTAAGCAAGATTAGTGTTTTATTTTTGTTTTGTACAATTTTAGAGTGAATAAAAAGGAAAGGAAGATGCAAATTTCAAAGCTTTATAAATACTCTGACTCCCAAAACTGTGTCCCAACAAGCAGAAGCCATGGGCTCCTCTAAGCTGCTGCCTAGAACTCTGAAAATTAAAGTAATTGATGCCCACAATGCAGGAAAGGGCTACAAGAAGATAGCAAAGCATTTTCAGGTAGTCATCTCCTCAATTTATATTGTAATTTAAGAAAAGTCAGTTAACAGGAACGGTGGAAGTCAGGTTGAGGTCTGAAAGACCAAGAAAACTTTCAGAGGTAACTGCTTGTAGGATTGCTAGGAAGGCAAATTGAAACCCCCGTTTGATTGCAAAAGACCTTCAGGGCGATTCAGCAGACTCTGAAGTGGTGGTGAACTGTTCTACTGTGCAGCGACACCTGTACAAATATGACCTTCAGGGAAGATTCACCAGAAGAAAACCTTTCATGCATCCTCACCCCAAAATTCAGTGTCAGAGGTTCACAAAGGAACATTTAAACAAGCCTGGTGCATTTTGGGAACAAGTCCTGTGGACTGTGGACTACCGTAAGCAAAGATGATTTAAATAATGGCGGATATGGCAGAGAAAAAAAAAATTATTTGTTGGAAACACTGAGACATTTGGAGAGACACCGAAAAAGTAATAGTATATTCCTACAGATCTACAGTTAAACCTGTTGCTGTGTGAATGTTTTCTATGACGGTGTTAAGTTCTTAAGAGCTAAAATGAATGACCCAATCTCCTCATAGAACCTTGATTGCCTTCGATTAGGACCCTTTTCATCTGACTGAGCAGTCTCTCTGCTTGCGGGAAGGTTTGGGCGACAGGGGGTGAACATCAATCACCAAACATACTAACAAACACAACAAAGCTCTTAAATTCTTGTCGGAGGCAACGGCTTTTGTCAATAGCAATCTCAGCAGATGCTTTCTTTATGTACAAATTTCACAAAGGCTGAAAAAAACAGCACTCCATATGGTAACCTCAATGTGCAGACCTCAAATTAATTCAGATTCTGGAACAATGCCAGTGTGTTTTATGATTTTATTTTATTTTTTGTTTTTTTTTGTCTGAATCATGTACTTCCTTCTTTGAGTTGTAACTTTTGCTTCTACCTAGAAAGTGAAAACATAATGTTTGCTGTTTGCCACAGGCAGCTGTGCTAGCTTTCTAAATACAGGAGCAGCAACGACAATCACACTTAGATCGACACCTGTCAAAAATAGCTACTGTATATCGTTGTTTGCTCAGACTGCTGACATGTGCACCTGAATTGAAAAAACCCATCCAAACAAGTCCTACTGTTTATGTAACAGCAAACGTCTGTCCAACAAGACATGAGTTAACCTTGAAGATGAGGCCTTTTTCAACATTTACGTCAATATCTGGCCTCGCTGGAGGTATTTGCTCTGCTGAGTGCCATTCCAGTTATCCTTATCAACTGTAGTTTGGAAAAAGCACAACTGTACATAAAAAATAATTGAACTATTTCCCTACATCGTGCAACATTTTTTCTGACCACCGCAACACTTGCCTTGAGCAAATGTGATCCTTTTCCCAAGGTTATTTAAAAGGGTGCACGGTGAAGACACTGCCTCATAATGTTTTTCAGCTGTTTCCCGTAATGTTTTCGCAGCTGGTGTCTTCAAAAACTGAGGATGAGGATAAGAATGAGCAAAAATGAATAGAACATCCTTTGAGACTTTGCATATTTCTTAAGCCTAATTCTCTGTGTTAACTTATCAACTAATCGATTAACTTAACTGATCGATTTATTAACCGCACACCTCTTCCGGTGCTAATTTTATAATGTTTTGATTCTGACTGCAGGGAAGGATACAGACCATTCGCTGCCCTGTGTCAATCAGCCGGAAGGTTGGAGGCCAAATGTGGTCTTTAACTGGTTTGTCTTTATGTGTAAATGTAACTCTTTATCTGCTGTGGTCATTGCATTTATCTCGTGTTTTCAAATGTGCACTTAACATCACGCATAGTTTATATACTTCACCTACTACTCTTTTTTTAAACTCGCTATTTATTGACTCCTTTGGTCCATTAAAGAGATGCAGTTACAGAGATGAAATATACTGGCCTTACTTACTGGCCTTAGCCTTATTTTCAGAACTATTTCCTCGTTAAAGTTCCACCTCTGTATCTCTTGAGAATCAGTCTCCCTCCTTGTCTCTCTCTAAGGACCAGCTCCCTAAGCAAGGGCCGGTTGTAATGCAATGACTTGTAGTTGATGCACGGTACGTGCTTTTTAGATCCTCTAAATGATTCGAGGGAAAACGTAAATTCAGAAATGCTTTGGAAATACCCTTAACATCTACAACATATCGTTGAAATTGTTTCGAAGCGCGCGTGATCAACCTCCATCTGCAAACTCCACCCAAACTGAAGTGTGTACCGAGGCAGACTAGTGCATCAGTCAGACAATTCATCATTCGAAACATTTTTGCGCTGTTACGCCAATCTGAAGAACAGACTACTCAAAATGGGTCTTGAAGAATTATTGTTTTAAAGAAAGCCATCTCAGTTTCTTCTTTAAATTTAGACCGAATTCCGTTTTACCGTAAGGTACTTTTTGTGCCCGCTCTATGAATCATTCATGTTAGGTTTGCATGTAATTAGCATGAAAATGTGTCTCAAGTTTAGACAAGTTTTGTATTCATGAAAAAAAATATACGTTCCGTTGGCCTCCAGATAAATATTCTCCCTTTTGGACAGTGTGATATGAGAGGGAATGTTTTGTCATGTTCTATACACTGCTCATCAAATTTCGCTGTGGGGTAAAAGGAAATTGCTCCGTTTTCAGTATTTTCTTGAATTGAGCAGTTTGTGAGAGTGTCCCATAAATTGTCACCCACTTCAATGCATTGGGGTATTGTCACAATGGTTGTAGAGAGTATGTGTCCTGGGTAGTATTTAAAAAAAAAAAAAAAAAAGCATTTCAGTTGTAAAGTATATCTAGCAAAAACGAAACAAAACTGAAAAAAACTCCAAAAACCATAAAAATGTTTGCATTGTTATATATTATTGTATTGATATTATATATCGCCATAGTCACAGTTTATTCCTCATTATTCATATTCATGTCGTGTGCGGCGTTTGAGCAACAAGTATAAGGAGTGTCTGTTCAACAAATGGAGCTTCCTCGCGCCTGTGCAAAAAATATTTTCCACACATACTGTAATATGTTATTTGTTTGAAAGGCCGTGGAAAGCAAGAATGACACGTCCAAATAACAGCTCTTTGTGAGATTCTGCTGTTGGTGAAAGGCTGTGGTGAGATATGCAACAGCCGTCATCCTCAGTGAGTCAGGACACTTTATTGTTCTATAATGTGAAATGTTGTTTTTTATTTATCTATTTATTTAATTCAATTGAAATTACCGAAAACTAAGAGACAAAATTACATCAGTCACAGACATAATGCAAAAAGGTGTAAGGTAGGAATAATTGAATAAAGAGGAAAACATAAAAAAGAAAATTTTAAAAAAATCAACCACACATTTTGCATTCAAAACATATCTGGCAAAACAAATTAGCAACGTCATTTCTGGGAGAATTTCTCTTTAATTCCTTTTAACGTGTGGAAGCATCTGGTCACATTTTAATAGCTAAAGGGTAAGAGAGAGAGACTGTATGGATTTATTCACCGAAGAGAGCTTTTTGAGCAGGGCTATGGCTCCCTCCTAATTACTCTGAGAGTAGCTTGGTTTGCTTTGGGAATCCAAAATGCCATTCTCAGCGCCACTGGAGCTTCAGTCTGTCTGGACTAACACTGGACTAAACCGCCTGAGCACACCCCTAAACCTGCGGGTTTAGTCCCACAGCTCTGTTCAAACACCGGTGTTGCTACCGGTGTGTTTCTCTAAGAGTTCTCACTGGAAGGTCACAGGTAACATCTTGAATGGTTCTCAGATTGTTCCTCAGCTGGCTCTTGACTTCTTCATCTGGTTAGACTGACGGTCGCATTAATACGATGATGCACCTGTATGCATAAGCCTGAAGGTCACAACTCCAGAAATACAACAACTTATGTGTGAGAGTTTGTGGAAAACAAATCGCTGTCCCCTACATTCCCAGCTTGTGCACTGCAGCGTCTTTGCATGCCTCTCAACCAAATGAATTTCCAGTTCGCTCTCCCCGCCTGGACCGGTTTTTCATCTTCATCTCACAGCTGTAGCATCAAAAGTAGTTCTTCTGTGTCCATTATGCTTTAAACGCCGAGGAAACAAATCCGTTCTCTGAAAGCAATGTCCCCTTCGCTGCGCATTACCTCTCACCCCTTCTCGGCTGGACAGCCCTCCCGCTGTGATTTTCCGAGTTGAAAAGTGCGGACTTAACTGGCTTTTGGTAGGGCCAAAGAAAAGGGGTCGCTGGATTTGACATCTCGGTCATGATAAAAGAGAACTACTTCCCCAGCAGTGGGCAGGATTGGATTTTCAAAAAAGTGCAGCTCTGAAGTGGATTTTGTTGCCTTTAAGACCTACCGCCGGACAGATGTGGTTGTGTCATAAAGAAAGGAAACAAGGAAAGGAAGAGCCACTATCCTTAACCCAGCAGCTCTGTTGAATCTTAATGACTTTCCAATATGGTGATGATTCCATGTGCTGTGAAAAGCTCAGCGACGTAATCAGTAATCAGCAAACATTGTTGTTGACATTAAAAATAAAACATATTCCATCAGCCTTGTTAGCAGAGAGCAAAACATCGAAAGGGCCCCGTGGTTTTTAAGAGTTAAACGTGTGATAATGTGGGGTTTTTATTGAAGAGCAGATGTGTTTTTTATTCACAAAGAGGTGGCAAATCCATTTTTCAAAATTCAACCGAAACCACAGTGTTGCACTGGGGTGAACGCTCAGATCCTCAAGTGAAAGCGTAATTACACCAAATAATGTGCAATCATGCCAAGCTCTTCTCCCCCGCCCCGCCTCAAAACCCTCCCAAATCAGTTTTGTATGAATGAGTAATTATTTTTTGCTGCACAGAAAAACAATTCGCATCCTGCAATTTCGCTTCCTCGTTGGAGGCAGCGAACGCCTGAAAGAGGGGTTTGCCTCGGCAAGCCAGCATTGTTCTCCAACACACAAAAATACACTGGCGCTCTGATGTGTTCCTCTTCCCTGCGCCGACATCTGTGCGTCCCCATTGCTTCGGTTAACGAAGACCGTTTGGGAAGAATGTGAGTGAAAGATAACAAAACGGGCTTTTTGCTTGACATAAGGTGGCTGTGCGTTCTGCTCTGCAACGGTACACAATCGATTTGAAATAATTACAATCTTTATTGAGCTGAGCAGGTTGTTGTGGGTATTTATTGTTTTGGCTCCTGCACAGAATAGCACTTTTGACTTTACCAGAACCCCAGGTGTTTAAGTGTGCGTCGCTGCGCGAGAGGGTAAATGTGCATTTCACCTGAGGAATGTGTCAGGTCTTTATCTAGCTTTCAGGACTTGGTGGCAATTTTCGATAAAGTGCACATCCAAGGCTCGCTGATGAGATATGGGCACATGTCAGAGGAAAATCTCGAACAGCAGTGGCTTATCGAGACAGGATCTGTCACGGCCTCCTGAAACGATGTGACGGGGGGGGGTATGAATTAAATTTAATCAAATGAAATCCTGTCACCAAAAGTGCATGTTCTCATCAATCTCATAATGTAGACAATATAGCCAGCGATAACAAAACACCCCTACGGGACCTGTTCCGCGCTGTATGGAGAATACAAAAGACATGCTCAAATGTGAAATAGCTTTTCTTTTCGTCCTTTGTGTTCTTTTTAAGCCACATTTTTTGGTTATTATTTTAATATTACTCAGTATTCCTGTGAAGTGACATTGGTGTTTACTATCTTCATTGGTCATTACAGGACAACAAGTGTAGTCACGGTCCGGACATCCTTAGCAGATCCGTTCCAGAAGCTGGGCATCACAATGAAGTCAGTTTCAAATCGAAGAAGCTGCTATTTCTTATGCGGTTTGGTTTCACCGGCTAGACCTCGTACTTCCTGTTAGGTAAAGTTGCATTGTCCATCTTAAACGAGTAGACCACTGTCTCACTATCACTTGCACTGCCTTATCTTCAACCGATGTTTAATCCCAGACATTTTCTGGGAGAGTTTTTGAGCCACTTCCTGTCACCAGTGAAAGGGACAATATGTGAGTATCTTAGTTTAGAACGTTCAAAAAGGAACTGAGATTATCAACAGTATGTGAAGACATATCAGTTTTGACGTTATGTCAAAGTCGTCGTTCGGAGTGAGAACTTGACAGTTGGCCAGTTCTTACACTTTGCTCATTTCAACCGCGTACGGAAATGTAGACGGTTTTACTGGTGCTTTCAGCCCTGCGCAGTATCTGCAGACCGGCCCCCGAGGCTGCGTAGAGCCCTCACAAGCTCCAACGATCAGAAGCTTGCGAAGCAACGGTGAACCATTCTTTAGAAAGGATCACCCGGTCGTAGCTGCACCGTAGCTCCAGTACAATTCTTCAGGATGGATCCCTTCCTTCCAGTAGCGAGTTCAATCTTCATCTTTCTGACTGGCTGGCCTCCAAGCTGCAAAAAACCAAGCGGTACTGGAAAGCTTCTTTAACAAAAACCTCTGAACAGAATAGTCTGGGGACAGTTTTCACTGCTCTATCCTGTGTAATTTTAACACCGTGGGTATGAGAATTAGCTATTTTATGACACTTTAAGATTTTGATTTTTCACATCTTTTGTATTGTGGTGTCTGCTCTGTTGTCTCTCTGTCTTTGAATGCCAAATCATCAGTCCTCCTTGGGTAGTCAAAAAGATTGACCTTGTGGAGGTGACTCCTTTACTGAGAAACCAGACTGATTCAGAGAAGGTAATGCCTTTTTTTTCTTTTTTAACAAACTAACAAATCCCTATAATAAATGAGATGCCTCCTCACCTCACAGACCAGCACTTTTGCATATAAATAAATGTTTTACCACAAGAAAAAAACATATCCTTGCTCTGGCGGATTTGCTTTTCTTTATAAAAGATGTCAACACGTTAAATGTAATGTCCACTAAAAGCATTTAACACATCCCAAGCGTTGGGACACACACACACACACGCACGCACGCACGCATGCACGCTCAAACGCACACAGCCTAATGCCACAAACTCACATACACATGCAGAGGCCATCTGGCAAACCAGGCAAATGTCATAAGGTTTGCTCTGGGCCAGGGCTTCCAGAAAATCTCTGGCAAACTGAAAAAACAGGCAAATATTTGGGGGAGAATATGAGAGCTACAGGACACAGCCACTTCCCTGGCTATGACATTATCCAACGCTGGGCTCAATGAAACCAATTTACAGCAGCCAAGCTGTAATCAATGATTCGGGGATGACTACGAAGTAGACAAGTAGGAAATGGCTTCAGCGAGCCTCATCGAAGTGGAGCACTGTGTAGGGACGTCAGCAGTTTTACACATAGAGTATGTGTTTTATTGTCATAGAAAAAGCATTATAAATACAATATATACACCCTTCGCTCAAAAAGGTATTCTGCTGATAAGTTTATATTTTTTCTATTTTCAAGTTTCAATTAAAAACATTTGTTTTCCTGCCTTTGATTAATTAATTTTTGCTACTGCACTTTTCATCTAGTTATTTATTATTGCACTGAAATTGTACAATAGTTTTTCTTATTATTTGTCTGGTTTCTTTTTTGTTTGTTTACTTCATTTTAATCAGTTTTTCGCTGTGTTTTTAAATGAAAGTTACTACACAGATTAATTCGACCTACTTCAAGTATTAAAAAAGTTTTTTTTTAGGACCTCTGAAGCATAATCATTGTTTTCGTTGCGAGCCCCATTAGTTCTTCGCTCTGACAACAGACTGATAACCAGGCAACAGTGGAAGTCGGGGTTTTAGGTCACGTGCTTTAAAAAAGATTCCTCTCGGCAAAAACATGGTTGTTTACCTGATGAATGACAGAGGTGATACAACCAGGAATTATATGTTTCGAGTTTACTCAACAAACACACACACACACACACACACACACACAAAAGTCTGCTACCATGCCTCAATAGCAATGTATGTTAAGCATAACCTGCATCTGGTGGACATCATGATTGCATATGGCCAAATGCAACACATACAGTGGGTGGTGTATCAACTCTGTCTGCCTGGTGGTATTCTATATATCGTTGAGCTACTGAAAAGACCGAAACAAAGAAATGATGGATCGTACTGAGTATCGTCTGTGTGTCATAAGCATAGAGCTTCCTCTGTGCCGTTGAGTGCCACGTACTACCAACGCATCAGTGAGCTACGTTGTTGACCAATGCTGCATTCACGCAACGTCAGCAGAGTGGAAGGACGGGAAAACCTCCCCTTGGCTTGAGTCAATCCCAGCTGGCAGTGGGCGAGGGCCAGGGTACACCTTGGACAGGTTGCCAGTCAGTCACAGGGCCGACACGTAGAAACAGACGACCATTCACAACAGCGGGCAATTGAGTACCACCGATGAACGTAGCGCACGTGTCTTTGGACCGTGGGAGGAAACCAGGCTACAGCCATGCGGGCACGGGGAGAGTATGCCAACTCCACACAGAGAGGCCGCCATTTCGCCACTCTCTGTTGACACTCCTTGTTGTTCTTTTCACCGCGCTGGAAACACTGCGGCTGCCAGAAATTCCGATGGCTATCTCACACTCGATGGGATGTTTTTCCCACGCGGGCGCGTGTGATTGCAGCCTGACGTGGTCGCAGCTAAAAAAAAAACGAAACCAAACATTTTGCCACTGATATCCAAATTATTGCAGCAAGGCACTTCGAAAATCTTACTGCCAATTTTCTCTATAGGAGATCTGACTGTATTGAGTTTCTGCTGATCTTCCTTTATTTTGTTTACAAGAATAATTACATAGAGAGACACGTGTTGTGCGATGGCAGTTAAATGTCCCGCACACCATTTCCTGTACAGTGGATACAATGATGAAGAAATCCTTATGAAAAATACATTTAATTACGTAAGCACTGGATGGGGTTTTGTTCCCTGGGGCTGATCAATTGTGGCAGAGTAAAAAAGAGGCATAAAACAAACAGCACTTTTCATGCAGCAGAGTATTTACACTGGTAATTATTATAGCTTTTTACAAATTTGCTTCTCCCAATACAAACAGGCAGACAGGAAAGCTTCTGTGCCTCCCGCAGAGTCACTTGAAGACTTGCACACTGTAACTTGTCATTCTGATAAAACATATTAAAGGGCTTTCGCTGGTTTCCCACCGACAGCGTGAAAACATCACTGGATGTAGAGCAGAGAAGTGCCCGAGACAGGCAAGTCCTACAGGATGAAGACTTATCGGAGGAAAGTCATTATTCTCTCATTATGTTCAGTTTTCGGATGTGGAACTTCTTGTGATAAGTTGCCAAATGTTCCCTCCCTGAGACTGAAGGATCCCCGCTGAGACGTTATGACGGTTTGCAGCAGCGTGGTGACCTGGCTGGAAAATTGATTAGCAATCCGTATTTTCAAATATTGAGCAACTGTGCGAGTCAAAGCTCGCCTCACTTCAAGAAGCCGAAACAGAGAAAAACAGAGAAAGAGAGAGACCAAGGAAGACAAAATGTCTCTCCTGCCCTCCCCGGGAGCAAGACGAATTGACTGTATTTTTCCTGGCCGTTGGCAGTCACTTTAATATAATGCTACAACACACAGAAAAAAAAAAACCAAAGGAGCAGCAGGGATTTTATGCTTTGTAAGAAGATAGTTGCTGGTTATCATTGTTGAGAGGAACATATTAAGTAAAAAAAAAAAATCTAAATAATACAGGGATGCTTTGTGTACACGACAACCTAATGGAGAGAAAAGACTGCCAGCACTCAGTGGAGTGTTGCCTGAAAAATTTCTATGAGAGAGGAAAGTGTGCAAAAGAAAGAGGACTAATGTATGCAAGGACGAGGTACAGGTGAGAAACTGATCACCTCCAACTGATGTGATAACAACAACAAAATAAATGTAAAAAGTAAAAATGTTAACATTGCATTCGGTGCAGTTATTTATCTTTATCTTGCTTGGTGTTATTTGACAGAAATGTCTACTGAATCTGGCTTAAAGTTTTGAAATTAACCCAGAAATTGGCCATTTGTGTTTGCTGATTCTGAGGAGTTGTGTATAGTTCTTTGAATCTGTTTCATCATAACATTTTTTTTTAATCAATTTTTAACTTTTAAATTTTATACAATAAGACCAGTTAATACAAAACAATTTTCCTGAAAAATGCCAGAAGTTATTACGTTAATAGGTGTGAAAACGAAATACTATTGTTAGGAAATTTGTCAAGTTAAAATGATCATTACACCATGTTATACCATGGTTTTAAGGAAGACATGACACAGACTTGCCTGGATACAAAATCTTATTAAATTTGCGCTCCGAAATAGAATTAAAAAGTAACAGCCTTAAAGCGAATGACGAATTAGTAATTGTTCATAAAAATAATGAATCCAATTACACATAGAAAAAAATAATAAGAACGATGTACAGGAAATAGTACTTTAAAGAAAATGTGCAGTCACAATGGTTGAGTGTGATGTTTATGAACAAAATCTATCTACATAGAATTTCCAAATGAACATGCGTAATTGAATGTGTCTTGTAGATTTGGGAGCTTTTTGCATTTTATTCCTGAGAGCGTCTACACTTGAGTGGAGAAAGCGGCGGAAATGTTTAAGGAGTCATCAATAACCTGGCTCTCCCACTACCAGAACCCACTACTGCAGTCATACAGTGACTATATCACACCCTATTAACCAGAATGACCCGGAACCCAGGTGGTGGGGTACTTATTCATTTCGCTGCTTCTTATGTGTAAACTCGGCAAAAAAAAAACTGTTATTAAAACATTTCCTTGGGACATAATTTACCAGTGAGCGTGGAGAAAGGCCAACGCGTTTAGAATCCATTCCGCTGCTTGGAAGCCACTGGAAAAAAAGCTACTGCGGGTCCTCGGTAATTGCTACAACAACCTATGAACCTCTTTAATTTTCATACATCCTGAAGGGATCAAATGGTTGCCCTAAGTACAGCATCAGCGCCGAGGTTTTATGTGTGTGTGTGTGTGTGTGTGGGGGGTTGCGTCTGTGTTGTCGAGCAGGGCCAACCTGTGTTGTCACCGGCTCTCGGTGAGGAATGCTGCCGTGCAGACATCGGCCCCTGGGAGTTGGCCGGACTCGGGCGGAATGCAGGAGGTGTCGCGGATGAAATATGTTTTGAATGCTCACGCTGAAATGGGAAATATCACATTAGAGGCATACAGTGTATGTCTCCGTGCCCTAAAGATATAGGGGTTCATTACGCACAGGCTTTGATGCATCTGAGAGAATTTCAATGTTTATCGTTGTGGTCTCTCCCATCGCCATGACGTGTGCATTAATATCACAAAAGGCCCACTGTTGTTTTTGCCCCGTGAACTCGGCATGCGGGATGGATAACCATGGCCTCATTTGTCTGCCTCCGCTGCTTTCCGAGTCAACAGCGAGACGGCGAGTGAGCAGAGTCGGCGTGTTTCGTGGGATTTTGTCCAATTTGAAAGACAGAGGAAATCAATGTTTTTCTTAATCTTCAGGGGTGGAGACGTAGATTCGACAATGGACCTGTGGCGAAGTGAGCGGTGTCAATAAAGGTGGTGACAAAGATTAGTATTATGGGTATCACATCATGCATTTTGCAGAGCGTGATAGGTCCAATCACCGCAGCTTAAGGGGGCTTATGCTCTCGAAGCATCATCGGTACTCCATCAATGATCAGAAGACGAGGACGGAGGTGACACAATAGCCTTTTAAAATGCTTTAGAAGCAAGTCTCTCTCAGCATACTGAACAGCTTCGAAATAGAGCAGTATTCAGCCATCTGACCACATCCCGAGTCAGGAACTGTGCTGCCATACGTCTCTTACATCCAATTAAAAGCACATCTGACTTCTTGGCTGTCAGATACCTTGTACCTTCGAAAAATAGAAATATCGGATTCTATCACCTTCTGACAGCGGGTTTAAAAAGCAAGTTCCCTCCAATGCGTTATGATCAGCAGAAGATGTGCTGTGGCCTGAATGTTTTTAGCAACTTGAAAGGCTGCAGAGCTCAAGCCCTGGCTGGCTGTGCCATTAGTTCGCCTTGGTCAGCATTACCATTACAAACATGATAATTTGGCTCCCCAGCGCTTACTTTTATTTTATTCATTTTGTTTCTATTGGAAAACTTCAACTAAAGAATGACTAAATCACCCTTCCAAGTATTGCCCACAACCTTAGGTTATTTTAGGCAACATACCAATATGTTAATATACAAATTAAAGTCTTCCTGCGTAGCACTGTTTACAATCATGGTTTGGTTACCTTCGGGTTTACCTCCTTTTCCCATAAGGCATTTACATTGTTTTTCTGCCTCCTGTAGCTTGTCAGTTGATGTGATAACTAAAAAGGAAAACTACTGCTGGCGTATACTGTAAGTAAATGACTGTAAAAACATGTTTTGGATCATTTTGGATATTTTCATCAACGAAGACAACAGAGTGTGAGTTAGCAAGCTTATAGGTAGCGTATCCGAGGGAGTTCGGCAATCATTCTCCTATCAGGGGGTGATCTAGCCACTGTGACCAGATTACATGGGGGGAGCCCAAGAGGCTCCCTTTATAATTACTTTGCTGATTGGAAAAATAAGAGCCCTCTAAAAAGCTCTGTCAATCAAGCATGCACCGTTTTCCACAACGATTAGGTGGAGGAAAACGTTGAGCTGTTTCCGTGCCATTATACAGCCTGCAGATCTCGGCGAATACCTAAAAGGTTGTCCAATTTACCAATTTCACAAACAAAACAATGGAAATACATAAATCCTGCACTTTCATAAACACGAGTTTCGGCTTCAGTGATTCCATCAACCAACACACAATTTGAGCAGAGAGCGTGTGATAGTTTGTCTGTGTGTGTGTGTGTGTGTGTGTATGAATTTAATGGTGCATGCATGGGTACAGTATTTGCATGTGTTTTTTTTGCTGTGTCCAACACCGTCTAAAACAAAATCAAACAGAAAGTGTTTGTTTACTTGTGTTTTCCCCCGTTGTGGTTCACTCTCATCTAATCCCTATCTGAGGGCTTATTTTGGTCTGTTGTTTGGGGTGAGACTCCAGCTCGATAGCGAGGCTCGGCATGAAGGAAGGAAGCCTCTTGCTCTCCCGCTGGCGTGTCATTGATGCGTGCCATTAGGCGCCATGTGTCACATTCTTCGTCTAACGCATGCGGCTTTTTAGAAAAATGCACCAAACAATGCCGCGCACGTCAGGGCCCACCTGCAGGACGAAATTCCGGAGAGAGATAATAAGGACAGCCAGGCGCTCAACATGTGCGAGATTGAGCCTCATTTGCATTTCACAGAGGGCAAAGTTTGATGGAGAACTTATACAGGTCCACTGTCAGCGGCAAACAGCTAATTTGTCAAACTAGGAATGATACCAATGTTTACTATAATAGCAAGGTGAAAGCTGGATGACTCACTGGATGTTATGTTGAACCAGACACAGCAGGGTATTATGTGTATTTAGCATAGCAAATTACTGGCCTCTTTACATTCCTCTTTTCCATTACTTTTTCTTCATTAAATGACCCATCAGTTTAAATATCAAATCAACATCCAAAGCACACACTCATGCACAGACACACACGCGCGCGCGCATAGATACACACTTACTTCTCCCTCTGGCATGCACACTTTGGCTATAAATAGCTGCAGAAGGATGCTGTGCCCTTGAAGCGAATAAGAGGGTCTTCAGCAGCAAAAAGAACAAAAAGCTGCCGTCTTCAAATGCCGTGGTAAAGCATTGGAAGCAACGTGGCGCCTATGAAAAATTCATATTGTTTTGCGTAAGGCTACAGCAAATAAACAAATCACAAGAAGACAAAACAAGTGGCTGTGATGAAATGGGGCGGCAATGACACGTAATTTAGCCCGAGTGGAGCAACCAGGAGACGTGGAAGGGACTGCTCACCCTCACGTTTTTATATCCTCTGAGACAGCTGCTGCTGCTGCTGCTGCAGTGCTTACTCTGGGCAGTGTGGGCAGAAGAAAAGAAGAAATAGCTGCACAAGAGGAATACAGACTCGTGCTCCTGAACTCTTCGTGGACAGCCCGCAATTACGGTGTGAATGAGAGCCGGAGGGAGCCAACGTGTGAAAATAGAGACTTCCCTTTCTATGTGCGAGGAGAGCTGATCATCACTGCCATGGTTATATGGGCAGTGGTTGCATGGGTGACAAAAGTCTGTCCCGTTGTTATGTGCGCATAGGGCCAGTGCATGGAGCTTTAGGGAAATGATCAAGCACCCATACAGAGATATTGGCCAGCACTGACTGGCGCTGGCTTT
Source organism: Xiphias gladius (assembly GCF_016859285.1). Lineage (NCBI taxonomy): Eukaryota > Metazoa > Chordata > Actinopteri > Istiophoriformes > Xiphiidae > Xiphias > Xiphias gladius. The sequence continues at coordinate 4,787,866 of NC_053405.1, forward strand.
CAATGTGTGTCGCAATAATTGTAATTTTTAACGGAAAGTTAAATGGAAGAACTGTTTATAGGTAAAAGTAACAGATGAGAAATACAAATCCAATATTCCAATGGACGAAACGCAACCATGGACATTAAACGGGACTGCTACCTTGGCGGCCATGCTAACAGTGTGTAATACTAATGCTTTAGCATAAGCTATAGTCATGTTAAGTGGTAACAAGCATAGCAAAAAAAAATGTAGACAGGAGGACCACGAAAGCTGATGGTCAGAACTGACCTCCAGTTTTTGAAGCGTTACCTGTGTCACTCTGATACCAACATCATTGGGTAGAAAAATGGCCAGGGGAGGGGGTTTCCTTCATTCATCTAATTCCGAAATCTTGTTTTTGTGGCTGACATAAAGGAGGAACCTGCTCCACCGAGGGTTCCTGATTCGGACGAGCGGCTACTGCTTTCTGAACGACTCAGCTGTAAGACACGGCAGAAATGATAAGAAAGGCAGCAGAACCGGACGCGCTGGCAGGAGGGTTCGCCCCCGGTAGCCGATCGTTAGGAATCATTGATCCCAAACCAAATCCATGCACAATAATTTGGGGGGGGGGGGTTTGGGCCCAATAAAGGCAGCCAATGAGCCATGATAAATCAAGAAAAGACCCTGCACATTTCCCAATCAATCATGTTACAGGCATTATCGACAGCGGTTAAAGTGTGGCGCACTGACCGCGTCGGAACTCCGCACATACATTTAAAATTACATTACATTAGACTTTGGTTCGACTTTTTTATATCATTCAATGTATAGTTAGAAATGTTAATGCTTATTTATCAGTTTTTCCGAGACCCCCCCCTAAAGTCCGAATTAATTGTTGCCTCTGGAGGAGTTCAGGTCAATTTTGGGGAAACTAAGCCTCCATTTGTTCCCCCATCATTCAAACACTGCTTTTTATAGGGGGAAAAAAAAAAAGTATTTAAAGTATCAGATTAATATTTTAAAATAATCGTCCTGCTGCAGGAAAAGCATAGTTCCAGGTCCTCCTGTTCACACTACGCTTTTGATAATAGAAAGAGAAGAAATAACGGGGAGACCATACTTAACATGTGTGTACATATACATACTCTGTATGAACCGCAGCACTGAAACTTACATTCTAACTGGCTGCAGATTGATCCAGCTACAGTAGGAACATAATGAGAAAAACAGTTCAAAATAACAATCGATTTCGTTTATTGTATACGATTTTCCTTGTTAATACAAGCAGTTCGAGACATTAAACTCCACATTGAACTGTGCAAAACGTTTCACAATGTGTTGGACGCAGGTTTATCTGTTTTTAATGAGCCGGTCTGGAATTCCAATACAGTCAACAGTTCTGAGCCCTTCATTCTTCCACATGGCCTCCATTATGATGGAGGACTTCACTGCATTGTAACGAACACAAATGAGAGTCGTCCATTTTCCTCTTTCTGTATAAGCTCGGTTCTCCACTGTCTGACAGACGGTGCGGACTAAAAAAGAAAAAAAAAGAGCCAGGATATCGAGTGTGACTTCACAAGGCATGTTCAATAATGTCCCAGTGGTGAAAGCTCAACGATTCCTCACACCTACTCAATTATTTTAGGGTAGTGTCTTTGAACAGTGGTGTAAGTAGCTCCCTGTAACCGGAGGCAGAATAAATGAAACGCGAGTAGAACTGGCATCAGAAAACAATGATGAATTTATTAATGCTCACGGGTTCTTTGAAGAATAAGTCAGTGATAGAGCGTGTCCCCCCGATAAATGCTTTGGGGTTTAACCGCTTGATGATTTTCTCTACATTTCATTTTTTAAAAAGTGGTTTCCTGCCGGGGTCAATTTGGGGTTGCCTTTAGGTTACCACGGCCTGGCCCTGTGATTGGCTGCTTTCAACTCGGAACCCCATTATGAAATAAAGCCGCAAGTGAGCGATGGGACTACCTGAAAGCCACCCTGCATCCCCGGGACACGAATGCCACCATCAGGAAAGTAAAGCCTACGCGGCAGAAACAGCCCAGTGATGTCTAATTCTGATTGCATCATTAATTAACTAATTTCTCTCCAGTCAGAGACTTTTTTCGTATTCTAGCAGCAGGTTCCTGTTATTGCTGTGGCCTTCAGAATAATAGCCCTGCCTTGTCCCTTCTTCCTCTTCAGTTGCTACTGAACTAATTTTTACGTTCACACACACACACACACTCAAGAAAAGTCTTATCGGGGGGAAAGTTGTAGGACGGTAGGGTAGTGCAAAAGTTTTAATGATGAAAGTGCCGGCAGCAAATTGCGACATGATTCACCGGAGTCTGCGAGAGGCTTTTTGACAGATGAGACAACCATCGAAGGAAAAAAAAAAAAAAAGGAAAAAAGGGGGAATGGAGCGATTCAAGTAAGGCTACGGATTTTGTTCTCGGAAGGAATGAGGGAATAAATGGCAACTTATTTTAAAAAAAACTCTAAAAATCAACTTAATTTGCGCCTTTAATGATTCCAGTGGGGGTTTGTAAAGCTTAGGCATCCTTGACAATTCCCAAACATTTACTTTTTAAAAAGGTACAAAACCTCTATAAGGGTTTCCTCTATTTATGCTGCTGTATTATTCATCTCCCTGCTAATGGAATTAGTTTCCTTAATGCAGAGTCAGGCCTTCCACGCTAAGACATTCATCAAACTCACGCAGATGATGAGCAAGACAAATGGACGCTTACATTAACTATACATAGACACCTACAACTAATATTTACACGTGGCACTGTAAGATAAACAGTTGCCTAATTGCACTATTCCACAGCTCATAAATACTCTTGGTATCCATTAGGGTGAGGTAATTAGTTGTAATTTGCGTCATTAAAGGCAAAAGAATAGCATAATTGTTTATGAATACTCAATCAGAGGATAATTACCTAGTCTCGATCTGCATCTTCAGGCTGGAGAAATGCAAAAAAAAAAAAAAAAAAAATCAAAAGAGAACACGGGGCCTGCCTCCTTTTCCTCCCCTGCTCCCGCATGAACACACTTGTTCAGCTTTAACAAACACTGAAATCTGGCTATTTAACTACTGTTGGTCCACTTTTTAACTCTCCTTTCTTCTTTTTTTATGCGAAAAGAAAGGCAACCGCACAACAAAGTCGATGCGCTTCCCTTGTGTTTTAGCCTGTAAGACTTTCTCTGCCGAGGGGCACTCCTGTTTGTCGGCAATGGAAAATGCAGATTTTTCGCTTGAAATAGTTTATTTTTACAACAATTTGTCTAAATTTATAGTTTGAATTCCCTTCTTTTACATCCCCGGTAAGTAATTTCCAAGTAATTTCCAAATGCAAATTCAGAATGTGTAATTGTGTTTCATTGTTTGTTGGTTCAGATCATCCAATATCCATGCAATTATAATGAAGTTGCTCAGATTTAGCCGTCTCAAACTTGAAGTCGAGCAAAAAAATAAATAAAATCAATTAGATTGGTGAGTTTTAGACGCCATAATTGTAAGGAAAAGTTCAAACTGAATACGATGGATAAACAATCGAGGCTGAATGGAGTCATCAGATCTTTGTGCTGTTCGGTTACATTCTGTCAGCAATGTGATCCAGGAAAAATAAGTTCAGCTGAGTGACTGGGAAAACCTGGACACTTGAATTTTCCATTTGACATTTTGAACCCAGAGAAGAGCTTTGAAATCCGCACAGCTTTAAATCACACTTCTGGAAATTTCAAAGAGGGGAATTCAATTTGTTGAGTTTGAAAGACAAGAAGCTGTTTACCAGGCAACAAAAAATGTTGCCTCATTAATTATTATTATCATTCATTTATTAGTGTCTGATGTGTGTTTTTCCTGCCCAAACAGCTGCCGGACAGAATCTTAGCCTTTTTGTCTCTTGTCTCTGAAATCCCATATTAGTGAACGCCCTGATAGCAATGAATATTGAATATTGAATATTTCCTAAATCTCAATGACAAGTATTCTTGGTCTGTTATAATAAAGGTGCTTTTGAAGATTTATGAAGAATCAAGGCGAAGTAAAGTTTCATTATTTTTATATGGCGATATCTACCGTTTTTATAAAGACATGGACTTGATTGGACATTGTGAGAAAGAGGATGTTAAAATCACACACACAACTACAAAAAGGTCCACGACTCATTTTCACTGTCTTGGAGAGAGGTGTGTCTGAAAATGAGATACTATAATTGTTGGCCTGGTACTTATATTCGGCCATTCATCTTCATAAACTAGACAAAAACACTCCTTATCCGTAAAAAAGCTGCATGCCGTGCAGTTGGTTATTTGGAGTTAGAGCGCCTTCCTCATCCCAATTCATGCGCTGCCCACAGAGAAGAGGATAATTGCATATGCGTAAAGACCAGCAGAGAGACTACCCCCACACTCGCACACATACCCTAGCTACCAGCATACACACCTGTACTGTGTGGACTCGCCGTGAGAGCTGTCTCCCCGCTCTGCATGGTGACTGGAAATTAAAGACTTAACACACATGCACGCACGTGAACGGACACGCAGGCAGACACACGAACACACGCCTGCCTGTCTGCCCACACACACACACACACACACACCACCTCCCCCACCCCAACCCAGATGGTCGGTCCAAGCTACAGAGCTGTGAAACACTGAGGCCACAGAGCATCCGTCCAAGGGATTCTGACTCCCCAGCTGAGCTTTTAACATGAGCAACCAAGGCCCACAGCCACTGCACATGATGCTGTGTGCCAAAGAGAAAGACAGGAAGAAAGGGGGGGGGGTGCTAGAGAGAGACAGAGCAGACACAGAGACACAGCTCCCCACAGTGGAGCTGCATCGTACAGTCTACAGAGCACCGCTGGGAACATTAAAAGAGGCGTAAAAGCTGCGACACAAGCACGGAGCCTTATTTACGCTACCTACCATCCCTATTTCACTCCTGCTCCTCACAGCAGCTGCTGTGGTTCAGGTTATTGCACGACAACAGAACTGCATTATAACTCAGAAAAAAAGGAAGCTATGTAGGATGTGCGTGAGCCCTCAAGTTGCACCTTCAGAGCCTGCAGCATCAAGATGTCCCCCAAAGTACATTATTAAATTACAATGTTTTCATAGCTGTGTGTTGCTTCCTGTTTTGGTTACTGTCTCGACTTTTGATGTCAGATCAGCTGGGTGCGAGGGGGGGGGGTATTGTATTTGCAATTCAGCCGTGAAGAGGGCATGCCCTGCAAGCTTTCTGCCAAACGTAATGTAATTAGAGAATAGGGTCGACGCAGCCAAACAGGGACGAGGAAGGCTAATCAACTCTCAGAGTCGCTCTCCGCCTGTAATCAGGGGGACAGCAAGAGAGAAACAGGCAGCGAGAGAGGGAGATTAAATTGATTAGAAATTGAATTCCCAGACCAAATATCTGCTAAGAGAAGTTAATTACAAATGAATGTATCATTGTATTTAAATTTTACCTTGATTTCCCCAGTCTCTGCAACCATTTTTACTTCCCCTTGACTTCTCTGAGCAAACTTTGCCAAAAGTACACGTACAAGTGCACGAGGCACGCGTGACACGGGGCATGGCCAAAGGTCCATGGACGCACGGCTATTAAACCCATGTGTCATTCAGCACCATTCGCCTGCCGCTGTAACAGCCCTCCACACTCTTGGGAAGGCTCTCCACCAGATTTTGGAACTTGGCCTCATTAGTGAGGTCGGGGTTCCAGTTCATCCCGAGAAGGTGCTGGGTGGGGTTGAGGTCAGGGCTCCGTGCAGGCCAGTCAGGTTCTTCCACACCAGACCCGGTTTCAGGGTCTTCCACAGACTGCTGCCACAAAGTTGGAGGCACACTACCGTCCGTAATTATATGCTGTAGCATTAAGATTTCCAATGGATCTAAATAAAGGGATCCATCCCAAGCCATTCAAAAACAGCCATATCAAAGTCATTAGGCATTCGTATCACAATTACAGTAATGATTTGCAATCTTTACAGCCACAGCAGAACATTGTGGGTTTGTCAGTACATTAATAAAATGATGACCATGCCATAACCGGCTATTTTAAAGAATATATTTATTTTTATTTGATCTCTTTTATTTGCAAGGGACCATGTACGATATTAAACATAAATGTTACCATTTGATGTTTTGTACCAGAGTTAGTTTAAAGTTTTTGCTTGTTATTTATAATCTGGCAAATTTAACTTTTATTCAAATAATAGTGCACCAAGTTATATAAAAAATACCCCTAATGATTGACAACATTATGTAAAATTGTGTATGTAAATTTGCGGGTATAATGTCACCATCCTTCCCCTTCGCCTTCATGTCTCTTTGTCTTACTTATTGTCCATAGCTGCATTTCCCCAAAGGCACCGTTAATGTGAATCTGAAGTAATTCCACCGGCAACAGACTGGTCAACTGCTCAACAGGTCCGGATGAACCCCCACCGTTCGCCGTATCCCAAACACAAGCTCTGTAGCAGTCCACCACTGGTCCGTTCACCCTGTATGCGAAAGAGAGGCGAGCAAAGTCAGACCAATTTGCGTGGAGTAGTCAATCATCTCTAAGTATGCGTGAGCTGCTTTGGCATTATTCAAATAAGCCCTGCCCGTGGGGAAACTGCAGTAAGATAACCTGTATCTGGGAGTCTCTGTTGCCTTTTCAGATATTTGTAAATGGAACCTTTCTAATCCATCGGTTATACCTTTAGACCTTTTGGTACTGAACTTTTTTTTCTCCTCGGGGTTGAGGGAATGTGGGGTCACTGGGGTTTTTACATAAGATAGCTTGTAACCTGGAGCAGCTAAAACATTTTACTTTGCACTTATTTTTAGAGTATTTCCTGATCATGAACAGACAGCATAATAATAGTGATTTGAAAAATGAAAGAGACTTTGGACAGCAAGTCCCAGTGTACAGTATGTGTTCTTAATTAACTTACACGATTAAAAATCAACATACAGCCATGCAATTAATTATGAGAAAGTAGCTAGCTGCTCCGCATTGCCAATAACTACTGTACCTGAATAAATAATGAAGTGAAACTGCTTTTACAGGAAGCTTTTATTAGCTTGCTTTGAACTAAGGGTGTCATTATGCTGTCTCTGGCTTTCCAGCGGCCTTCACCTACCAAATTGCTGGCGTCTTACATGAATGGTTTATGTAAATGAACATTTGTATGTACAGTTTAATTATAATGTCTAATAAGCAGAGATTGGTTATTTATGACAGACCTTGATGTATACTCTCTAAACAGATGTTCTCCCCGTCCACAACTGTCATATCACATTCCCGTTTTGCACGTGTGTATGTCTCACAAGCAGGCAGAGGAGACTCGTCCTTCAGCAACTCGTACACACAATGAAAACTCTAATGCCCTGGGAACGGAAGGCACCCGAACAGCTTCGATATCTACATTTAAAGTCCTTGACTCTGTCTGAAATGTGAAATGTAGAAATAATTTGCTACTTTTTAAAGTAGCTGCAATGGTTATGAATACATTTCTCATAACCGTCCTGATTTATTCACTTAACCCAAGGTCAGCCACTTAGGTCTGGTGCTTTAGCTCGAATTAGACTTAGAATATATTTTTATTAGCTGCTTTTATGTGTTGACTGCCATTATATATAATTTCCATTAATGCCTGGAGTTTTAAGCTGCATTGATTGATTATTTAGTCACTTGGGGGCAGCGGAAGCAAGATGTAAATATAGCACCGATTGATTCTAATCTTCTAATGACGAGCATGTATGCAAACAGTTGTCTATTTACACATCCAGCAGACAAATACTAACAAGAGCAGTCATTTGGAGTCTTGTTTCTGGAAACCTGATGAATGTTTATCTAATATTCAGTCTCCTTCTTCCTCTGTCTTTGGCTCCACTAACGCCTTTCAAAAATGTCTGGCTCTTTAGCTGCTCCGCCATGTCAATCAGTTAGTCGCTCACTCTGTCTGTTTATCGGTCTTTATCGGTTCAATCTGTCATGTGTTTTTTTTTAAGGTTTGTTCGTAGTCCATTTAACCCACGGTTTTGGTCCTGCTTCAGAGCTAGGGTAACATTAAGCATAAGTACTGTTGCTATGGCTACCTGCACTTTCATTTAACCCTCAGCTATGTTAATGTGCCCTGTTATGTGATTTTACCGGACAACTATCAGATGATCAGAAATTGTCCATGGCCATAGTATAGTAAAGGAAAGTTACACCAACCTTTATCACTTATATACCATCATTTATCAATTATAGAATGGACAAATGCTGGCAATGAACATTAAGCCGTTAAATGGAGGTCATTTAATTTGTATACTGACCTAAGTTGAGCCTGAAATCACTTCTGCCACCCTTGGTGGCAGTGATAACATGGGCTACAGGCTAATGCACATTTAAAAAACAGAGCTGGGGGGTATGTGCTCTATGCCAATAACTATTACATGTAACAATTCCCCTTCATCTCACTGTTACCTTGGCTTTCACCGGCTATCGCTCTTGCTCCTGATCTGAATCTATGATCGCCAACCACTAAATGACTTGTGCGGTACCCTGCAGATGCCTGGTCATGAACATGAAACATGTTTGATGGTATCGGAGCAGCTCGGATGTGTGAGTCGATCAGTCTGGGATTGATTGGATTTGTAAACGCCTCCCCTTCGTGTAATCTTTTCCAACTATATCTATCCAGTGCATTAACCAGGTGTTGTATAAAATTGTGTTTCAAAGTCATTAAACACGTAAGACTGATTCTGCCACAGATGAACACGTTGTTGGACATTGATGAAAATGCTGTGGTAAACAACAGGATATTGTGTTGAAAACACAAAAGCTATTTTTCCATCATCGTTAAGAGAGCCAGATGAGCCAGTGATGAATACCGATCCAAGCACGTATCTGACAGGTTTTTGTTGTGAACATTGTACTCTCAGCATCTCCAGTGGGATCATTACAGATGAAAAACCCAGTCGCAGCAGTGTTATATGACACCTGTTCTTGTTTTCCGGGCCGGCCCCAGCAAGTGTCCCGTGGAGGACTTGCAAATTCAGACAATAGCGAGATATGGGCGGACAGGGAGGCCCGCTCAGCTGTCAGCATTGTCCAGCGTCTCCCTTTCACTCCCCCCGCTCCTCTTTCCTCCCAATCAGAGCTCTGCCATTTGCGCTCCCATCAGTCATTTTCATAGCCCTATCCCTCTCACTGTCTCTCTCTATGTTAGAGGAGGACATTGCTCCCCACCTCCGCCTCATTCTTGAGCATCTGCTACTTTCTGGCACCGGTTGTCCCCAGAGAAGGTGATGCTTATGGGGGTTCTGTGTGGACTGGGTCAAAGAGCCTCCTGATTTCCTGTACAGATCTGTGGTTTATGCAAAGGAAATAGATCCCAATAACATGTTGAGGAAATACTGTGCCATAACCAGAAGTGAGAATAGTGCAACGATGAATGGCTGAAGAATCGTGTAGAGCCCGCCAAGCACTGCATATGAGATAAATTTAGAGATCTACACCGTTGTTGTCTTCACTCAGCCAAAACATTAAAGCCAGTTACCAGTTTTAATGTTTTGGCTGATGGGTGTAGTCACTATTCACCTGGGCTTCTGGAACACTTACTCTGTTGTGTTTTTTTTTCCCCTGCCATTGTTTAGGCCTTTTTGCAGCTTATTTCAAATAAGAGTAAAGGTTAAGAAGGAGAGCTTTAGTCGAGACCACCGAAGTTAGTCAAGAATTAGTCCAAATTGGGCTCAATCGTGAGATCAACAAAGATTGGTCTTGGATGTTGCAGGTCCATGCTGAAAGCAGTGACATAAGCCACTGTCTGAATTCCCAGAAGTATTGTCAGACATATCAGAAAGGTTTCAGAAAGTCTTCGGATTGGTCTCATTATTAGTCCTTTGTTTACTTCCCATACTCCTGTTACCATTGAGGCAAATTCACCTTCGGAAAAACCAAGAAAGTAGATTTTTTTTTTTTTTTTTTTTTTTTTAATGGATTTGGTTGAGACCAGAGATCGTAATGGCCAAGACGGAAACATATCCAAGTCAAATATCCCACAAGACCAAGACCAGGACAAGTCTGATATAACCGAAAAAACAAAATGTTGAGATCTTGACTCAATACCAAGACTATAGTCAAGTATTACATCCCTAAGAAAGCCAGAAGTATCATGCTGAAGCAACACCTGAGTCACTGTCATAGATTGATCATTATAAAAAATCCCTTCCCACCTCATTGACAAATACACACTTTGACAACTGCACTTTTCGAAAGACATGCATGATTAAAACGAAAGCCAAACTAATGTTCAGGCCCTAGGACAGTATCATCAGGGCAGGGTTAGTCACAGCTCAGCCTTTCTGTCTTCATCAACTTTGCATTGTAAACTCATGATTTGCATGAAGTCTTGTTTTTTTTAAACGTTCCTTTAACTTTCATTGTCTGGGTGCTGGCTTCAGAAAGCACAACCACAGAGAGCAGCTAAGTGGTGTTCTTCCGGCCGAAATGCTGAGATAAAACATTTTTGTTAATGTTAGTTTGAGGCTAAAAAAGTGAAGTGTAAGAGCTGACATTTCAGTAAACTCCGGGCACGCCTGTACTGCAGCTCAACATGCATGGGCCTGTACCTGTGGGGTAAGTCAGGTGGCGAAAGGGAAGGCTCAGCAGAGTGTGTTATTGAGCACAAATTCCCACAACAACTTCCAGTTAAGAAACATACTACGGTCTTTCTGGCAACAGGAAACAGATGTTGTAAGTATGAGCTCCGAATTGGCTTTACACTTGAGGATTTTGGATGAACTAGTGTTCTGGGACCGAGCATGTTGATTCTGTCGAACATTTCGAATGTTTTACTTCCCCTCTGGCCTGCCTTGCTCTTCGGTAATGACTGACTTTCACTGATCTCGCATAGCCATAAAGTATGTTGCTAAAATAAAACTGTGGTGTTTTTTCTTTTTTTTTTTTTTTGCGGATGGCTGTCTCTCATCTACGAGTTTGTGAGCAAGTGCTTCTGATGGGACTCCTGTGATCTGTGCAGTTTTTACTGGGAGTTTCTGCCTCTGTGTTTCTGTGTTTCTCCGCGCTTCTCAGTGTGCCGCCAGCTCTCTTTCCCTTTCCTTCCTTCCTTCCCTCCCTAAGAAAGCATGTAAAGGGCCCAAAGACAAGTGAGAATTCTTTGAGCTGCATTGCTCTGCACTCTATATGATGCAATCAAAAAAACGAGTGGCCGCCTTAGGATATAGTCTTTCTTCTGATGCCTTGTCCCTTACTTCTGAGAGACTTTCTGATAACACATGAGTTAAGACTACGGTTCAAAGCTGCACTGTCAAAACTGTCAGAACTTTTGTTAAAGGGGTTTGGGCCTTTTCATCCAGTTTCGTTAAATGACGTACATCTGGGTTATTAGATTTTTGGTATCAAAAGGGACGTCCAACCTTTTTAGGAATTCTCACGTCTGTTGGATTGATCTGGAGCAGTCGGCTACATCCCTTTTCAAGGCCAAATAAACCAGAAGACCCGAGAACGTACACTGGGACTAAAGATCTCTGAAAATCTGTTGATGGTCTTAAAGACACAAAAATGACAATGACTTTGTGCATCTACAGAAAGTTTGATTGAGTTATGCACGTACATCTAAAAACCCCAGTTATTCACACACTTTGTTATAATTGCAAACTTTCTGCTGGTTTAAGCCTCTATAAATAGCATTGCTTTGACCTGAACACCCACTGTAGGTAGCATTGTTCTGCTACCATTAGTACCCATATTGGCCGGATTTCTGTAATCTTGGTAACATAGTATATTATTTTGCAGAAATACTTGCACAGGATAGAAGCTAGTAAGCTAATTTTTCTTTCTAGTATTTGTCTTTTGATTTTTTTCAGGAACAGAATTGGAAGAAAATGAATGCCACTCTTTTCTCTACAATTTGATGGAAAATACCTGGTAATCTGTCGATGCAGTTGCTGTTTGCTTTCAAACCAAGTCTCTGTAATCAGAGACCTGCTGCTGAGACATGCGTAACATTGAGAGGTGTGTGTAGCCACATAGGCAAGCTCCTGTCTGTTCTTCTCAGTCAGTCGGACAGCTGTCACAGCCGAGAAGAGCTGCTGCACCACGGAGCAGTCTCTCTCCGGGTACTGGTGCTGATGACTAGTCGGGGGGGGGTCAGCCTAGTGCTGCCGGTGCTCAATGACAAGCCAAGAAGCAAAAAAACAAAACAAAAGCCTATGTCGAGACCAGGGAATGTTTTGGTATCCTGACATGATGTTCGGCATGCGATGTAGGATTTTTATATATTGTTTTTGGTAGGCAACTACTATCAAAGAAGATTTACATTAACAGCTTGTGAATATGTGTAACTGTCTGATTGTGGAGCAGAGTGTTACCCAAGACAAATAGAGGCTTAAAAAGCACCCACAGCCCCGTTTATATATATATATATACATATATATATATATATATATATGTATATATATGTATGTATGTATGTTGTGGCTGATCGGTTTAGGTTCTCTAGTCTGTTTTTTGGGGGGATATATGTTGCATACTATAAGACTACATAAATTGCATTCCTGAAACTTTCCTACCATTGGATTGACTTGAAATTCATCCATATGCAGCAGATGTCACAAACTGCTGTGTGCAGCACAGGCAGGCAGGACCCAAAGGCAGACACACAGGCAGTGCAGTGAAGTCTATAAAACAGAAGAGAACCAGGCTTACAGATGGATGGATGGGTGGACAAGCAGGCAGGGACAAACAACAGGTCCCCACATGCAGGCAGCAGGAACGTAGTTAAGCACATGGAAACACAAGCAGAAAATCCGACAAGGAGCTGGTGGCAATGGAGGTTTAAATACTGGCAGGGGTCAGAGGCTGTGTCAGGATCTGGAAACACTGGGGGTTTGTAACCCAGCCCAGAAATATTGAGATTTTCAGCTGATAGCGGCAGAATTTTCCAAGTTATTTGAGAGTAAAATGAGTATAAGATATCAGACACTGTGCTCTAGCAAAAGGTTCCAGTCGACGGCATAGGCTGGCTTTCACAACATGAAATTAAAATAAACAAAATGACTTTATCTGACTTCTCATTCGACTTTGTTATTGTAATTATTTTCAACAGTAGAAGTAAAACCCCTCAGAAAAACTAAGAGCCTTGACGTTGATGTAGCAGTCTTATGCTAGATTGGACGCTGCCAATGCTTTGTTCAGTTTGGAAAATGAACCAACCCTGGTCTCATAGCTACTTTTGAACTATGACAGACCCTGTTAACTCTGCGTCCTTTCTGTCCATCTGATGCCCTCCTCTTCTTCACCTCTCCAGTAGCTCTTTTGGTGTCTCATCTGTCTGTTGCACCCGTCATCTCCTCTGCTCAGTCAAAGCGACGCAACTGGATGCCAGCTACAGGCGTATTCAGTGGATTCTGTGCTCTCCTCATCTGATAACATCAATGTTCCCTAACTTTATCTAACCTCATTCCTTCCTCTCTTGCGCTCTTGCCGCTCTGTCTCTCTCCGTCTCTCTCTCTCATATTGTTTCCATTAACATTATTGGTCATCTCACGCTTGCGCGCCCGGGGCTATTCATAAAACATTCGGGGGGGCAGGCCTAATGACGCCCGTGGCCCGGGTGAGGAGGGAATTTGAGGACAGGTGTGTGAGTGGGCAGGAGAGCACAGTTTATGGGGTACAGTATCTGGGAGGACAAGGGGAAGAAAAACATGGCCCCGGGAGAAGTGAGCGGGGGCTGGAGACAGGGGGGCTGACGGGAGCCGAGGAGCAGACAGAAGCCTGCGTTTAAAAAACAATATGAAATCAACAGATTTCTGGGAGTTGCCACAACTTAGAGATAAAAACGACATATTTCTCTACATACAGAAGCTGCAATACCTGCCTGCTTACAATATATATATATATATATATGCCATAGATATATTCTGTAGAGTAGCTCTTATCCATTCTACTCATCAGATAATGTGAATAGCTCTTGCTCGTACACTTGAGCCTGAGTGTCTGTCAGTGCGGAGGCTAGCTCTCTACTCACGGCGCTCCTCTTTCCAGCATGCTCACTTGCTGTAATTCCTTGTATCACATTCCCCGCTCTGACATTTTCTAACTGGTTCCCTGCTGCTGCTGCTGCTGCTGAAACGGCCCAGTTTACCCAACAGGGATGATTAAAATTTCATCTAATTTAGGATTTCCGAACAAGTAAACTAATGACAGGAGGATGCAGCCGGTTTGGCTGTCGGCTGCCCTGCTGACATAAATCTAACCCATTGTAGACAAGTTACAATTAGACCTACAGGAATAGTACTTTCAGTGTAAGTTAGTGAACCCCTCCGTGGTTTCGGTGATTCCTGCAGAATATTAATCATATGAAACCACCAAAGTAGACAATTCATTTGAAAGCTATAATTACCTCCTTCTTACCAAACATACCATTTGATCCCCTCGTAAAATATGATATTTTGTTGTGGATTAAATTATCGAAGACACTTGAAAAGTAAAACCATTTCAACCAACATTGATTGAATGTTAATGTGTCAGTATAATAATAATAATAATAATAATAACAACCTCATTGTATATTATATATAATAAAGTACTGCAAAAAGTAAATCCAGAAATCCTACAGAAAAAAAAAAAGAAATCCAGCATAATGAGGTTTTCAATTTAGGTTTTCAATTCAACTACATTTTGCAGATCATGTCTCTGTACTTTTCACTAATTTTGATTTCAAATCTTCTCACTTCAAAATGTAACATTTTGTTTTACATTGCAGTATTGCCAATTATACTTAAAGCTGCAGGAGTTCATTTTTTTCGCCACTCGGGGGCAGTGGAACAAGCTGTAAACACAACAGTGACGTATTATCACCTAATGAGTTTGTATCGATTTGTAATAAAAAAGCACCACCATGCTCCCCAGCTAGTCGCTAACTTTGTCCGTGTGACATTTGGTGCCGCGCAGCCGGAGTACATTTGGCTTCCAGGGCTTTTTTGCTGAAGACAGCTGCCTGCTGCTGCTGCTGCTGCTGCTGCTGCTGCTGCTGCTGCTGCTGCTGGAAATGAGGCTGCTGAGAGCAGCTGAAGAGGCTGAAGCAAAACAGTAAAGTCGTGGGCCGTTAAAGCCAAAACAATAAAGGGAAAGATGCCAAAACGCTCGCAGAGCTGAGAGGAACTGCAGAGTATGGCAATAATTCTCTGTGGCTTCGTCGCTACAAGTTACACCTTCTGCATTGCACGGAGAAGTTTGATTGATTGTCGATACGAAAAACATCCATTAGAGCTACTTTACATAAGGTTAACTGCCATTTTTATGCTCTGTTTTTGTGCAACTGCGGGTCAGGGAGGGATTCACTTCCGGAAGACGACACTGAGTGATCTGATACCTGGTATTGAATTAAGAACCAATATCGGCTGAGATGTGAGTTGCCGTTAATTTCATCCTCTAAAATGGGAAGTACGACAAAATGAGGTGGCCTTTAATGTTTTTAATAATTTGTCAATGACTGATTTATATCAGTCAGTGAAAAATGATATTTACCTAAAACCTTAAGAGATAAACCATTTAATCTCAATTAATCTGATGTAATTAGCAGAATAAGTAGATTTTAAAACGCCTAGTTTATCACTGACAGTGGCGCACCTCAGTCCTTTACACAATATATGCACGTCGCCTGACAATATGTAAATTTCATGACATTTTTGCTCCGCAGGGCTCCAGTTGATGATGTTACGGCATGGGGGGAGTCCCTCGACCAGCTTCTGCAGTGTAAAAGTAAGGCCGCTCTCTTGTCAAATGCTGCTCTCTTCTCAATTCTCTTTCCTTTTCCTTTCGACCTCGCACTTCTCTGCTGCTCAGCCCTGCGTGTCATCCGGACTTGCCCCTGGGCTTCCTTTAGGGGGATCCAGGATTTTTTTTTTCCTTCAGGTTCATCAAATCCATTTGGAGATATATTTAAGGGGGATGACACTGGCAGAGATAAGAGGCCTAATCGGAGCTGCCAGCGTAGATAGGGTGATCCCAACCAGTTCGGATTCATTGATAAGGCCGGCGCTCATTGATGGCCCTCACCTGACCATATTCCCTGCCTCAATTTGAAAACGACTAAAGGGGCAGATGAGCTCTTTCTCTCCCTCTCTCTCTCTCTCTCTGCTGTCTCTCTTATCTCATTACTTTACTGAAATGAATTCAGCTGATCTGAAATATTTCACCCTGTCGTCTCCTGCGTCAAGATTTACCGTCCTCCGGGTGATCAATTCTGTCTCGCACCCCGTTTGCCCCATTCCCCTTTGAAGAAACGCCCTGACACATATAACAAATGGGTAAATAGTGGCAAAAAATAAATAGGTGTGCATGTGACAGATGCAGTCTGACGGCATTCATATACCTTTACATCTTGTGTGATGTTAGAGAGTCGACTCCGTTATGACCGAAGGCTCAGACACGGAGCCAGAGTGATTGGTAGATGGGAACGAGCAGCCTCTGGACATATTTTGTTTCCTGTCAATTACTGTCAGCGCACCAGCTGTGACTTATGTAAAGCAATTTTGCGTGAATAACACAGTAAGCTGTTTGTTTGTGCTCCCGGAGAGATGCGCTCGAGTATTTCACGCCGGCGTCAGAATCGCTGCTCCATGAATACGCCTGTAACAAAGGTAAAAGGGTGTGAGGAGAAGATAAGAAACATAGGTGTGTGCAATTACGCGATGCTGAGGCAGCGCACATCGGGCTGCGGGGTTTGGTTTTGAAGGTTTTGAAGTTAAAAGGGCCAGGCATTCACCACAATACCTGGCAGTTTGCTGCATCGTCTCTTTGTTAACTGACTTCTTTGAGCTAACAAGGACTGCGTTGAGGAAGGGAGAATGTGAGTGAAAGATAACGGAGCGGTTTAACCTTTAGCTAAGACTCACCGCTCTTATGCTTCTCTGCTACAATATACTGACTTCTTTTTTTTTTAATTATTTTTTTACAGAAAGCAGATTCATTTAATATTCTTTCAGCCCATTTCGTGCCCCCGTGTCTTCAAAAGCAGTTGGGTTTCCTGCGGCAAGAGGACCCTGACCACAGCCGTTTACGGTAACCAAAGCACAGGTCAGGAATCGTCCGGCCAGACATAGTGGAGGCAAAACGGGGACGAAAACGCCAATGAATCGCCGATTCGCCCCGAGTTAAAAACAGTCTGGAGCAGGAAAGTTCACCCCCTCCAGCTTGGGATCGGTACGTCAGACGAAATAATCTCAGCTGAACTTTTTCAGAGCTCTCAGCGAGACGGTATCACGCGTTGACAGTCAGTTCCATTTGCTTCCGTTCACTGATAAAGACCGTGAGAGGCGTTTGGAAGCTCATGAAAAAGGTTAGTAAGTTGACCTTGAGTTGAGATCTTGTGTCACACATAAAAAGTAATACTTTCAACAGCATTTTTTAAATCCAATTTTCACCCATATTTTTCTCCTGACGCTTTTTTAATCCCACAAGATATTACCTGTGCGAACAAATGATCTCGTGCCCACACGTTATTACCTTGTTCGCGCAAGATGGATCTAATATCTTCTTTGCACAAGTTAATGTCTTGATATTAGAACATAATAATGTGATTTAAAAAAAAAAAAATCTTCTGGGACGTCAGAGGCTCTGTACCTTTTCTGTTTTTAGACACGAAAAGAAAAAATGAAAGCGATAAGCACAGTTATCAATAAAAGTTATAAGCGCTTTGGGTAATATAGAATGCACTGGTAGGTATGTGTGTGCATTAAAGCATTTGTATAGTGGGAATGATTCCACTTTTTGAAAAAGCTTGTGCTGTGATGCGAGTGAAAACCATTTCGGTCTGTCTTCCCTGTATATCTTGTTGCTGGCTAGACAACGTGTAATTAAGATTTTTGAAAAAGGGCAGGGTTATGGCTAAACTAACCAGATCCTTAAAAACCCCCAGACTTACCTCAGTGTACGTCTGGGGGAACCGCCAGACTTACCCCAGCTTCGGTTGAAAGTTGGACCTGAAACTCTCCCGGCTCCAACGCCTATCCGTTCTCGTCCCTGCAGCAGGCCAGCTGGTGTTTGAGGACTTCTTGAGGACAGAGTACAGCGAGGAGAACCTCCTGTTCTGGCTGGCCTGCGAGGGCTACAAGAAAATCGCCGGTGAGACAGAGCTGACGGTTGCCGCCAAAAGGATCTACACAGAGTTTGTCCAAGTTGATGCTCCGAGACAGGTATGGCGTTTGCAAAGAGAGGCGTGACTGAAGTCAGGCCTGTGTAATTTCAGATCAGCCTCAATAGCCGGCTTGCTCGGCGGCCCTGTCACACCCGCACTATCTCACTCACTTTTACTGAGAGAAAGGTTGGTGTTTATCGGCCACTTTCCCTTTCTTCGCTAAGTACCACCCAGTTTTTCTCGTACTATTTTTCAACAACACTTTCCCAATAGACTTCAAAATGTAGAAGCAGCTCCAAAACAGAGGGAGCTCATGGGTAAAATAAAAGTTGCTGTTTTCTGAACACAGATAAACATTGACTGTGTGACGAGAGAAGAAATAAGTGAAAATATCTCTCAGCCGGGGCCAAATTGCTTCGACGGGGCGCAGAGAGTGATATACGGCTTGATGGAAAACGACTGTTATCCCCGATTCCTGAAATCAGAAATCTACCAAGCTCTCCTGGAACAGGCTGAAAAGCGATGAAAGCAGCAACGTGAGGAAATGAAGCCCGGCCGACGCCTCTCTGAATGATTGATTCTGCACTTCGGCTGACTCTCCTTAGAATTTCAGTTTAAACAAAAAGGCTTGTCTGTCAGAGAAAGCAGAAGCGAAACGAGACACAGAACTCTCTGTATGGGGACCGACAGGATCTAAAAGCCAAACATAATCGAAATAAAGTATTAAGCAGCTTTTGAAGTCAGTTTTTGCCTGGACTGCTTTATATTGCACACAAAAAAAAAAAAAAGAAAAAAGGCCTGTGATTCAGAGAAAGGCTGACATCACGTTGGGAAAGACAAGTATTGTCATGGGTGAAATGTTTATCATTTGTGCGCACGAGTTAGACAACTGCACGATGAGTAATATGTTTTTAGCCCAAATTACTATTTAAAAACGTGTTATCGCTTTTTATGGTCTGTTAAAATTCAGTAGGATATATCATTAGGAAATAAGTTCCCTGTGTTGATATGGAATCCGAAAACCTGTTATCACGTTGCATTTTCTGAATAACCTGTTATCAGCAGTGTATTTAGTCTGTGATCCACCTCCCATGTAATTTTGGTTTTTGTTGGATTGTATAATATAGGCAACTTTAAAGCATTTCATGCTTCCTGTTCTGTAAGTTTTGTTTTTTTTTTTTTTTTTAATTTAAGTAATGTATTTAAAACTGTGCTGTGCTGTTGTTGTCGGACCAGTGCTGCAGCTGCTTTGGCTGATTATGATGATTAACGAATGGTTGTACGTATGAGCATGTGTGTGTGTGTGTGTGTGTGTGTGTGTTCTAATTCGTGAGCTCGCAAATGTGGCCTTGCAACGGTTGAAAAATCAGGAACGTTTCCACAGTGGTAGGACATACTGTAAAACACCACATCTCAAGTCATCGGGGCTTAGTGCTGCATTCAAATGTATAGTTATAGAGTTTTAAGATTAGAAGCCGGGATTTTGTCAATACTTCTATACCAAGAGAAAATATAAGCCTCTAAAACCCACCATGTGTACTTTATGTAATTGTGGCTTGGAGATTTCTTCACCGGTTATTAAAAAAAAGGACACGACCGGGACTGAAGTTTGGGGCAAGGTTAAGCTTAAGTTTTAGGAACAGATAGTAGTGAGACCCGGACACCGCCGGCACCGGTGGGACGATCCGGTTCGCGGAAATCAGCTGCACCCTCAGAGGGGAATAACGCGAGGAAGACAGTCTGTAGAGTGGCTGTCCCGAAACAGAAAAAATAGTCATCGCAAAACAGATATGATGATAGAATATATTATGTTCACTGTGCAAAAAACTTCAGCTGAGTCAGACTCGTGTTGACACGGGACTGAACTGAGTCTAGAGGAGCGTAGCACAGTGCAAAAAACGGCCGGCTGACTGGAAAACAATGTCAAGATTCAGGGGGAAAAACAAGCAACAAAAATTGTGCCAAACCGACTCGCTGTCAAGACAATGGCCTGCTGGACCTTCTGCCTATTATGACTGCCCTCCTCTTTAGGAACCTTGCCCTCAACACAGATGTATTAAACTCTGCTTTTTACTCTGTATCTGCCTGGCCTGACAGTTCGGCTTTGGGATCCACGCCCGCCTTAACCCGGTCTTTACACTCGACCTCTTCTTTGCAACACTGAAAAAGGTACTTGATCATTCACAGTTTCACTTTAATCATATTCTTGATACTGTCGCTCCTTCAAGGTCAAAATAATAACAATAACAAGAAGAAGAAGAAGAAGAAGACAAACACAGCTGCCAGTTGAGTAAATGTAGATGTGAATGCACTGCTCAAGTCAGTAAGTGGCTTCAACAGCTAAAGACTAATTGCCGAAGTATTGGGATGAGACCGAGAATGTAAGCTGCATTTCTAAGCAAATAGATATCACTGCAAGTAACTGAAAGCGAGAAAGGTTTGATGTTATTTACAAAAAAGTAGATGAGACGACTCCAGGGGCTGTCTTCACAAACAGTCCAAAAATAAGATCTGTTGCTCAGCCCAAAAAACGGTTCTAGCAAGGAGCAATTTAGGCTTCTCCTCCATGATCAAGTGTAATATAACCTTCCTAATCGTTTTTTAAGGGGACAGAAAAACTGGCTGAAGGCTTTCACTAATTAGTATGATAGGCTCATCTTCAGGATATAAGGAGCAGGGGTCCTTAAACGTCAGCGGCTTGTCGGTTATCTAGACGTCCCGTCAGTGCAGCCGACAACACTGGGAAGCCCTTTATCCATTTTTGCTGGCTCACAAAGTACAAACATCCAACGGGAACAAAGCAAGCTGAGGTTATCCAGCAGCATTTATGGCATAAAGATTAGATCAAGAACAACCACGAACATTTCCCCGGCATAATCTAATTTTAGCGCTTTACTAACTTCCTGTTATTTAGCATTTGGGGAACATTTCTTCTGTGTTTATTGAAGATATTTCTCAAGTTTGATGCCGACAGTCTGTAGACGCTCCAAGAATAACACTTAGCCTGGGATTTAAAAAGGAATAGTCCAACATTTTGGGGCAATATGCTCATTCGCAGTCTTGCCAGGCGTCAGATGAGATTGATACCACTCTCTCGGGCAGACTGTAGCCCAAACATGTGAACATATCACGACTGAGGCAAAGCAAGAATATCGTTTATACCGACAGAAAATTCAAATGTGTTGTGACATTTACACAAACACCCCCCCCCCTCGAAAAATAGGGGTGATATGGGCATTAAGAGTTTTTTTTTACACAGTCTGAGCCAGTACACGGGGAGAAAATAATTACAGCATACACAGCGTTTATGATGTTTTATAACAGCATGTATAACGTGTGGCGTGGGGATGGGAGTGTGCACGCTTCTGGCTTGCTTGCGTGCATGAAACCTCTCTTGGACCTTACACGCAGCGAGTTTGTGTGTTCCTCTGCAGACTCCCTCTGCACAAGCGGCTCTGCAGAGAATTAACGCCTGCCAGTCTGATTGGATGTCCAGCATTATCTGATTGTATTTCTGGCCCTGCTGGAACTCAGAATGGGCTTGATAGGATAGGATGGGATAGGATAGGGGTTCGGCAGAGAAGGTCAAAAAGTGGGAAGAGAAGAAGGGAAGAAAATGAGGAATCGGTAATTAGAAAAAGGAGTGCAGAGGCTGGATGGAAAGTACCAGAGAGAGGGCGAGAGTGGACAAATTAAAGCAAGGGAGGTAAGAGTGTAAGGGGTGGGGAGAATAAGGAAAAGAGGGAGTCAGTAATGAGAAAAAGATGGATTTGTAGAGAGGGACAATGAGATGGAAGCAGATGAAGGGTGAGGGAGGTGAGGGTATTAGGAGAGGCAGAAAGGAAAGTAGAGAAAGGAAGGAGAAAAGAAGGAAATTAAGTCAGAGCACAAACACTGGAGGAAAGGTTGGAAAGGACAGACGGGGAAGATGGAGGCAGGGAAGCACGACATGATTGAAGGAGGAAGGACGCACAGGGGGGGAGTAAGGGAGGGCTCGGAGGCAGCGCAGCCCCAGCAGGTCGACGTAACTGGGAGCAGCAGAGGCAGAGATAGGGCCCCACAACTATGGGCCCGGGGAGATGCAAGTAGCAGAGTTCGCAGTGGGTGGGAGATCAGGCAACCAAGTCTCTGCTGACTGCCACACACTGTTCTTTCTTCTCAACTGAGGAGGAGGAAACTTTGCTGTTTTCCCCACATGGAAACCCCCAAGGATTAACTCCCCCTGTGGCAGACCTCCAGTGCTTTAATACTGGGCTTTAAAGATATAGGAGGACTGATGGAAGAGCGGGGGGTTTTTTTCCCTCTACTATCTTATTATCGAAGGACCCAGCAGCGTTTCGCTTCCAGGTTCCTCCGGGCTAGTGTGCTGCGAGTGTTTGTGTGAGAAACGAATGCGGAGACCCTGCAGCCAAGCTGTATCATTCTGCCATAAATAATTTACATTGTTTTCATCACTGAAGACAAAGCTTAACACTGACAATATGTAAACATACACACTCATTATCGCATAGAATACCACAGTTTGCATGGAGCTATGGCTTTTGAGCGTATTTGTATTGTGCACGTGCATAAGGACGCACACGCGCGCGGTGCGATACACGTTCCTGCCATCAACTTTCACGCTATTCCACTGATCAACAGCTGGTGGCGGTAAGGTGCAAAGTAACGGCGTAACGCGCCAACAAAAGGCAAGGAAGAAGGCCGCAAGCAGGTAAACAGAATTTTTGCTTGGTTGCAAGAAAACTCCACAGAGCAACAATCAATTCATTAATAAAAGGATTTTTTTCAACAAATTTCAAAATGGATGAATTGTTTGAGTCATTTATCAAGCTCAAATACCAAATATTTGCTGGTTCCTGCTTCTCAAATGTTAGGATCGGCGGCTTGTAGCGGTTTCATATGATGGTAAATGTAACATAAGGGTTTCAGGCTCTTGGTTGTACAAAACAAGGAAATTTAAGACCAAACAAATCAATTGCAGTAATAAAAGTCAAGAGACTAATCAATAGGGAAAATAATTAGTCATGGATATAATTATGTTTGGAAAGTCTGTTCCGCATTTTATGAGCAGACTTTCAGATGAAAACATTCCCATTTTGCCAAAGGCCAAGGAAACCAATCGGTGGCCCCTGGTTGCTGTTTGGTGGGCATCACCTCAATGACCCCTCTCACTGAAGCAATGTCTTCAGTGGAAAATGTTGGGCCCAAATTTTTATGTGGCAGTTAGTAACTTGATTAAATGTTAATTGGTAATAAAAAGGCCTTAAGCCTGGATTTTGACGCCGGCCTGGTGCATGTCAGAGGGCTTCAGGAGTGGATGATGGTCCCCCATCCCCCCAGCTTCGGCTGATTTTCATCCACAAACCGAAACGACACAGAGAGATAAAGGGGCCTGTGGGGCCTCGGATGAGCTGGAGCCCAGGGGGCAGTTTCCCTTGCTGTCACCTTTACCAGGTCTGTTGCTCGGCCTTGCCCCGCACTGAACCCACAACAACCTCTCTCACCTTTTACTGTGCATGATCTTTGTAAATGATGGTGTAAACATTACCACTAGATGGAGACAAACACCTGGTGTTACCACATGCACAGCAACAGCCTCATTTGAGAAGCAGCATAGCTGTGAGGGATGTTTTACTACAGGTGTAAGCCTCAGTGTTTAAAATGGAACTGGCATAGGGAAACATGTTTTACAGGTTGAACAGGGAATTTTCTTTGCATCTTTGTCATCTTTAAACCTTATTATGACTTATATTAATATACTGTAATTTCCATAATTTTAGCACTATAAGTCAGCTAACTGTTTATGCTGTATTGTAATTAGTCATACAACAGTAAGAACACTTCAAGAATGAGTGTAGCACTGGGCACAGGATTTCCATATTAGCTCCGGCCTTTCCTCTATATTCTGTTTTATCATTGGTAGAATCAGCATCGATGCATTTTGAAAAATGTCACTGTAAAAAGAGGAAAATGTGGTGAGTGCAATGTGTTAAAGATTCCCGCTGACCAAAGTCAAACAGTTCAGGAATGGAAGTGTTACGCTTGAAGCAGGGACCTCTGTCTGGGGACAGTGGAAGGCATAATAGGAACCTGTCAGTCCGACTTCCCCCTGAATCTGCCTCGGCCTCATGCACCTCGGCCACCGAAAGCTGTTTCACTTCCACACGGTCTTATGGTGAAACACTTGCGACACCGATCCCCTGCTGTGCCGGGGGCTGCGGGGACAGCGGGGGTTCTCAGCAACCGCGACGGTGGACGAGGGACGCGAGGGGCAGCGCGCCGAGAGAATCGCTTCTGAGAAAAGAAATGAAAACACGTTCGAGAAAAAAAAAGGTCCAGCATGCAGCAGTTGACAATGTCTATGATATTCAACAGCACGTAAAAATCACCAAAAAAAAAAAATGGAAGCAACAAAAAACTTGTCCTAGTGTGGAATTAGGCACCATGGCTTTAGAAAAAAGTGAAGCAGCACGTTAGCTTCTCCTAATTTTCCTCATAAAACAGAAGCGACTTATAACTCACAAATTTCTGCAGAAAAGTACGGAAGGGATTGTGATTCTTTTTCAGTCGCATTCTTACACGGTGCCTTGATGTAGAAAAGAGTACTGGGAGTCCTCGCTTCCCACTCGCACTTGTCACTCACCTAGATGAGATGTCCAACTTTGCCCAGCCTACCGGAGCCAGTGTTCCTCGTGGAAATCCCAGCCACAGAAATGTCGCGGCACATCCGTGCACGACCCCGATCATGAGGGGGGTTGTCCGTTGCCTCATTATTTTAAGGATCACACTTGCCCTGGGTTATCATTATTCATCTGGTTGTGAGCCAATACTTTCCATAAACAAACACGGACTCACTAACAGCAGTTAAGTGCGCAAAACCACGGGGCATTTTTTTTTTAAAAAGGCCTCTTCCTGATAAGATTGTGTGTTTGGTGACTCAGAAGGTCCTGCCTCAAATCACACGTACAATCCTCTGTGACACTTGTAGTTTAGCTCGCAGTAGGCAATACGTGTCTGTTGACTGTTTTTTATTCAGTAGGCAAAATGTGTTTCTACGGTGGAGCTATAAGTCCATAAATCAAACAAAAGTGAAAGTGCAATACCTCTCTACGGTTGCTTTGCCGTATATTATTGTGGTCGAATCTCACAAAACGCACTTCCTGTCAATCGGCCAGGCCGTCTGATGAAATATTTCATAATTTTCCATGATTATGTAACGTTAATGTCACAATCATCCCTGTGAAAAAATCTAAAAGTTGGTGTTATACAGTAGGCTGATGAAAGGGGGGTATTGCTGAAAATCGGGAAATTCTGGTGTTGTGAACTCTGCGAAATCACACAAAAACTAATTATGCTGCTTTGAAAAAAAAAAAAAAAAAAAGGTGGACCGCTGAATTTTAAATGTTAAAATAGGTCGTCGGAGAGTCTTCTGTCAGTCATAGCGAGGGGAGAATGAAAAGACTTGACCAGCTCGCTCAAAAGGAGGAGAAAATCGCTGACAGTTCTTTCTTGACCTGGGAAGGAGGTCAAGAAAGAACAAGAAGAACAGTCGAGAAGAACAGCTGACCAAACAATCCCCAGTTAGGGTCCGCTTGTTCTGGAGCCTTCGACCGTATCACGTAGTCGTCGTCAACAGATAAAGCCGGACTGGCTTAGATGTCGTAAAAGTGCTCAGAGCAATGGGGAGTGTGAACCTCTACGGTTTTAAGGACAACTGCCCAAACTTTATCTGCCACTGAAGACAGTGTGATACAGTCAAAAGTTCCAGAACAAGCAGGTTAGTAGAACTTGCAGAAGTCCGTCCTTGTGCCTGTGGTACAAGCCCACAGAGTGTTATGTCTAGCTTACCAAAAAAGAATGCTAGGATGCTACAGAGTGTTTACACTTATTCTTTTAGCGGAGGCTTTTGTCCAAACGCACACACAAACGGCGGTAATTCTGTTTTCTGTCCTCAGTAGACACACATATCAAGCTAGGGGTCATTTAAGACGTTATCTTTCACCGTGTCTAAAGCCGTTTGAAAATCTTCTTTTCCCCAGGGGCTGTAGAGTAGGTGGCTTTCATCATGGCCGCGTGAGATGAGCACGTTTTTCATTTTTATAAATCCAAAAATCACCTAAACTATAAATAGTGACATGTGTAATAAGGCCCACAGTCAGCCGCTGATAGTGCATCGGGTGTGTATGATCTTCCTTCGATGTGTCCACTTGAAATGAAATGTAAAGGGAAACAAAGTGTAATCCAGAGGAGCAAGTGAATCTACAACGTGATCAGCATATTACGTGGCTAAAAACTACTCTTCCTGTGCTAATGTCGAAAGAACGCTTGTTAAGAGGTTCAGTTAATATCAGTTCAACAACTTGTGCTTGTCCGAAGACTTTTTTTTTTTTTTTTAAAACCACTACGTGTCAGTGAAATGTTATGTTCTTTATATGCTGATGTCAAGATGACTCATTTGGTTTTGTCTTCATCATGCTGTCACCACAGAAAAAACTCTGGCATTCATACTGTATCTTGATTTTTTTTTTTTTTTATGAGCTGCACTGGACTGGAACAGAGCTGGGTAAATGCAGTCAGAGCACTTATTTTATACTATCTGAAGTAAACTGGAAGTGAGATGAAAATCTACATAAAAAAAAAAAAAAAAAAAGGTAGAATAATAGAAACTTTCTAATGCAAAAGCAGAATGGACTGCCCCCGATTTTGTAGAGAACCAGACCCTAGTTTTACTCTAATTTAGGTGATACAAAATACCGCATAGATACTCAACTTGGGCCACTTCTCGTTTTTTAATTTTTTTACATTTACTGTAGCTACTTGGCCGCCTTGTTAGAGCTACAATGTTGACTTCATTGCTGTATTTTAGTTACCGTCACTGAAAGATACACATAATTAGAGACACTTTAAAGAGGGAAAGCTAAATTCCCAGGTATTTTAGATCATTAACAGATGCACTATGTACCGGTGTTCTTAAACTTTCATGTTAGTGTCTCCCATCATTAGACTAGTAGGTAAGAACTCTGTAAGGTTAATGGCATTTATCGATGTACTGGATGCCACCAGAGTTGAGGTAAAAAAAGACATTGTCGAAACAAATTATATCTACGGGAAAATGTTCAAAATAAAATGGCTAATAAATCAGAAATCTGATTGTTTGTGGTAAGAATATCAGTGTGAACTTTTTTTAAAGTGTGTGGGCTTTTTGTGCAATTGAAGTGTGACCATTAAAAGACTGTCTTTCACAATGTTACACCATTTTCAGCTAAGTGTTATTATTTCAAATAAATGAAAGCACACTTTTTCTGTTAAATGATCTCTGATCTGGTATCAGCAGTAGCCATCAACAATTTCCACTAGTCTGCCAACCACCGTGAAAGAGGAAATCAAGCCACTGTGTGACCAGGGATGATGACTCATCCATTCATCTTTGAATCAAGTGTCTGTTAGTTTATTAAAGGTATTCTCACTCGCTCGAAGTGGAAAAGCCGTGTAGCCACAATGATTTGGAAATGTCACTGGCAACCATTGAAGTGGAAGTGCCCCGACCCTGCATTTTTGCTGTGCTGTACTGTCATCTGCATAGAAACCACCAGGAATCTATCCGAAGATATTTCTCGTTGTATGGCGTTTTAAAAGGAAAAAAATCCTTTCTCTTAATGGTGGATATTTATAGGCCTACATCTATACACTGTACTAAGTATAAACCGTTGAACACCGGAGTGTGGGCCCCCCAGAGGGATTGCAAAATATATCTTACGATTCACGAGATAATTACGAAGCCAGCAGAGTAAAGAAAAAAAGTAGTTTCTGCTACTAATATCTATGTTTATTTTTTCAGATTTTTCTCAACTGTACCTCTGCAGGACTTAAGAACTTATAAAATGAACTGTTCCTGGCTCGTTTACATACGCAACCTGTGTCACAGTGTCACGAACAGGAATGGCTTGGATGTAAAGGGTCAGAAGCCGAAAAAAATCGGTGTTCAGACTGCTAAAGTAAATCGTGGGAGTCATCTGCACAGTCTAGAATTAAAGTAAACACATGAATGAAACAGCACACTTTATATGAAACACAGTATGACTCAACAGATAGTGATCGCTGAGATAAGGTGGTTAACTGTTGCATTTTGCTTCTATATGCTCTCCTTTCCGGTCTATGATACCATTTGCATTTCATTTTCATTGAGAAACAACATGAATTAGTCCAAGCAGGGTAAATAACAGGCTACACGTTAGAAAAACATTTACCAAAAAAATAGGTTATTTCATAAGGGAGGTGGTTGGCCACTTGCTAAATGTGTGTCAGGGACAATGGCGCTATTATTAACAAGACCACAAATATACGTAAGTGCAGTTTAGCCGCACCTGCGGCAGTTCTGACAGGTTTAGGAAATTCACAAACTTGTTTGTCTCAGATATCTCAGAATGGCCGCAGGTTCATCAAGAACTTTCCCAGAAAAAAAAAAAAAAAAAAAAAAAAAATGGGCAGAAGTACAGGAGCCAACACGAAAACTCAAAGCAACTTGTCTTTCTTGTTCCAGTTATTCAGGATAATTTACATGCCTCACTGTGAGCATTTCTCAGTTTCATTCATAGAAAAACTGCCCACACACTGCCAGAAAAAGTAAAAGAGGCTCAAGAGATGCAAAACGAGTACGTTTATTTTTATGTGTAAAAAGTTACACGATTAGAAACTGTGCATAAAAAGTTAACATTTCAGTCAAAGGACCATCATAGGCTATCAGACTATCAGCAAAGACCAATCAGGACAAGAGAGGCGAGGACCACAAGGTGTTCCACATGAACCCATCAGCCACCCATACACCTGTATGGACAATTACACAGACGATGCACTGACACCGATGAGCCACAACATTAAAACCAGTAACTGGTTTCAGTGTTCTTAAAACCAGTTACTGGTTTTCAATGTTTTAGCTTATGAGTTTTAAATTTTGTATGCACTCCTTTACATACAAGAACAAAGCCGTAAGCTGCCACGAGAACACGTTAAGGATAGTTCCTCATTGGGACCTTGGGGATGTTGTCTTCTCATGTAGAAAATCCTTTCGTATGCGAAGCAGTTTTTCATCAGTGCCACCGCTGCTTCGTGGCTGAGGCAAAAAAGGTGAAAAGAGTGAGAAATCAGCTCCAACATGTTGTAATTCTTCAATAAAGTCAATGAGAAAATAAGTCCATATTACGTGTGAGACTTGGCACGTGGTATCATCACCCTTTTTGAGAGCAGAAGAGCCAGGTTTTGTGGCAAACGTGGTCCCACTCTTCGCAAACAGAAGGGGTATTAGTAAGCCAAGCACACGAACGAAGCCCGTTCGCCATTTTTGCTGCACCTGTCACCCGCCTTTTTCGTTCCAGCACGGCAAATTTGTAGTTTACAGTGATAACTGTGGCAGATATACCACACTAAATGCTCAGTTATCTTTCAAACAATAAGGCAGGCCGAGGTAGACAAACGCAGCCCACTTATTTCCAGACAGCGGACAACTTATGTTGAAACAACAGCTGTAGCTAGGTTAGCTAACGTTAGCGCCAAGAGTTAGTTTGACACGCAGTCTGCGGCTGACATTTTAATGTTGCTTGGTTGGGTTTACTGGAGTGTTAACTTCTAGGACCAGCTTGCACACAATGGGGGAACACTACACAATTGATGTACAATTGAAAACTGGCATTCTTCTTATCGTTTACTTATACTTTTTCTCTTATGTTTTTGTTTTTTTTCAAAAGGCTAAACGACATTGCCCCAAACGAAAAATGTCGTTTTTGCTACATTACAATGCTGATTTTAAAAAAATGTATAGTTTATATCTTACAGTGAGCGTCATGACAGAGAGCTTTAGAGAATAAAAGTGAATACATAACTCCCCACATTTGACGCTCTACGTAACATTAGTCCGTTTGGCAAGCTCGGTGACCTGATCATGATGACACTGTGAACGCTGAGTTACCGGAAATATTTTTGCATACTCTGAACTTTCTCAAGTCCCTGATGAAAGTACTGTTCAATCAAGCATGCAATATTAAGGGTGTCGGCCACTGGGAAGTCAACTCCCTAACCTCACATGTGCAGCTCCTGTAGTTCTAGCGAAGAAAGTTTGAATAAACCTACTTCAGTGTTCCGTTAACCACAAACCTGCCATTATGCATAATAGTGAGGCCCCCGAGGGACTCCTGTAAAGCACCACTCAAACCCACATAAACACCCCCACCCACTCAAACAAAAGCACTGAGCATGCTATAAAATTTCCATTTCATCCTGTGCCATAGGGGTTTGTACAAATGTTTTAATGCAACAAGGGGGGAAATATAACATGTTTATTTACGTACATGACTAAGGTTGAAAGACCGTATGCATGTAAGTAGTCCTTGCTCATGTTTCCTTTCACTTGGACTACTCTAATTCCCTCTCCTCAGGCCTGAGCCATAAATCGATTGCTGGCCTCCAGCTCATCCACAATGCTGCCGGAGGGTTATTAATACACAAACCCTGGGAAATAAGACCACATCACTCCCATTCTTGCTGGATCTGTCGCTTCAGTTAAAAGATGAGATTAGCAGCATTCTATATTTTAGTTACTGTTTAAAAAATTCCACCAAAAAAAACAAAACCAGCAATGCATTAAAAGTCTCTCTCGTAATTTCCAACTTCCCTGCCTTGTCTGTGACTCTCAGCTCCAAGCTCATTCACTCCTACTAAAGATGTAAATCTTTTAAAATGGGTCACAAAATTTTAGATTTTTTTTTTTTTTTTTAAAAAGGGCTAAATAATTTCGTAGAAAAAAGCTGGGCGCTGCAGTTTTTCCCAAATATTACTCAAAAAGCAGTAAATTGAGCAGTAAATTGAGCAGTAAATTGAGCATTTAGTGGAGACGATTTTCAGTCTGGATTTCTTGTGACAGGGAGTATTTAAAGCAGCAGGACGGTGAAATTGGGATTGACTCGAAATAAACTACAGTGGCTGCATTCACCGTAGTTTCAATGTCTATGCTATATCTGAATATGTCACAGACATGAAAAAAATACAAATTTAATTTGAGCAATTGCTTGGTTTTAAAGAAGAAAATGGAGGCTACATGTTTACTATATAGTCACAGCAGAAACCCAATGTAGGCTATAATTATATTATGTCAGTAAGTCCACGGAACATTAGGTGAAGGGGCATGATTATTATTATTATTGATGGCCATTATCAAAGGCAAACTCAGTATAGAAAGAGAGGGCTGGCAGACGTGAGCCGCGGCAGTTCAGCGAAGGTAGACTACACGTGCAAGTGAGGTAGGCTGTGTGGCCCAGGCTTAAGCTAACCTACTTACTGTTTACCAAACTTTGTCTAAACAGGCAATAAGAAAAACAATAGAAAAACAATAAGAAAAACATAGAAGATCATCTGACTTATCCTTTAAATCACTGCTAAAAACTGACTTTTAGCATTTTCTACTTTGTCCATTTTAACCTTGTTTTTAACCTGTTTTGTTTTAACTTTTTATGCTCTTTTTTGTTTATACTGTCTTATTTTGTATTCTGTTTTTTTATTTTATTTAAAAGTTACTGTATCACGAATCAAAGAAATGTCTTTTTTGCTAATCCAACAAATACCTAAAAAATCTGGATGCTTCTTAACAATCCCTACCTAATACACCCATAGATGCTAATAAATACATCGCTAAAAAATGGTTCTATAGTAGAGACGAGGTATTATGGTGTGACTCTCATGGTGTATATCATCATATGGCCCAACCTTAATTAATGCCCAGCCCTGGCTCCATGAATCATCCAGAGTTTAGCCCTTCGTTCAGTGCCCCCAGAAACTCTATATACAGACAGTGTGACACATTAAGATGTACGTGTCCATGTACATAACATGCACGACACAGAGTCAAGACCGATGGCCATTTTCCATTAGTCAGAGTCAAATAAATCCTTTTTCCACTGGAATTTTACAGCAGTGAGTCAGTGACAGCAGTAAGTGAGTCTAAAGAGCAGCCTGTCTGTATGCTTATCCGAATGGCATTTGGATACCTGTACCAGCAGGCCCTCAGCGTCATAGCTATTACACTTTTTCGTGCTTGGTTAAAGGTGAGCACAGGAGGCCACGTTCCTGTTTACAGACACCACGGCGGAGCACTGTGACCCTTCAGCGGACGTTAACGGAGATGTTAAAATGCCCAAACTTTTGTTTTCAAAGATTCGGATTTATGAAATTAGGGATCTGATGCAAAATGTGAAGCGGCCCAGAAGGTAAGCCAGACAGTCTAATGGTGAAGTGTTTTAAAAGAGGTGGACAGGCTTATGCCTGCTTTTTACTCAATCAAAATGTGAAACTCAAATTAACTATGTTTTGACTTGATCTGTTTTGCAGGATTGATATTGTTCTTAATCGAAAGAGGCGTAAGAAGGACATCCAGGGCCTCGTGGTGCAAAAAATAAATGACGAGCCAGCTCCTTCAAAACTCAGGTAGTTTATGTTAAACTATTGTAGATATCTCAGTGTATTAATATATCATCAGGGTGAAAATTAATGCTCAAATCTCTCTGCATCACAGTTGGCAGACTGACCATGAACTCCACCCAACTCTGGAAAAAGTGTTACGGGATAAAAGTAAGAAAACCATGGGGTGTATATTTTCTTTTAATAAATTATCCCAAAACAAATGATAATCAATGAAATCCGTCTAAAATCATTTTTCTAAATTTGATTCTGAGTGTGCACAGAATCTACCCTAGCGATGGACCCTGAGAATGAATAATCAAGTGCTTTTAACTCTTTCCCTCAGAGTATTTAGCAGCATTCCGGACTTTTCTGCAGTCCGAGTTCAGCGAAGAGAACATTGAGTTCTGGCTCGCATGTGAAGACTTTAGGTCGAGCGCCTCACCGGACAGCCTTCGCTGGAAAGCAGAGGAGATCTACATGGAGTTCATCCAGCCCACGGCCTGCAGAGAGGTCAGCCTGTCAGTCACAAAAGGGGTTGGTGGTTCGCGGCAGGAGGCGAAACATCGGGACAAAGCGCCAGCGGACAGTTTAGAAACTCTGGCTTTCTTTGCCTCTTCAGCTCGCTTTAGTATGCTAGACAGCGTCCCAAATATGAAAAGCATTTTTCCACATCCGATATGAAAAAACAGGGTAAAGTAGTATTGAGTCAGCACAGGAAGGATGAGTGGAAAGGAAATAAAGCAACATCGATGACGAATAAATATCACATCACCCTGTGTGTTACATGCTGTGCATTTCTCAGTGCTGGTGCACTGAGGTGACAAGGCATCCTCTGACTACAGGGCGGGATTCAAAGGGATTTTTTCCGGGCTGAATCCAGCAGAGAATTGGCCTATCAAATGTGAACGCTTCAAACCTATCGAATCCGTTTCGATTTCAACCAATGGGAGCATTTCAAGTCTTAAGTAATTTAATATTTACGAGCTTAGATTCAAACACCCAGCACATTCTTGTACTCAAGTGTTTTCAGGTGTATTAAACACTCGCTATTTTTTTGCTGTTTTTTTAAAATGGCCACCTGAATGTCTTGTACATTCTTATATGCTTCTTTTTTAACCCTATGCGTATGATTGTCCTTGTTTTTACAGAGAAAAATCGAAAACCGCACGCAGTGCAGACAAGCCCCATACACCTACCTTTATACACACCTTCAGTTTGTTTTCTGTTCATTATGATGGATACGCTGTCTATTCTGAACCTACGTTTTGTGTAGGTTTTCTATACTATTTACAAGAAGACCTACGATTTCCAACAATGGTTTTTAACAGACTGGTTTGATATTGTCTCATTCCGCTAGAAAGATAATGGTTACCACTTCAATACTATGCTCCATTTTGGGTTTTCATGAGGCAAAAGAAAAAGGAAAATGCAAGTTTTGTTCTTATTTTTACTTATATATACTGTTAAGATGAGGTTCACAGTTATATATATAAAATATATCTCCTTTTGGCAAGGAGCTCTTGTGTTTTGGGGGTCATGTTTTCTAGTTGTTTTGGATTTAACTCTGAAGGAACAGTCATGTTTTCAAGCACCTTCGTGCATTCATTTGGTACAAAAATGACCAAACAAACTGAGCGAATATGTGAATACTTGGTAGAAATTCCACCTCATTTTACATCATGTACCCTGAGTTTTCTATTTGCTTCTTCTAGATCAATGTTGACCACCATATTAGAGAGAAGATCGAGAAGTCCCTGGAGGATCCCAGCCTCTCTTGCTTCGACGAGGCCCAGAAACACGTTTACCTGCTGATGGAGAGGGACTCTTGCCCTAGATTCCTGCACTCTGAAGCCTACCTGAGTCTAAAGCGCAAATCCAGAACTTTTTGGTACATTTAGCTGAGAAAGAAATGTTACTGTTCCCATCAAAACACGCTGTCAACACTGGTTTTTTAATCCTCACATTTTGTCTTTATTTTTTTTCTGTATTTGGCTGAACTGAAAAGTTATTTCACAGTGTAATGAGACGATCAAAATAGTTTAGTGCCAAGGGCAATCTCTTTTTTTAGGATGGTAGGATGATGTATTGAAATGTTATGGAGAAAAATAAAGCAGTCCAAACACCAAGGAAGAAAAATGTGATGTGAGTGGGGGAGACAGAAAGCTGTTGGCACGTGTCCGTACCTGAGACGAGATTGTGCAGAGTTTATAGTTGCGTGAAATACTGTATGTGTTAACCGAAAGTCTTAGTAAGTTAAGGTGCCGAGTACAGTAGGATAAGGAGTGATAAATAAATGGTTTTTGTCCTGTACAATAAAATGACCCAGTTTTCATTAAGAGTTTCATAAATGGGCATTGAATTCAGAATTATACAAAATCCGGACTTCTTGGCCAACTTTGGATAAACTGCGGAAGACGACTGCCGTCACTGCCACTCATCGTCTTTAACTTGTCTTAATATTCGGACTGTTTCCACATAGTCAGGACTCTGAGACAAAGTTTTATATTTTTCCGATTGGCTTACTAACCGGAGGCGTGGGTATGGGCATGCGTATTAAAAAAAAAAAAGGAGAGAGTAGAGTTTCCACAGCTCACCCAGCAAGGAGATTCTGTTTTTGGTCACATGTCTGATAATATCCTCTAATTAGGTACGGGGATGACTCCACACACCGGCAGTGGGGTTTACCACACTGGAAAAAAGTAACCCCCGTGGTAACCCTTGATCCTACTCCGTTCTGTAAATGGCCTTATTCCTGAAAATTGTGCCTTAAAAAGGAGTACCGAGGCAGCTAATAATAACCCAGGGGCTTAAACGACAACTCTGGAGTCATCAGACAACCTGAGGCGTAACAGAGCAGCCTGGATGTGCTGCCTTGTTAGGGGAATAATCTCATCACAGACAGGCAATGACGGCAGAGACACACAAGTGCTTCTCTCAGAGAAGTAACCTGGAAGAGTTGCGCGTTGGGAAAAGATTACAATGTCTTTTGCTCAAATAAAAGTATTAAAATGCGGAGACTAAGCTTTTCATTCTTTCACTTTAATAAAGATTTGTTTTACAGGTAGTCGAACTACATTGGGCCTCGTCTGGTTGAAACTGCGGCTTGTCCCGTTTCCTCCGAGCAGTCTTTCCAGGTGTCAGAAAGGAAAACCTGAAATCTTTAAACAGGAAATAAGTAAAATATTTTCACCATATGGAGAGAGAAATCCAAGCAGCTCAGCTTGTAATTGAATCCATTAATTCTTACTTTGTGCCCTAGAACACTTGCTGAAAAAGTTAGGAAAGTGATATTTTGAGCATAAGTGAGTTTTTTTGAACCTGAATCTGGTGGAAGACTAAAAGCTTTGTGGACAAAGTGGAAATCTTTGTTTTAGTTTTGGACATTTTATGGAGAAAACAAAGTTAATGCACTTACTGTCTTTATGGCTCAATACCCCAACCATCTCGACTCTTTGTTGACCTCAATCTGGAGCCAAAAAGCACCAGCGCTTCACTTTTTTAAACCTTTAAGTGCATAATACACATTTAATAGGGATTTTCATTAAAGATCCATCGAAGATATGCGGAAGACAAGAACTCCGTACATCCACTAATTCATGGCAGTAAAAAAACATCTAACTTCTCGTATGTCATCTAACATAATTCAAGTATCTCAGCTCAAAGGTCCTCTTACTAGCTTCAGAGTTTTCAACCACATCCAACAGAAGTCATTACTTAAGGGAGCCAGCTTAGGGGACCGACCTTCAGTGGTCCTACACGGGAGGGGGAGATGGTAAACCCCATCTGGTTTCAAGGATTACCATCGATGGGCTCTGGATTGTAATTTTGAGATTATTTTGGCACTCATACTGTTACCAAGATAAACTATGAACTTTCATGCTTAAATCTAACATGTTATTTTTACCAGTGTTTCCTGTTTTGTACCTGGATATGTTGATGGATTGCCATTGCACCCACATGTGCTAAATGTCATTCTAAACTAAAATAAGGACACAAGAGCTACAACCGCTCGCTACACAACCCCGTCTCCTAGAAATTATGTTTATATGCTACTAATTTGTTTTTTCTAATTATGTTTTGAGGCGGAAACATAATTGCTGCCTGGCTTACACAGCACTCTAGTCAAAGAGAGGTGCTCGGGCTGGATGACGGGCGTGCAAGATGTAGGCCTTTGACACCGCAGGCCAGGGTTCCCATCCTGGTCTGCGGCCGCCACCACCTAACCACTCTCGTCTGTGGTTACGCTGTGGCGGCAAAACCACTTAGGATAAGGACAGGGAAAGATTGAGGCTTCAGTTAAATGGAACTAAAAAAAGATGCCCAGTTTAAATGTAAATCCTGCTTTAGTTGCCGTGAGTGGGTATTGTATTGCAGGAGTGGGTACTGCAGGACAAACAAAAAATATGCTGTCGCTTAACATTTCACTGATATGTTCCATATCAACATTTTGTGACTTGGCAGATGGTTTTTTTAACAAGAAAACACGTAATCCGAACATTGCAATATTTCCTACCAATTGTATTCGCTGTGGGAGATTAGTAGTAGTCCCCCCCCCCCGCGGGCTGAAGCTATTTGCGGGTATCACAATAAGCCGCTTTATTGGTTTTGATTAGGCCGAATGCCACAGTTTCAATGTCAGACGTCAGTAACTCTGAGCACACTGGGGCGTCAGGGGGTTGTTCCTGATACATGACGACGGTCTCGCGTCTCAGGCGTCACGTGTCTCGCTACTCTTCAAACACAGTCTGTCACTGTTTTCTCATGGCCCGGCACTGTTACCACGGTAGCGAAAAGGAAGTGAGTACTGTCGATGGCAAGGTGTTAGTCAAGACTGTTCAGACTTGGGGAACTTCACTGTCAGGGCCTGGACACTCGATGCCAATGTGTTGTATGTTAATCTACGCTGCTGCGTTCCTGCATAATGTAACTGTAGACTCGGAATAAAATATACGGGCCGTGTCAAAGACACACTGACGTGCAGCGCGAGGGACGGCTTTCAGCTCACAGTGTTTGGTGACGCTTTGTGAGGCCCCAGCACTTGTAACCGTGGCCGGGCGGAGAGCCGCATCGGTGAAGCCAAGGCAATGGGCAGATTGCAGCGGGGCGGCCTGTGGCATCAGCTGGTGAGCGGGGAGTCACCAACAAAAAGCTAAAAAATGAAAAATAAAAAATAGAACCATTCCGCCAGGTTACTGACATTACAGCCCTCCTGTGAGACGGTTTTAACCACTTTCTGATCTTTCTTTTCTCTTCCTTTCCAATTTTCTGCCACAATCTTTTCATAATCTTCTCTAAACCAACAACATTCATTAGCGGGGTAATTCATCATAACAGAAATTAAACTGGTACCACTAAATTGCATTTACTTTTCTTAGTCTGTCTAGTCAAGTAGCTTTTTTAATGTTGTTTTTTTCTGAACCATATTCTGAACAAAGTATTTCATATTTCCACTATTTAAATCAGATCTACTAAAAAATAGATATTCTTGGATCTCTATGAGCATTTTGACCCTGGAAACTGGCTGAGCGTGAATTACATTTGCATTGGATCTGCGTACCTCTCAAAGAAATTTCAGATTTATTCATAATGCCAAATATTACTCACAGAAATCAGACAGTGGCACCAATCCTATCTGGTATGGTCTTACCTACATAATTCCCTGTGTTGTCAGTCTTAAGTTGTTTTTACCGACTGAGATTTATTTGGGAAAATTCTTAATACAGAGGTGTCTCAATTGGGCAAGGATGAGCAGAACATTGGAACAGAATCTCATCTCAAGGAGAAATGTGCCGAAACCCACTGGACCAATGTGAGATCAGAGGCAGATGGCGCGACTCTGTCCTGACGACCACAGCCCGGAATGAAGCGAGGAGAGGTGGTTAAATTTGCAGGGATCGAATCTTTTTTCTTCCTGACCTAAGCTCTACTTCAAACGCCAGCCAAAGTATTTGTCATAGAGCAGCAACGTTTCCAAAGAAACACGAAGTGGTGAGGTTCAGCGCTACAAATTTCAAATAATGCCAGTCACTCACCAATACACTGTCCAGTTGGCTAGAAGTTCTCAAACAACAGCTCGACTTCTGGCCAAGCCCAGTTGTTTCTCCCCACCCCTGTCTGTTCCCAGTCCCCTGAACGACTGTCAGGCTCAAATTTAAAAGGCTGTGGTCGGTCAAATGTGTGTCGGCCAGTGCCGACATTGGCATTGGAGTCCATGTTCACCATTGTAGCACTTGAACTTGTGCTGTCTCTCCCTTAAGTGATTTGATGTTGCATTTTCCTTATAGCCTTTTAAAAGGCACCGCGGACCTGCATTTCCTATCCTCCATATAAGGATGTCAGTCTACAGTTTGACCTTGTCGGAAGGTTGCGGCAATAACATCATAACTTTGCAGCTGAAACAAGAGATTGATCGTGATATGACGTTCTGACAGGCTTCCTTACTTCCTGTTGCCTTGCTGAGTCTCTCTGTTGCAATCAATTTGCCGTTTCCTCTTTCTCACACGTGGCTGTAGCCTCATGTTTCATCAACATCTGCCAAATCGTGGTGAATTTCCTTCCGCGGGATCAATAAATGTCGAATTTTACGTTTTCTCATAGAGTCGGCCCATTTGTCTTTTAACAGGCTCGACTTTTCAGTCCCTTTCCAGAGGACTACCAAAACACACAGCATGCAAAGGTCACGATTTGCCTATCACAGTCACTGTTACTGTCATTTGCATCCGTGCTGCCAAACTAAAAATAATGTGTGAACACAGCGAGCTTTCAGACGCAGAGACTGCTGTCCGTTTGTCTTGTCCAGCTAGGAGAGGGGAAGGATCTGCAAGAGCGGAAGGAAAGGAAGGGAAGCTGAGAGACATAATAGGGAGTAAGGCATCGAGAAGAGGGAGGCATACGTTCGGTGCAGTGTCAGTATGTGCTGTTTCTAACAGTGAGGTAGGAGGAGAGGGGTAACAGGAGTAGGAGGAGGAAGAGGTGCTTCCTCTTCAGTCTGGGCTGAGCTGCTGATGTATCCCAGCAGCCTCAGTCCGTAGCAACAGGAAACCTTGGTATATAAAGCCACAATCGCAGGGGGAACCCTCCTAAGTGTCTCTCAGCCGCAGCATGACCAGGACCGAGAGCCCGAGAGTGTGGACTTAACAAAACAATGACCAGCCTAATCGTCGAACCACTCAACACACAGCACTTAATCATGGACAGAGATGACAGGAAGAGAAACAAGAACATGTGAGTGAAACTTTTACTTTAATGCCAAGCCGGGGTTTCCAGTAAATGCGCTGACTTGGTGCTTGATGAAATTTTGGTTTTAGTTCATGTATCTATTGAAAACTAGGTGATTTTTTTTTTGCAAAGTGTTGATGTTTTGCTTTTTCGGGTTCTCACGTCAAACCTTTCAGACAAGAGAAGCACACTCAGGAATATTATGGCTGCTTCATGCTATCCCCTGAAAATAAGTTTAAACTTAATAATGTCATCTAACTTTACGGCAGCACACGATCCGACGTGCTTTGACAGACCCGCTGAAAAATGAATTGAACAGCAGTAAATCCAGCAAGGATGCGGTATCCTAATGTATTTCTTATCTCTACACAGTGGAAAGAACTTTATGTGCCGACTCCAGTGCATGTTCTCACACTCGTCAAGCTCTGAGAGGTAAGGAGACTTATGGAGTGTTTTGCATACATTTCGGTTTTAAAATAGCCGGCCTGCTCCTATCATTTCCATCTATGGCATCATGAAAGGATTCAAATGAACTAGAGACACCATGTTTGCTTTGGCACCGCATGCACGCACACCAACATACCCCATGGTTTGACATTTTTGTATGAATTTGATAAGCACATCAGCCATGCCTTCTTGATTAGACTGCTTCTGTGTCCTCGCAGCCCCTGCCGTTCTCCCAGCTTCATTTTACCCAAATTTGATTCCTGTTGAGTAATCCAACTTGCATTCTCTCCCAGCAGGCTAAGTTTAGAAGATACCCAACAATGGTCACAGTCACTGGAAAGGCTCCTTGAGTCTAAATGTAGGTTGCATTTTCCCTGAGGATGAGAATACTGCTCGAACAGTAAATTATGTTTGTGAGAATAAGAGTTTAAAGGGAATGATTGTTTTTTTAAAAATAGCTGAAAAGGGGTTTTATCTGTGCTTCATGCCTGGCGTCTTTTCTCTGCTTTCTCCAGATGGACTGGCCACCTTTCGCAACTTTCTCAAGTCGGAGTACAGCGATGAGAATATTGAGTTCTGGCTCACCTGCGAGGACTACAAGAGGATCAAGTCTTCATTCAGACTGTCCTCGAGAGCCAAGAAGATTTATGAGCAGTTCATCAAAGCAGAATCTCCCAAAGAGGTAATCCAACCCAGAGAAGGCTTTACATTCACACACACACACACACACACACTCACTCAGGCTGTCTCACTAACATGTACTGAAATCTTTGTATACAGTTATATCAGACTGAATAATGAAGATAAATATTCAGCTTTGACGTAGTATCGCAGAGAAGTGCCTTCTCAAATCTCTCGCGCTTGGCTCAGATCCCTTCATTCCTGTCTATGTGCCTCATTTCAGATCAACATTGACTATCACACCCGAGAGCAGATCAAAAGGAACGTCAAGACTCCCACCATGCATTGCTTTGACGATGCTCAGAAGATAGTTTATGGGCTGATGGAAAGAGACTCGTACCCGCGGTTCCTACGCTCGGACATTTACAGAACTCTCCTGGAAAACCTTGCCGCCGACGCCACAAAGGGATGAAAGCGCAGTCGGGGGGAGAGAGAAAAGGACATAAAACCCATAACTGGAATGTTTGTGCACCTTCCGGAGGAAGGACCGACGACAAAGAAGGACGGAGAGTCACCCTGCGCGGCACACGTACAAACACAGAGGCCTCACACCTCGCCGTCGTCACCAGATCCAGAAGCAAACCGCGCCTGAGTCCCGTCGTGGGCAGGATCCCCGCACTGAGCGCCACACTCCCGAGGACTGTTTAGCAAGGAGAAGACGAAGAATAAACATGACCAGCCTTAATGATAATGACCCCGTGGTGTGCACTTGCACTGGATGATAAGTGTGTGTACGTAGGCAAATTGAGCGCCGTCACAATGAATGAGTCAGTGGGGCCGCCGACATTTGTTCTGACTGTGGATCTGTGTAAGCAAACCACGCAACGGGCCTCCTTTGGCCTTCTTTGCAGAGGTGTTTCCTGTGCAGATTAAGACAGAGGATGTAAGATGCAGCTGTCACACTCAATTACTTGTGTCTGTGTTTGTGTGTGTGTGTGTGTGTGTGTGTGTGTGTGCCCGCCTGTGTATTCATACGTGTCTTTCTGTGGTTGTGCGGACAGATTTTGGTTCGAGGCTATTGTTGCGAGGTCCTGAGGAACTTCAAAGGGCTGTTTGATGGTTTAGACTTGGTTTTTCAGGGCGAGGGGCTAAGGCGTCCATTGGGTAAAGGGCAAGGGAAGGCGCTATGTTAATGGGTGTCCTCCCAACCACAGAAGGACCAGCGTGAGTGTGTTTAGTTTGGGCGTTCAACTGCCACTGACACATAGTAAGCTGTCACTAAAAGAGTTGGCCGGTGATCTGATGACGGCACTAGGGAAGGCAGCCGCTCCGTAGCAGACAGAGGGCTCAACAGTCATATGCCATCCTTAGCGAAGGGTTGCAGAAGGCCACTTCATTCTGCAACTGGCCTCCTGGGACACTTTAAAAGGAGATTTATCTTTTGATTGCTTTTTTTCTTCTCTAGATTTGACCAATATGGTGTTTTAAAAACTTGCTGGTATTTTGTTTTGTATTTTATTTTTTTTAGATTTAGACTGCCTGTGGGTGATAGTTTGTGCAAATATTTAATACAGTAGTTAATATTTTTCTTTCAAGAAAAATGCAAGTATTTTTATTTTTTGTTTTATTT
The DNA here is from genome assembly GCF_016859285.1 of Xiphias gladius. Taxonomy (NCBI): domain Eukaryota; kingdom Metazoa; phylum Chordata; class Actinopteri; order Istiophoriformes; family Xiphiidae; genus Xiphias; species Xiphias gladius. Next base: position 4,830,337 of record NC_053405.1, read on the forward strand.
TTATTTTTTAGAAAAATACAGGAGAGTTATATTTTCAATCATAGCGGAACATTTTCGTGTGGAATCTGAACCAAATTCTACATTACGGCAAGAACAAGAACTACCCATTCACAGCCGGTGATGTCTAATTTAATTCCTCGACACACAACTACTGACCAAAGTCTAAACTCAATTCTTATAACACTGAAGTGTCAACGATTGTGATTTTATGTGATAAACTATTTGAGTGGAAATGTAATAAAGATAGTGTGTTTCACATTGCATGATAGGATGTTAAAACTCCGTGTATACCCTGAGAGCAGGCCTTCTTACTGCTTTCCCAACCATGTTGTTTGAATGCATTCTTAAGTTAACTTTAAAGTTAAACCTTGTATTATTTATTGTTATTTGTCACCATTTGAGTACAAAGATTGTTGCAGTGTTGATGTGCCTGTTAAAATGTTAGTGATTTGAATGACATTAAATTATTTAAATTGCACACTTGGAAGTAATTGAACTTTTTTAGTAACACACACCACTGCAGTTTAGTTTCACCTCACTCGTGGCTTTGCACGCGACAGCTTTCAGTGCTTCGCTGCTTCACCGTCTGAGGGTTGTGGTCTATGTAAAGAAGACAGCAACACACTTCCAGCGAAATAGATCTTAAAACATTGCATAAGAAAATTAATGGCATGTTTGCATGATGATTGTCTTTTATATATTTAAAGCAAGGCTCCGCCGCATTAGGATGGAAACAAGAAGGCTGTGCCAAGTTCTAGTGGGCTGAGGACTTATCTTCACTGTTATGGAGAAGCAACCACAGTGCAGTTGTTGGCCAGACACTCCATCCCACTAAGTGACAGAATATATACAGAACATGTTTTTTTTATAAATAGTGCTCCCGGTCTCTCATATTCAAATATTTTCAGCATTTTAATTGGCCCTCCTGAGTTTCCATCATCAAGAAAGGGGACATTCAATCTGCGAGACTGAGTAACGATATACGGTAAATAGGATAAAAGTGGAACGGCACTCGGTAGAGGTCGTTCCTCCGCCAAGGCCAAATATTGACGCCGGCGCTGAAAATGCCCTGCCTTGCAACGTCAAGAAAAGTGATGACAAAATCCTGCATCCGGCTCTTTAACATCGAGGCCGCACCAAAAAGTTATCGGGTTCTTCCCTGGCCCCGTCCCTCCACCGAGGGTTCGGTGGAAATCGGCTCAGCGGTTTTTTGCGCAGCCCTTGCTGACAAACAAACAACCAAACCGACCTTGGCTGAGTTAATGACCCACCTCAACCTAAAAAGAGGAGCATGAGCTCAGTAGCTTCGAGTTTCAATTTCTCTTTTCAAACTTACGGGAAATTACATCAAAGGAAAAAAAGATCTTTGTGATATATGACAACTGACATTGGGTTCTTGCAGTTTCCTGTTATCCTTCTTTATCACTGAAAAGCATCTGTTGAGTTTGAAATAAAGTGCATAAGTGCTATCTTAAAAACAGGAAGGCCTGGACTTCCAGTTTCTTATGAAATCAGTCATTGTGAGAAATAAGATTTTCTCTGAAATGTAGCCACACGGTATAATGAAACACTGTACTCTTCGAGAGAAGTAGTGATAAGCTTTGCTTTTGCCAATTGTTTTGTTTTTTTTTGATTTTTTTCTTTTGCTTAAAACCAATTCAAATGTAAAAATCACATTATGAGTCACTCTTCCTTGTGATTGCACTTGTGATTAGTCAAAATGCGAATGAGACAAAGCTTTGGGACTGGCGAACCCACGATTGGCGTCTCACTGTCCTTCTCTATTTCATTTCTCCCGATTCTGAGCAGTACGGCACATCGGAGGGTTGTCACAGGCGGGGACGCGGACAGCCTCCGTTTTTCTGAAACACTCGTGCAAGACAATGTTGGATAAGGGCTTTTTAAATACTGTCTGGTCTCACTCTGCGAGAGTCAACTCTCCACAAATCTCTCTGCGTCAGTGTCCGATCCTGACCATGTACTCTCTCGATTCCTTTGCTGGATTGCTGTCCAGCACAGGTAGGGTCAAACTGCCGGAAGTAGCAGCAAATGCTAAAGCTGCTAGTGATTGTTTCTCATAACAAATTTGTATCAGCATTTCATTCTTTTACGGACTGATAAACAGCAAGCAGGCGAGACACAATGAGAGTACTGTGGGATGGCAGTCAAACAGTGGCTGACAGCGATGCATTGGTGGGCTGACGTCAACCTTGCCGCCTCGCCGTTAGCGTACGTGGCTGGCAGCTACGTCGCTGGTCCCTGGCGCATTGTCCAAATATGATGCCAAGTCTGCAGATGTACTGAAACCTCCTAAGAATCCACACCTCCCCACACCTTTCCAATGCCCAGAGATTGTCACCAGGTAGACGCGCTCAGGTAGATGAGATCATCTAACATATAAGTATACAGGTAGGTACCGATAATGATATTTTTACCCTCTCTCTCTCTCTCTTTCCTATAAAATGTGTCTGCATGCACAAACATGCACCAGAGTTTGCACCCTGGGATGGGCTTCCTGTCAGCACTGCCGCAGATACAACAGATACAATCTGCGATTGACTTAATTGCTCCCCCATCGCCTTTTTGTCGGCTTAATTATGTGCTGGCTTTACACACACAGTGTATTTTCGGATGGGGCTCAGCTAGCAAAGTGCGGATTCGCGCCGACAACGAAATAGGGACATTGTCAGGCCAGAATGTTGTAAAATCCTCCTTATTATGCCGTGTTTTAAATGCTAGCTCCACATTTGTGGGTCCAACTGCCGGTCTGGCGTAGCCAACGCTCCCGTAGATAAACCGGACTTTATATGTTTTAATCTCACTCGGCATCAATTACATGAACTTCTTTAATGTCAGCTTCTGTTAGAAGGGAGGTTCCTCTGTAGTTTGTGCTCTCTGTGCAGACTTCCACACGCAGCACAGACACACACCCGTAACACGATTTGGAATTGAAATGTTTGTGCAGTTTTGGCCCCAACCCCACATCTCATGCCCAAACTATAACTGGTAGATGCTGGGTGCTGTTCTCCAGGCAAACATTGAAGTACACGTACATGAAACGAAACTGGCTTTGAAAAGTAAGAGGATGTTTTTGTTTTTTTTAAGTAAATTGAAACAGAAAGTAACTGCTGATGTTGCTAGCTGTTTTGTTCTGAGTTTTTACTTTTCAAAAATGAACATTCATTGAGTCACCACTGCCGGAGCGAGCGATGCGCTCACCCCCCGTTACAGGGATTCTTAGATGTTTACAGTCTCTTTTTACTCATCATTTCAATCTGTGCAACCTACGATATTTTCAAGTAATATCGAATCTTCATTCTACTCTTCTCCTACAAAACGCTGCAAAAACAAAGGGATTTTAACTCGGCATTTTGTTTGAATGAAACCTTTTTCTTTTTTTTTTTTTTTTTTTTTTTAGGGAAACCATTATAACACAACATTTGATGGATAATTTGACAACCCGGTTGGCACATGTTGCCCCTGGAACAACCCACGTCTTAGCTGGCAAATGTCTGCTAGCTTGGTCGATTTCCTTGTCCTCTCTCAGTCATGTTTCCCTCTGCCTGGAGATGACAGGAAAAGCCAGAAGTTTGGATAACGCGGCCTATTTTCAAAAATGTTCATCCAATTAATGTAACTGCGGCAGCTGGTGGTTTTGTCTGTGAAGAGGTTTGCTAATTGTTGCTTCTGACTCTGGCTGAAACCACCAGGAGAGAAGCCAAAGACTCGGTGGCTCTGGGAGTATTTTGGGCTAAATGAGTAACCGTCTTTAGAACACGATAAGCACCTTGTGGCAAGAGAGGGTTGCTCCCTTATGCCCCCATTTAAATTTGCTCAAGTATACTCGTCACTGCCAAAGCATACAGATGCCTGACAGCCTGCAGTAGTTGTCCACCCTCTCTGACATTGACAATAAAAACATCCGCTTGAAATGTCTCTATAAAGCCAGAAGTAAACGGAAGACGCCAAAGCCAGACATGATTCCGGAATCAAAATGTAATGTAATGTAAAATGTAGTAATTAATCATTAACTGTACTTGCTGAGAGAGTCTTGCGGTGTTTTGTGGTCCCTTGCTGTCTTTCGGGTGAACTGCCTCATACACTTCTGTTCGGACTGCATGGAGTTCTGGATCCTGACCTGAAGGGTGAGAGAGAGGGAGAGAGAGAGAGAGAGCTCAGGGTTGTTTTACGGTACAATTGGTTTAAGGCAGGAGCCGAGGAGAAGACAAGAGGTAAAGAACAAAAGAGGAGGATGAGCCACTGGGCGCGGTTAACATATCGGAAAGTTTTGAGGTCACACCTTAGGATTACCAGGAGGGTAATAATGAGGACTGAACCAAGGATGGTGACGAGACAAGTAGCAGGAGGGTGTTACAGCTGTGTAAAGACACACAAAGCATAATCATATGTTGTTGCTGAAGCACTGATTGGCACGTGCGGCCCACTGTATGAACTACACGCGATGCAAACAATCTATTTTAAAACGGTCACGTAAGCTGCTGCTGGGGATTGGCGTTCATATTTGTTCGCTGGTGTTCTGGGAAACACCCGTTTGCTTTTCTTTCCACGAGTTCAATGAGAAGATTGACACCGTCCGCTGTGTCAATATGAGGCTGAAGCTAGGAGACGAGTAGCTAAGCTTAGCATAAAGATCTGAGAGCGGCATCAATCTTCTCATCTAACCCTTGGCAAGCAATGACAGTGTGTTTCCCAAAATGACAGCCTATTCATTTAACTGCATTTACAATTAATGATAGAAATCAGGCTAACTGAATACTTAAAGATGCTGCACAGAAGAGGGAGGCTTATGTGCCTTCAGCTGACTTCACCTATGTGGGTATTTACTGTATCGCCCTTGTTTTTGTATTTGGGAGTAGTTGGCTTACATTTCTGAGCCGGCTATGTACTTGTCTGTAATTGTATTAACCAAGGAAATGTGTTTGTGTTTACCGGAGTTGCATTTTATTGGCGTCCATCGGCAAATTTGATTGATTTTGTGGGGCTCTAGAGCACTGTAACGTGCCCTCGTATTTCCTTTTCTGCATGTTCTACAGGTGGCAGCTTTCATTTCTCCCCCAGGGAAGGGGGAGAACTTTCCCCTTTCACCGCTGCCACTGGCCAACTGGGATTTCTACCACTGTGGGGATGTAAGGGGATGAAAAAAAAAAAACGATGGAATGATCAAACACACAAATAAAGAATAATGCGTACAGGGGTTATGTGCTGTGACCACGGGATGGACCAACGTGCTGAAATTTGCACATGCTCATGGCCTTAAAGGAAAACTCCTCGTACAGAATAAGACGTGGCACGGTCCTGATTCTGCATCCACCAAGTCGGCAAACATGGTGACAAGTTTAGAGGGCTCTGTTTCTTATAAGATGGGGTCACAATATGTAACTGTTGTTCTGTTTCACTTTGGCCTCTGACGGGCTCGGTACGCTCAGAGTAAAGTGGCCAAGGGCAGGTACCTCTCCCGCCTGCCGTGACACCGACACAACATAACCGAACAAGTATCTGTCGCCACGGAGATGCCGCCGCCATCCCAGGACCTAGCATTTTCCCAGGGGACAGGAAAATAGCATCTACCGCCCCCGTCGTTGCCTGCACGACACTGTAGAAATCCAGGAAAGGCGGGTCGCGGTCATGTCAAAACACACAACCCTGCACGGCTGCTGGTCTCAGTATATATGTACACAGGAGGAGGAGGCCAGAGGGAGACAGCACTGAGGTCATCAGGGTATAAGACACACCCTCATAGGACGGTCGGCAGTTGACACACAACAGCAGTCATGCAAATGAGGACGCAGGCGGTGGCAGAGGGCTCCTCTGGCCTCGCTGTACAATCTACACCGCTTTCAGCTGAATGAGGAGAGACATTTGTCGGGGCCCCAACTCCGCACTGACACGAGAAATTTTCCTAACAGGAAATGATACAAAACTTGTGCCGGCCGAGATCGATCGAACAAATGCAGTTCAACTTAAAAAAAACAGAAGGAACCGACTTCAACGACTCAATACTTCCCTTGTTTGTTTTCTGTCATCTTCCTGGACCTGTCTCCCCGCCCTCCACGTTTGGTTTTCTTTAAATCTCCTTGTGCACTGCAGTGCAGTGCAACAAGGTCAATCAAAAGCAAACTCACACAAATTGTGTGCGCATACTTACATCCTTTGGTACTCCAACATTTGTTGCTACCTACTTAAAACATATCCCAGAACCGTATTATGGACTTGGGACACAGCTAGTAGGATCACTCAGTTCCTTCTCTAACACTGTAACCATGGGTGTCACGTTGCACTGAGTTAATCCTGATAACCGGGTGTGTCGGAGCTACCCACCTAGCTCTGACCTGGACTCAAGGTGAGATGGACTTGTGTTGGTTTGCAGAGATCAAGTGCTGCTGTCCTGGTTTTCTATCCCACATTTATTAGTTGAACTTTGATCGTGAGTTAGGCACTTTGCTGCCAACACGGAAAGTCCGTTTCACGGTAGCTACCGCCATTGCTCTTCTTCTCACCTCCTAATTGTTTTGGGCTGCGCGCACGTGCAGCAGCCAAAGCGGTTCATGAGGGTATTTTCTACACTCTGCAGTATGTACTGTATACATACACTAGCTGTGCTGGTTATCCACGCGGCCTACCTTGCACATATGCCCTCATTTTAAAAGTAATGCTGGTGGCCTCCTAACATCTGTGAGGTTGTGCATATTTTTTCTTGAGGCGCTTGAAGCTTCAACGCTAGGCAACCGAGCAGCAAAACAAAAGCTCCACAGAGAGGTTAAGAGTGCAGCCGGGCTTTATGAATACTGAAACTTCCAAACACAAAGAGGACAGACTCCGAAAAGCCAGTGCTGGGAATCACCTTCTGCGTAAGTCCCTCTCGACAGACCTTATGCTTTAGTGGAAACTTGGCTCTGCTCTTCATCCACTTCTAAACAGACGGCTGCTTACACACAGTCTGCACATCATAATAAACACACGAGGTGAACACCGTGTTTTCACCCAGCAGATCTCCAAACCGGCGCAGCAGAGAGAGGAAGGCCAGTGATAGTCACGACACAGCAGGTGACGCAGACGCATTAAAGCTTTAATCAAGGACAAAATGTTATTGTTCTTTACATACTGTGTTTGTGTGCTGCCCCTTCACAGAAATGCCCCCTTAGTGTTTCTGGGACATGACGTGGATCTCAGCCTACTGGAATAAGGACTTCACTGTGCTTAAATGGTCACTCTCTCAAGGAGTGTCTTCAGTCTTATCCAGTTCTTAGATCATATAAAGCTTGTTCGCCCAACCAGACATCGCATGCATACATCATGTGTTGCATATGTTTTTATCTTTTTTACTTCACTTTTTTTTTTCGAAAATAACTATTATTTAGCAGTTTGCAAAATTAAACATCACCCCCACCCCCACTGTAACCCCCCCCCCCCTCGTATCAACACTGACCGTGTTATTTTTGGTTATTTTTCTGTTTACACTTACGTGTCACACAAAAATGTTTTGTACCTATTATGGAATGAAAAACATCTTCAGGACAGCCTTGCAATGACTAAATGGAAACGTGGCAGGGGCGGTGCCGAGTGAGGACGATGTGGGTTATTCATTCACTGCATAAAAAACCAGACCTGCAGGTTGAGCTGAACAACAATTATGCATTTGATTCATCTGACAACCCGATACAATAATAGAGTGTATTGAGTGATAGAGTGTAATAGAGTGTAGCAATAGAGTGTATTGTACATGCAAGAATAACCAGCCCAGATAGCACAATGAAACTTCCGGCCCAACAGATGCCTGTGTCCTCGGCCCAGGTCTGGCCCATATTCTTCCACACCTGTTATCCTTCAGGTGCTGTTTGCTTCTCATAACCGGGCATATATTGGCCCAGAAGAGACACAAATGTGGCCTAAGTATTATTATTATTAGTAGTAGTAATAATAATAATAATAATAATAATGTCTGTACATGACATCTGGCACATTAAGGTAGTTAAACGGATCACCTGTGCTTTAATCAACGTGAACTCAGCATCTATTAAGAATATATCTTAAATGCATAAGCTAGACAGCTGACATTTAGTTTGCCCCTGACAGAGTGGGGTAGCAAACATTATATATTTATATATTAGTGTCCTAGTGACCCACTATGTAATATGTAGCTTTAGGAGATGCTAAAGCCATATGATGAAACTATATCATTATATCATTATATCATTATATAGATTTTGGTCCATTAATCAGTATTTTTATATTACAAATGGATCAAAGTGAGAGGAGTCCCATGCTAGTAGCCCAGCACAAAACGGCTGACAAACAGCTAGCAGCTCAAACGTCATACATATTTCTCAGGAGTTAGTAGAGACCAAGAGCAGAGCTTAAAGGCAGGTCAATATTTGGGGTAACATTCATCATTTGAACGGAAAAGCGACTTAATTGAATGCTCAAAGTGCTAACGTCGCGCCGCGTCTTTGTTAGCAAAAAGAGCTTTGGTGGTAATATACCCGAGGTATGTTTTTCACTTCGTTTTGGAGTTCTTCAGCCCCCATGTGGGTAAAAACATCAACGCAGCTTAAGCTACACAGCCAAAAGACTTGCACACCCGAGCTAGGATTGGCTGACGTCGACGCTGTCCGGATTACAAGACTGCATTTCAACAGCACGCCACTGAGCCAGCACTCGCATGAGCTAATCCTTATCAGCCGCTTCGTTTGTGCTATGGTCTCACTTGTCGGTCGACTCCCTTGCTTGGCTACCAGCGGACCGGTGGCATCCATTCGGATGCGCAAGGTGGCCTCGATAAACTGAGTATTTTAGCTACGACGGCTGATGCGCTCATGCCGATGCAGCCTTAGCTTCCACCCGCCCTCCTTCCTATTGTTGACTTTAATAAGATCTTATGTTTGTGCTCGATTGTTGAAGGGGGATCAGTTCTCCTAGCAGCGCCTTCATTGCCGATTCTTCGGGAGCTCCCTCAAAAAAAAAAAAGACAGAGCCTTATCCGCTAAATCTGACCGTGTAACCCTTTGCTATAAATGGTCAATTTCTTAACTGAAGTCCTTGACAGAGTGACCGAACCACAATCCAAGTGAAGCAGGTCCTAACTGTTCTCTGAATTGCGGTCCTCTTATGCTCCTGAGACAAGTCACATGTAAGAAAATGTCTAAAAGTTTCACCAACATGCACGGAGATCTTGTGACCTGCAAAACACCACTGGACGTACCGACGACAAACAGGTTGATTCTATCAGAGTTTTTTTTTTTTTTCAATAAACTGAATTTAATATCAAAGCGATCGACAACATGTTCAGCAGTGCCCACGTTCTGCTCTTTAAATTAGAAGTAAGTGGAAACTGCACCATCGTCGTCTTTGTACCAACCTGTTATATCTCAACATGCCATCATGACAGAAGTCACGAATCCACACCCTGTGTGAGTAATCCGTAAAATCTGAGCAGTCCAGGCACGGTTGCAACGTGCTGTACATGTTGGGTGCTGCGTTTTTGTATTTGTTTCCTTTAAGAACATGCTTTGTTTTCAAATGCTAAAATAGGTATAAACCAAGTGAATGCCTTGGATCGAACCGCAGAGCAGCAAAATGCTTTCAAAATTAAAAAAAGAAAGAAAAAATACACAAGACACGGGAGAAAAGTTCCATTACTCCCTGGAAGAACTTTATTTTAGGAATAAGGGCACTGAGTCTGCCATGTACGTCACATCTTGACCTTAAGCTCAAAAAACGAAAGCCTACGGGACACTCAGGGAGGGAATGTTTACGCAGGGACAGCCTATCATTGCCTCTGGTCCCGGGACTCATACCAGGGCCAGTCGGTGTTTACACAGCCAGAGCCAATCGCGTTCAAGACCTCTCACTCCGGGCCCGCCTCCCGGCCGTCACGCTCCGGATCCTGGCCGGAGAGAAACTATAAAGTTGCCCGACAAGTCAAGAGGGAGAAGGAGAGGAGATTGAACTATGAGAGAGAATCCTGGCAGTCAGTCAGCCCAAAGCATGGCATTCACAGACTGTCTGACAACCGCTGACCTGTTTGCAGAGAAGAAGGGGATAAAGTAAGTTCATTCGGTGTTTAATAAGGATGTTCCTGATAATGATGACCTTGTGAAAGATCTTACCGAGCATTACGCTGCACACATCGAGCACTGACAAGTTTTTGTTTTGTTTGTTTTTACAGGAGCAAAAACTGGAGAAACAGATTAAGATTTCTCTTGAAGACACACTCTTCCCAGTCAGTATTACATCTAATGAAAAACAGATCCTACCGGTAAGCAAATCCCTGTCTTGTATTATGAGGATGAAAGAGTTATGATTATGCATAAGATCTATTCTCTCTTTTTGTGCACACCCATAACATGTAGTTTGTGCTAGTTATAGTTGATTTAGTTGAACTGAATTGTATTTGGTTTTTTTATAGTTTAAAGTTGGTTTAGTCTGACGTTTTACATCTAATTATTTCATTTTATGTCTTTACATATCGATAATCCACACTCTGTGGTATTGTGTATATTTTTGCATGTATGCTATGTATTATTTGTGTTATAGCTCAATAAAACCAAACCACACTTATGATTTGATGTTAATTCAATGGAATAATTAGCTGTGTTAGGAGTTTTTGCAATATAGTACTTTGTTAGTAATACCTAACTACCGTAATCAATTCAAGAAGTTTAAAGAGACACTATACAGAAGAGGTAGTTTCTGCAACTATAACTATCTCTTACACGATCTCTGTTCTCCACCCTCAGGCCAAGTGCTGATGACGTGAACCAATGGGCGCAGTCACTTGACAAACTACTCAGTCATAAATGTAAGTATCATTCACTGCACTATTGGTGCATGATTACACAACAGCATTGCAAAGGTCGGCCGTGTGCTGAACGAGAGCGGTTTATTGGCGGCAATAAAAAACGAAGGCTGTAAAGGCCCCACATTTACTTTACCTTACTTTAATGGGCAAACAGCAAGTGGATGTGTCCCGCAGGTTGTTTTACTGCCCTTATCTTTAACACTCCGTCCCCCCCCTCCTCCTCCCCGCAGATGGGAAAGCCGCCTTTTGTATCTTCCTGAAGTCTGAGTTCTGCGAAGAGAACATCGAGTTTTGGACAGCCTGTGAGGATTTCAGGACACTCACGTCGCACAAAGAGCTGGCGTCCAAGGCCAACAGCATTTACGAGGAGTTCATTAAAAGTGAAGCTCCCAAGGAGGTAACAGCTAATAGATGCATTTGAAATATATATATATATATATATATAAAGCTGTAAATACAAACAAATTACTTCTTGGATTACTTTCTTTGAACTGATTTTAATTAGAATTCATGTACCTTAAAGTTTCACCAAGTACACAACATATTCTTTCGTGAAAATGGACGTCAAAGACTCATTCTGGACGTTTCTCTTTGGTCAGATAAACCTGGATTTCCACACCAGAAATGCTATCGTGCAGAGCCTCCATGAGCCAACCATGACCAGCTTCCTGGAAGCTCAGAAGAAAGTCTACAGTCTGATGGAGAACAACTCCTACCCCAGGTTCATCCACTCCGCCCTCTACAAAGAACTGTGTGTAGCTGCCAAGCACATTAAGTCCTAGTCAAACTAGACTCCCGTTCCTGAAGTCATTTGTTTACCACTGTGACTGTGTGAACAGGCCAGCGATGATCTTCATTCCAGGCACTGCCTCAGGATAATAGACCTGAATGCGAATCCTGAGCATGAACACTAACGGCGAGAGTGGCAAATGCGAAACTGAAGCCATTTTCACTCTGCGCTGCTTTCACCAATGACGTTGCGATGACTAGTCTGGACGCTACGGTATATATGCCGCTGCGGGCAGTGCACAGCATTTCGACAAGATTGAATTACGGTTAGATTTTCTTCACTGGGCCCTTACCTGAACTTTCTTACTATCCTATTAGAACTTGGTGTTTTGAGCAATGATGCGGTTCGAGAAAATGCTGCTGTAGAGCCACTGCATTCAAAGACTGGGTCTGTCAAAGCAATTCACACTTGCAGCCGCCCCGTACCTCTAACCGACAATGCTTTTGGAATGTTTTTCAGCTGAGTCACAGATATACCCAGAACTTTCTATGTGACCGTGATTTTTATTGCCATATTGCTCTGCTGGATTTGCATCAGTTTACACAAAAAGTGCAATTTGAATTTTGTATAATATTTGCAATTTCCACTGAAGGCTGTATTTGGCATGAAGTGACTGTGACAGTGTTATTTATTGTAAATATTGAGATACTGCATGACGTGTTGAATGTGAACTAAAGTGTGGGGCAGCTGGACTGCTCGAGAAATAAACTTTATTCTTCAGTGCTGAAATATCTCTGGTGCATCTATTTCCAAATCCAAAACCAAAACGTCGGACTTTTTTGAGCATGGAAGTTCACTGGTGATCTTTGGAACCAGCACGTGTAACCAAAATAATTTAAGCTCAAAAGGTCCACTTGACAGCTCTCAAAAAACTTTCACCCACATCTCTTCATTTAGGAACTTAGTTCATGATTTTGTCAAAGCCATAACATATACTATATAAACCTAATATATGTACCTAACACTCCAAATCTAAACTGACTTTTTGGCCACTGGGGGGCAGTGGAGAAAAGCTTTAAATACAAAACCCGACGTATTATCACCTTTAAAGTTGATATGGTTAACGTGTTAGCAAAAAAGTGGCTTATTCGCACATCTAAAAGATACAGAGTAACATTAGCATCCATTTGGAGCCGGAGTGTTTCAAGGCACCTGGCGGACGTAACTCCAATATTCATTCTCCTTTTTACTGTTTTTTTTTGTCTTGTACCAGCTCCCGAGGGAAATATGTCTCCTTGCCCGCTAAACGCTTCACCATGTTCGCCAGCTCACGGTGTGTTAGCAGCTAGAGTAGCTGTGTGTTGGTTGGTGCTGTACAGGAATTGTAATGTGGATTTTTTTTTTTTTTTTTGCTGGAAACCGCCGTCCCCGCTGATCAGAGTGGGGAGAGTAAACCAAGACGGTAAAGCTGGGGCCACAAAAGCAAAACGACGAGCTGAAACACGCTAAATCACTGGGCAGAGCTAAGGAGAGCGGCTGAGCTGGTATGTCGCTGTAAGTGACAAGCTTTCAGTATATGTATTTATTTGATCCAATGTTAATATGAAAAAGTGATTGCGGCAGCTTTAAACAGACACCACTTAAATGCCTAATTCCTTGTTAAAGATAGCGCCAACGTGGGCTACTATGTGCCTCAGGCAGTCCTAAAACATCGCATTTACTGCTGAAGCAAAGTGAAGCAATATCTCCAAATGTATCTTCCGACGGTAAATTATTGTTTATCTACAGTGTCGAAACATGAAGTGGATTAAGATAAATGAAGGGAACTTTGGGTGTTTGGTTTAACAAAAAGGTCAGACACGTGTCCATACTGTACCCTGTCATATCTCCAGAGACAATGTTCTGAATGTTAAGTTGCACAACAAAAACAACATTCCTAATCTTCTTGGAACATCATATTCCTCTCTGAGCAGCTGTTTTGGGTGGGGGGGGGGGGGGGGCCACGTCATCGCAGCCGGGTTTCTGCACTGTAACAATGGCCCCCGTGTTTGAAGTTGTGAGTGCAGGAGAGAACACCGTGACGGACAACAGAGAGCCTCGTCCTCTGCCTGCTGTGCGTCTGCTCTCTGATGAAGAGGCTGTTTCCTGCAGCGAACTCCTGGTGGAGGCTGACTGTGGCCAGACACCCGGACGTTGCTCCTGACAAGCTGACGCCCCCCCCCTCTCTCCCCAGAACATTGGCCTGCCGTCGTGGTGTAATGACATCATCCTGTACACCGGCAGTTCTCAAGAACTCTATGATCTGCTGGGCCGCAGATTAGAGCAGACTTGTGATCTGGACATGAATGGTTTTGAAAGCTACACTGGCTGGAAAAGCATGTGTATCTAACTATATTAATAGAGAGCTTTTTTTCTTTAGTACGGCAAGTATTATAATCTCATTTGAAGCCACGCCAGCAGCACGGCTCTAGGGACGGCAATGCCGGCCGGTCAGTCCATCGCTTTGGTTCCAGACTGAAATAAATATTGGATGGATTGCCACGAAATTTGGTACAGGCATTCATGATCCCCTGATGATAAAGGGCTACAGACCGTGGTGATCCCCTGACTTTTCTTCTAGCACCACCCTGGGGTTGACATTTGGTGTTTTAAGGGAAACCTTTCGACGGCTACCGGGTGGACTGCCTTGACAACGCCCCCCCCAGGATGAACCGTAATAACTTTGATGCACCCTTAGCTTCTCATATAGTGCCATTATGTCAAAATCCGCTCTGTCCAGTGCCTCTGGTTTGTTACCAAATAAAAACTCAAAACTGACATGCTGACATACTTTGATCTTAGCGACAATTAGCAAATGTTAGCATGCTGATGAGCTAAACTAAGACGGTGGTAATCATTGTACCTGCTGGATTTCAGTATATTAGTATTGTGACTGCGACCATATTAGCATGCTGATGCAAGCATTTATCTCAAAGTACTGCAGTGTGTAAGAACAGGCCCACAGAGCCACTAGCACGACTGTGTTCTCTTGGTTTTATGTGGATGATAAACACAGAATGGGCTGATTTTTAGATGAACCGTTTTCACTTTCTTTTGATTTCTGTTTCGGTGTTTATCAGCACCTATTGCACTGCTGACAGTGGAAGGAGAGGGGATTTGTTTTTGAATTGCCAAGGTTTCTTCTGTTCCTGAAATTTCTAGTTATAAAAACCTATTAATCCCCTTATCAACGAATGCCAAACATTTGCTGGCTCCAACTTCTTGACTTTACAATATCAAAAAGAAAAGTAGCAAAATGAAATGCCTTTGGGTTTTGGACTGCTGTTCAAAGAAAAAACAAGCAATTTAAGGCCATCATGGGTTCCTTTCCTGGCATTTTTTAATAGACTAAACGATTAATCAGAAAAATAATTGGCATTGCAAAAACAATCATTAGTTGCAGCTGTACGGCTCATGTTATTTTTCAAGAACTGTTCCTTGTCTGGGTTTGGAACCACTGCTTTTATGGGCCTTCAAAGCTTTTGAGACACCGTATGTGATAATAAGCTGTACAAATAAACTTTCCTTGACCTTCAAAGTAGGCCTACGCAGCACACATTCCATTACGCACCAGTCTTTGGCTATTCTTAAGACTTACTTCTTTTTGTATCTGCATCAGCCTACCACACCATACACTCTTATGTTGTGCGACCTCAGTCAAATAAAAAAAAAAAAAAAAAGGTTACAATTGCAATGAAAAGAGAACGTGATCATTAGTGCATTCGATCACAAAGCATTCGTGAGCACCCTGCAGAACTGGCACAGTCACCATGAATACTTCTTGGTCATCCATATGGCCTGACATCATATAGGATAATACAAAAGATACACCCTTCCCTCTCTCTCTGTATGAGCTGGTAGTAAAACCTGTGGGTTTTCATTTGTTGCCATGAAGGATCTTGGCAACAGACGACTGGGATCAGATCCAAGGAGTACTTAAGGTGTGTATGTAAACAGTAGAGCCGAAAATAGAAAAAGGCCACGTTCTACCGTGGTTGGGAGACTGCAGATACGTCAGACTACGATGGACTTTAGACACAAAGTGTTCAGGCGTGACCTGTAAGTCGGCTGAGGACGACTCTTGTACAGTAAGAGCCAGGAGTTGATTTACAGAGCAAATCACAAGGTCCACTTCAGACTCCAATATTGAGGGGAAGGGGGGGAAAAAAAAAAAAAAAAAAAGAGAAAGTCAACATACTGCCACAGGAAGCTTTCCAAAAAACACACGAGTCACTAAATTTGTGCCAGTCCTCTCTTAATGATGCACTTATAAGGACTTGGCAGCTTGTCAGTGAGCTCTCATCAGGTCAGATGGTCTAATAAGCAGATTTAATGTTCGATTGTTGAATAGGTTTTTGGAGGATTTGGCATTTATCTAGCCCAACAGATTGAGTGTCATAAATAAAGTAGTGGAGCTCCACAAAGTAAGTTTATCAGATGGCTTTTTGTAATGGACTATAAACACAGTCCTCATTCCTCCGTTACACCAGTAGGTGGTGGCCAAGCGCTACCACTAAGTCTGACAATGGAGGGGATTTGTCTGAGTGAACGGCGTTTATAGAAAAAAATACCTGGAGGCAAATCTATAATATATATGATGTGTTGAAAAAATAAATAAATAAAAATGTTTGTTTTGAAAACCTGTCCATGAAACCAAACCATTCACAAACATCTAAACATTTTATTATGAAAATAAGACAGAACATAATTTGAGCACATCTTTCCTTCTATCATGCAACGGAGCTGATGGACACACACGGAGAGAGCGTTTTTGCCGACAGTCTCTCTGCTACACCTGCACTGCAGTTCTTAATGTCTGGATGGTTCACGGGATGCCACACCGAGGATGTGCTGCAGACCACCCATGGTCATTAATATGAGTATGACAAATGATGTACAGTATCTGTATGTGGCTCACCGATGAAAGAGTGACTGTAGGGTTCTGAATGTGTCTGTGTGTGTAATTAGAGGCTTCTCTGTCGAGGTGTGTGCTGCTGTTCACTTGGCCTCCTGAGCTTTTTTGGCGCTCTGTTTCTCCTTTGCCTGGTGAGACAGGAATATTTTCATTAGTGTCCCCTATTTATACACAATTCAGGAAAAAAAAAAAAACAAAAACACAGAGCTAAACCACTAAATCTGGGCACATAAGCCACAGGTATTTAAATGTAATTACTGGACCTCCTTAATACTCACATAAAGCACTGAAAAAAAATAATAACTTCCCTGTCACATTCATGACCTAGGGATGGCATGCTATGCTTGCAAGACATTACATCTGCCCTCTAGTGGACAGAATAAACACTGCAGCTCCGGTTTTCAGTGATGAATTTCATTACGTTTAGAAATTATTTTTCATTCGTGTTTCCCCGCACATTAACCAAAGTCCTTCATTATTTGTCCTTGAATGTCCCTAAAAATTACACGTTGGTGACATCCAAGATATCATTAAAAACAATGTGCATGGTTTTAATGAAGAGAAATCAACAACCATGTTTCAAAATAGTAAAGGCAGTCTCAAGTCTTCCCAGAAACTCATGCACTGAAAGCATATAGTGTTGTGGAAAGCCACAGTAGTTTAAAAATAAATAAATGAATAAATAAATAAAAATTTAAAAATCACCTTCTCCACCAAAGGTATTAACTGCTGGTACTCTGCCAGTGTCTTCAGTAGCTCCATTATGAAAGGAAGGTAGTTGTGCTTTCGTCGAATGTTTTCAATCTGAAAAACACACACAAATCCAAGAAGTGAAGAAAAAACTGGAAATGTACAAAACATCTGTGGCTAAAGTACATTCAGAGGCCGCTCAAAAATACTGCATTAAACACAGCCTCTACATTTATAATGTACTCAGGGATTAAAAAAAAAAAAAAAACCCTACTGTAGCCTTATGGGCCATTTCATTTATTTCTACCACACTGAATGTGACATGAAATAAAGCATGTAAGTCTAGGGAATGCAGTGTTGAGGAGAAACCCACCTTGTATCTTTTAAGTTTCTGATTTTCCTCTTCTATAAGGAGCTGGTACTTGGCAATCTCTGACTGGATGGAGCTAAGAAATGTGCTGCTCTGGTCTGTATCCATTGGTTCGTCCTGGGAACGGAAAGGGAAAAGGGTTTCGATATACCCAGGATGTATCTTGACTAGTTGCAATGGTGAGGGGACAGTTGGTGATGACGATACTTATTGTTGGTTAAACAGGAGCCTCCTGCGTAATCCCAGTTTTAATTTAATCGCTACCTTTGTCAATTTGGGAATTTCAACATTTAGTAAGAGGTGGTATCATGAAATAAAGTTCCACACTTAGGTTAATCACACCTACTTCTTCAAAACGCCACCATCTGAAAACCTTGTTTTTGCTGACCTCCAGTGGTTCAAGGCTTAACCATGCTGCAGTAATGCGGATGTGTGCTCAGGGTGTGATCAGTATACACCAGTCAGCCACAACATTAAAGGCAGTGGCGGTTTTAATGATCTCTCTTAAGGGATGAACGGTAGAACACATCTAAAAAGATGTACATTTTCATATAATTCGTGAAATACACAAATCCTTGAGTCCTTTTTAGACATCCACCTAGTTCCCTGACTCCTTTGTCCTGTATATAAGTGTGTCCCAAATTTTCAAAATCCCTGCCTTTTCATCCCTGTTCATCTGGCCTGACAACACGTCAGAATCCCCCAGGGTGGATCTGGAAAAACACGGCTGGGGAGAGGATGTCTGGATTATCTTGATTGACGCTAACCTGACCCTGGATTAGTGGCAGAAGATGGATGAATGGATTTTTTCATATAGATAGTGCAGGTGTATCTCAGTCATCCCCTCCTACCATCGGAAACAATCCACGTCATATTCTAAATAATGCAACTCAGCATAAGACTGCGTCATTATACCAGGATTAATTGTATGAAATACATCACGTGTTGAACAAATATGTGAGGAACATGACAAACAGATGAGTGGATGGAGCTCCAGACAAAACGGCACTGTTTTGTTTGTTTGGTTTTTTTTTTTAATTTAGTGTATGCACACCATATCTTTGATCTGCAACTTTCTGACAACTGATGCGTTTCACACGTGGACTCTCTTGGGAGAAAGCAAAATAATAAATTATTCTCTCTCGTGTCTGCGATGGATTCAGCTCTTTCGCTGCCACTCACCTCAGTAAGCTGAGTCTGGAGCTCTGCGATTTTCCTCTCATATATCATCTTTCTATCTGACACAATGGCCATTAGGTTGAATCGGATCTCGCCTTCACTGTACCTGGAGGAGGAAAACAATATAGGTTGAGTGAGAGCAGAAAGATACAATGTCTAAGGAGATCACGATGGTATTAAGCTTGCAGTAAAACTAGTCAATATTTACAGATAGAATATTATTTTTGCATTAGGGACTGTGTCCACAGGCAGCTGTTCTGACGCCGGAAGCACCCATGACCTCATTTTCAGAGTGCTTCTCTCAGGCGCTTATTGTTGCTAGGCCACAAAGGCTGTCTTCTAGCTGATCGGCATTCTTTGGCTGTAAATGTCAAGTCTCTATAGTTCACTTTAGACAGGTTAGCTTAAATGATGGAAAGAAATCACATCCTGGCATTGGCAGCAGTTCTCAACATGGGCCTAGATCGTAAATAACTGGGTTGTCAGTGACAGCCAGGATCAGTTTCTCCTCTGCTAGAAGTCCCCCCCCCACACCCCAACTTCTTGATTTTGATTGGTCGGTGAAAGAGAAGTGACATTGACGAGCTCGGCAGTGTTTCCAAAAGTTTTAACTTTTTCAACCAAAAGCGTCTTGAGAACAGTGGGAAAAAGAAAGAAAAAAAAAAGCTGTATGCTGAGGGCGTTTTTGTGCCGAGGACGTTGAGCGCTGTCAACACTGAACTTCATAGGATTTGTATCGAAAATATCTCCCAGCGCAAACACATCTGCCTTTGGACACAGACCCTTATACAATCTGAAACTACGAAAAATGCGAATAACCCATAAGAAATGGATGAGAAATGAACCATGACTGCACACTACTTTACTTTAACTGATTTCTGGTGTCTAAGTCCCACCTGGACATACACTTGTGCGCTTGGCTAATCTAAAATTAATGTATAATAAAAGTTTAAAGATATTCACTTCTGTATTCTTTTCTCAATCACTGGGCGAACAGCACTGATCCAGTCATCCTGATTGCATGCACCTGGTGAAAAGCACAACAGGAGTAAATAATACTGCAGGGGTCCGTGTATTTAGTAACTGCGAGCACACGCATCATCATAAAAACAGACAGTTTTAGGGGAAATGGGCCATGGTCATCAAGACAAAATTCCGCTGTGCACAGCAGGGCCTCACATCGAGGGACCTTGGACATTAAACTGCCACATTTAGTGCTGAAACCTTAAAGCGATAATAGTAAAACAACAAATTACATTTTTCTGCTTACCCAGGTCAATTGGTCCCTCTCGAAGTCCATCCAGCTCGTATAGTCTGCCGTTAACAGGAACATAGCTCACAAAGTGAAAGGCGTCCTCATCCT
Source organism: Xiphias gladius (assembly GCF_016859285.1). Taxonomy (NCBI): domain Eukaryota; kingdom Metazoa; phylum Chordata; class Actinopteri; order Istiophoriformes; family Xiphiidae; genus Xiphias; species Xiphias gladius. The sequence continues at coordinate 4,850,442 of NC_053405.1, forward strand.
TTGCTGACGACTTTGCATCAAATTCAAACATTTGCTGTCTGGGAACATAAAAAGTACACAAAAGAGCGGTGGGAATGATTTCTGTTCCAAAAACATAACAAACATTTAAGCCAATTAAAACTTATCACTGATCAAGTTTCGAGGATGCTTTACATGACAAAAACATTTTTTTAAATTTGATATTTATTAGATAAGAGAATGAGCACTGATAAATTTTGGGAGGGACCAATAAATGAGCCACCCTCACATGTGCATGTTTCACAAAAGGTAGACTGGTGCATTAGCGACAAATGGGCCCGTCACTTTTCTCCTAGTTAGAACGAGGAGCTAAAAATAACACGAAGCCAATCAAACAGAGCCTCTTCCAGCTGGATATGATATGAGCAGGAGCTTACCTGGCAAAGCTGTTGTGAACTTGTCGGATCACTTCAGAGTTGCTAAGAGCCAAACCTTTCATCTGAGGACAGCAGGAGATGCATGATTACGATCCCGACTGTGTAAACCTTGCCTTAAGGATGCTGTGGTGTAATGAAGCACTGTATAGAATAAAACTATGAGCATCCAATCAGTATTACAATTTCAGTAATATTAAAGTCACTAATTAAAATTAATGACTTGTTTTTTGCTTTTAAAACATGCCTATAAATATACAGATTCTAATATTGAAAATTGATTTTTTTTCCCCAAACCAAAAGGAGAAGTCGCGCATCATAAAATCAGCACAGCCTGGTTCTCCTTGATATTTGTGGGACAGACAACTGAGTACACGGTTTTAAAAGCTAAGAGGATAAAACTGCCATGTTAGAGACAGAAGGGGAAAATCAGCGAGCTGTGTAATGAGTTACTGCTTCAAGGGGGACAGCAGTACAAATGTTATTTTTAGAAAGCACGATGAATAATGTATTACTTATTATCTGAATTTTAGTCTAACGTTGATGACACAGAACTTAAATGTGGGGGTTCACAGTTAACATGTAGGAATAAATGAAGAGCAAACAGAATACAAGTATATTCCTGAATTAAATCACACAATTCAAAACAAAAATAAACAAAATCAAAGCGACCCTTTTTTGGATTCAAGACAAAAATACCATGAACGTACGGCGGCATCAAAACTCTGTGAAAACTCCCTGAACTCTGTCAGTGTGTCTCCAAGCAACATGTCAGGATGGGTACAGTTGAGCAGAACGCTGACAATCGCCTGGGTGGCACAGGCGTTGTTGATGACCTGAAAATACACAGATACACACACGCACATTCACACAATAATTGATTGGACAGATAAAAGAAAACTCTTAGCTGCTTTAGATGAATTTCAAAAGACAGCAAATTACATGCAACATAAATTTCATAATCAGATTTTGTGGATACATAAAAATTTTATGAGACTCAAATTTATGAGACTCAAATTTTTTTTTTGCAAATCTCTGTGACAGAAGACAAATTTTCAAATCTGACAGTGGTATGTAAATACTCATGTCCCCATCAGTCTTTGTCAGTCACATGCATTTATTATCCGTGACGTCACCGAGGCGCCATTTTGGAGGTACTGTTCTACAGTGAGTGATACAATGAAGGTAGCAGCAAAGAACTAATGTTACTTCTATACCCTTTGTTAGCAGTGAAAACAGGATAACTGGAGAAGAAGGATAAAAGGTCGAGTGCTGACCCCGCGCTGCTGCCCCCGACCTCGTACTTGGATATTACCAACTATCGTGTTTACAGTAGAAGTGTGTGTACCTGTGAACAGTTCTGGAACTATAAATCCCCTTAAGAACACGAACATTTAACCAATGGCTGGGTGCAGGATTTGTTTACATTTCGACCGAGGGACTGTGGCAACACAGTGCCAATAGCAAAGGTAACAGCTAACAGGAAGGAAACTTGTGCCTATTACAGCAGCCTTCGCTCGCATTAAAGTAAGATATTACAAATATATTATAAATTAAGGCTGTAATGATGAAGTCATGTTATACTGTATGCCTGATTATGGTCATCATCATGAAACAAAAAATAAATAAATAAATAAATAAATAACATCTGACATAGTACTGAAGTGAACCAGAAAGTATTCATAATTTTTATACTATCATTTTGTTTATTATACCTTTGCAGCCCTATGGATTAAACAAAATTTACGATAGTGTGACATTTTACAGTTCCTTAACAAGACCAGATTCTGCCGTTTCTACTGCCCTGCTTGGGTGTCTGTTGTTTACTAGCATGGATAACACAAATCAACGCATGAATATAATGTTAACGTGACCTACCTTAAAAGACAGAAAACCAACACGTTTCGTAACGGTACTTAAAATTCTCCATGTTGAGTTGACTACAGAGCAACCTCGACCCTGACCACAGAATATAATACCTCCAAAATGGCGGTTAACCCAAAATTCTCTGTTTTTTATTCATCTGTCAACAACCGACAGAGGAAGATCTTCCTTGTGTAAGAAAGAATAACTCTTATAAGAGTGAAAAGCAGCATCCTCACACTAGTTATGGGCCGTGTGCTTAATGTCATAGGCCCAGTCAATTCATTATCTATTATCTTTTATAGTCTAGTCCAATATTAATTATCTTCTATAATTCCTTATTCAATTTAGCTGAGCAACTCTGTATTTTAAATAATGATGTTTTGCAATTACGCTTAGAATTTTCTTTTGTTCTGGCCGGTGTGTTATCTGATGCATCCTTGCTTGGCAAATTAGAGAGGGGAATGTTTATTCATTATCTTCAGAGCTGAAAAGATTACTTGATTGGTCAATTGACAGAAAAAATAATCGGCAACTATTTTGCGAATAGATTAATCGTTCGCTAAATCGTGATGGGGATTTTTCACAATTTTCCAACATTGGTTGGTATTAGTCTAGAAAATACTCTGCAGATTAATCGGGAATTAAATATATAATTCGTTCCAGTCCCAAATATCACATCTTTTTATTTTGGAACTATACTTCAGCAGTAAGATACTCAATCAAATGCATCAGGAAGGACAAATAAACTGAGGACGAGCCAAGTTCAAAATAAGGTGTACAGCAATAGACAGAGGCTGCCATTTTCCTAGTGATGGACTTGTTTAGGGTTGCTTATACTACAGCTGCAAATTTATATTATTTTGAGGATTTTAAAGGGCTCAGTGTGTACGTTTGCTAAAATAGCAATGCTAAACATGCCTGTTTTGCAAAGAAGATGTGGTCAAGTCTTGAATCCTGGACAATTGATCCCGCTGGCTCTTCACCTGGCTGCCACTTGAACAGGAAAATCAAGCCGTGAACTGGTCTGGAACAGAACAGATAAATTAAAAGGCCCGTCTTTAGAGGGAGCATGCACGATAATGAGGCTGCACGTATGAACATACTTCAAGTTGTCAAAGTTCTCTGGCTCCATACTCCATATCTCCTCAACTTGGGCTCCTTTGCAGCCTGACAATGACAAGTGAAGCATCAAACATTCATCCACATATGGAGTAACTGTTGCACTGAGAGCCACCCGTCCGTTAGCGTACGTTAAACAGGTGAGGGGCTTCTCTCGGTGCCGGTTTTACGGCACAACAAATGTCATCATTCACGAGCGACGGTTTGTTTCCACGCGCCGTTGTTTTGAACGCTGAGTAATGCTAGCCCGTTAGCATGCCTAATTAAATTAGCTAAGACTGCTCCATTATTACATGCAACGTTTTGAAGACTACAGCATTTAGGTGGCCGTTGAAAACGCATAACCTCTAACATATTTTAGTTTCATCCTCCGTGGCATTTTAGTGGTAGCCAATTTAGAAGTTACCGTAAACTGAAGAGCAGCTAGCTAGCTAGCGCTGTCGCATAGCCACATTACATTGAATGAGCAGCTAGCATTACGCTACGACTCACTCACCGAAACCTTTTATCAGCTCCGTGAACACCCCGGGGTCACTCTCCATCAGACACCACTCTCCTGCGCTTCCAGACATAGTTTAAAATGCTGTTTGTTCAACCTACTATGCACATAAACAAGATGCTACTGTCCTAGCTTAGCCGTAGACGCCGTAGTCAAGCTAATTTAACTGAGGCACTGGAGTTACGTCGCTATGATGCGGTGCAACGTGGGCTATCTGGGTGCGCACGCTTTACGTTACAGCGTACACCGGAATGGCGCGACTAGCGTTTTACAACAACAAACGACTTTTTAAATATTAGCGACAGACGTGTTTTGAGAAATATACAATTGAGTAATTTCGTAAAGACAAAACTGAAACTGCATAATTTACTGCGACTGAAAAAAATAGCTCTCTTCTGATATAGAACCCAACATCCGCCCTCCTAGGAGGACAGGGGAACCAAATGAAGCATTCTTCGATGGAGACGCAAAGAAAGACGTGGGAAGCTGATAGTTGACTTTCATTCATATTTATTAATAATCTTAAATTTACATTCGACTCATTAAAAAAAAAAAAAAATTTAAGATGATTGTGACCGTACATACACCCATTAATCTCTATATTCATAATACTGACCGGCATCATGATTCCTTACTCCTGCTTTTATTTAGCAAAAATCCACCACCTACCTAATATTAAATACAATCAAACACAGCGCTGCCAATAATCTCAGACACACTGAAATAGAAAATTATTTGACAAGCAAGTAAAAAAATACAAAATGACTTTTTGTCCCCGCGCACCGTCTATGCAAATACTTAATATTTCACAATAGGATAACGTTCAAATACTTAGCACAATAAAACGTGCTAATGATACAGAAATCTCTAGTTCTTTCCCTTTGCAGGATATGAAAAAATGAGCTCAAATAAACTCCATTAATAGAACAGAGAGATCAAGCTTGTTTATGACTGTAATATTGTTCAATAAAACAACCATGCAGAACAGAAGTATTTGAAGTAGTTCCACTGTTCGGTTTTGTTTAAAAGATGTCATCTTTAATAATAAAACTGTACATCCCTAGATGGAAACATATGTAGCTTAAACATCAAGTGTCCAACACACTTTGATAGATAAATAACATAGTCTGGCTCAAACAATGTACAACCTGTAGCATGAGATCAAGCCAACATTTAATAAATACAGGATTGATAAAACCTACAAAAACGGTTAGTCATTTAGCGGACTCAAACTGCCCGCTGCCCGAGCCTTCAGTGCCGGTCGCAGCACAGCAAGGAGCACACTGTTCGATCAAGGGCACCAACTTTCCCTGCTGATGGAGCTGTTTGGTATCGGAGCCGCCCCCGATGCAGTTTCCGTTGATGAAGACTCGCGGCACCTGAACGCACAAATCGTGTCATTAACATTAGCACAGTGTGAGCGAGTGGTTCCTTAAAGTCACAACTTAAAACCATCTTTTATCATAGAGGGGTTTTAAAAATACTTTTTTCACTACACAATCATTTTTAAATTGCCATTAATATTGTATTTATTTGGCTCTGCTTTTTCCTCCTATTCTTTTGAATCTTTAACTTTCACCAACATGTTTAAAATGTCTGTTTATACATTTCTTGCTGTCTTGTGCTTGCGCTTGGCTCAAATACCAGTTTGTGAAAGTGGAATACAAAAGGTTATTATTTTACTTGTCATTTGACTTACTATAAAATCACTTTTAAAAACAACACTTTATTAAGTTTTAACTTTACCAAAAAATTCATCTGAAATCAGGAGTTGAACTGCACATATTTTAACTTGTAAAATTCCTCAACAACTTTCACAGCTGCTGAAGAAGCAGAGGAACAACACAGTGCGTCTACAGTGAAATATTAAAAATATCATTACTGTCGATTTGTTAATTTCAATAAATGTTGTACATTTTCCCTCATTAAAGATTATAGTCTGGAAAAGATGCAACTTGGTCTGCTCACTAGCTTGATTCAGACGGAGCTATTTTGAGTCAAGATAAAGACCTAATTCTTGGCTGCAGCCCTAACAAAAACCACCAGACAAGTCAACCTAAATTTAACTTGAATGCAGAGCTGCCAGAACAAACAAGCCATCAAATAGCCCCGCTTTGATTCTTTTTTTATTACATGCTGAAATAGCAGGCCGTGAAGTTACTTTGAGTTCCAGTCCCAAAATATGACAAGAGGTTCTTACTGTTCTGGCACCGGTCATCTGAGCTAAGGCCTCTTGCAGTCTCCTCCCATCATTGTGTTCATCCAGTTCGATCACTTTGTAGGTCGCACCGATTTCATTGAACACATTCTTGGCCATTTTGCAGTAAGGACAGGTGGTCTTGGAAAATATCACAACGCAGTTCTGTGACACCACCTCCTGAAAAAGTCAGGCAAAAGTAAGATTTCATTAAATATCGGTAGAAGAGAGAAACTGACCACAGTGGGCAAAAGAACCTTAACCCTGCATTTTCATGAAATACTTCTGTGGTTAATCTTTCGTCAGTGAGTAAACTGTGGCAGAGGATTCTTACAACAGAACTTGACACACTCATCCCCTACTATCGAACAACTTTCTAAAATCATACTTTTTCTAGAAGTTACTACTATTCAAACTTAACCCTCACTTTATCATATACGAAATGTAGGTCAAGGAATCAGCATCACATCATGCCGCATTCGGTATAATTCAGGGCCTTGTTTGTCATAGTTTTTAAGAGTTGCTGTTTGTATATATATGGAGTTAAAGATGCTATTTTTTTGAGTCCACTTCATAACGGATTTTTGACTCAGACATCGCAGAAAAAGCATCAGAACGGGAGGTAATATACTGGAACAACATGCCAGAAGATGTCAAGCAATACAACCAAATAAGAAGCCCAGGAGTGGCGGTGAACTGTAGGAAACATCGGGAAATCAAAATATCGAGACGTGTCTCCTGAGATAACTGAAACCTAACTTATTGTATTGTTTTTAAATGCTCAATTTATTAGACACAGACAATTAAAACTTCACAGATTCACAGCACACTACTGTACCGGAGCGTTTAACAGGTTGACTGCAGGTAGCACCTACTTACCTGAACATACTGTGCACAGGCCGTGCTGGACAGACCCCCAGCAGTGGAGGATGTAAAATTCCCCATTCTGAAGAAGACAAATCACACCGTTGGAGCACACAGTACCTAAAAGCATTTGGTCTACTGTTACATTACTGTCCATTAGGATCTACTGTAGTAACTGACAAAGACAACAAGGATTAACAGAAAATGTCCGGGTTCGTGCAAAAAACCTTAGAAACGCGAAGATTTCATAGGAGGAGACGAACTGAAGGCTAATAATTAGCATCAAAATAATATCTAACTGGAGGTTGACTGCCGGTCTGAAAACACACATGTCCATTGTAACGGTCTGCGGTGCCGATTACCACGTTTTAAATGGCGTTGTTTCACTCCTTATCACGCCCGGTCCACAACTGCAGTAAGGTTAATGGGCCAGGTAATCCCGGATTGGCAGTATACATGCTCTTCACTGACACTGGTTAATTGGCTCAGATTTGACGTGGGCAGGCGACCTGCCAAACCCCACGAAAAATCTGTCGGTATCAAGACGGCACCCTAATGTGAAAACGGGCGACACTTTGTTAAACGTGGCCCCTTTGCTGTAAACTCTCTGTACGTGCGTTACACTTCCCAGCACTTGTTTCAATTGAATTCAAATGTGTCTAATTGCTCCGCTGCAGCCCATTTTCAAAGCGTTTGCTGGACGATAACCGGGGTAACGTTAGCTAACGTTAACAGTAAACAGGCGAGCCAAAGATAAAGGTTGACATCTTTTGTGAAATAATGCGTTACTGATGGATTACACGTATGCCGAATTTGCTATAAGAACCCAGTGAACGGCGGAGGTTGCGAGCGATGTGTAGTAGCCTATGAGCAAGGCATTTTTAAATAGACTAAACTTTGAATTGATCGAAGTTATTATGAAACATCGCCGGTGAGCATGCGGCAATGAATGGACTAGCCTTTTTTTTTCAATTTCTGGGAACCGAACGTGATGTCGAGCAATGTTGTGATTTTTCTCAAATGACCGTTAAGGGTATGTTTCAATGGAATTTTTATTTATTCATAAATTGTCTGTGGCTGATTTGTTAACTAGCTAGCTAGCTATGTTTGTAGTCAAACTAGCGAGAATGACCTTCGGCAGCCGGTCCATGCCACCCTAGGAAGACATCCTGCTCGAGAAAACATGGAGAAAAAAGAACAGACGGCCCAAAAGTAATCGAGCTGTTGACCCGGGTGAAACATGCGGTTAGTGCACAAACAGCCCCGGCGTTACACACCACCCTGCCCGTTACTCTACCCTCGCTTTCGCCGCGTATTTGCACTGTTTACGCCCGAAGCCTACCTTACGTGACCACCGGAAGGAGTTTCCCCACGCAGGCCGCGGTTCGAACGTAACGCCCGTGACGTCGGCGGCACAGCGTGTCGAACCAAGTGACGTCGCTCAAAATTGCCGTGACGGATCGAGATTGCTCGTGGAGCCTCACGTAACCGTAAGTACCTGAAGCTTTCGGGGTTAAAAAACTTCCCGCGAAACTCCTGCTTATGTTTCTCACACACACACACACACACACACACACACACACACACACACTTTTTTTTTTTTTTTTTTAAGAAAAAAAAAAAAAAAAAAAAAAAAAAAATTCTGCTCTCATCTGCAACCAGAGATTTCATTTCAGAGTTGAATTCAGATCCTTTTTTGAGTAACACAATAAATAGACGGGGGACATACTTCAGAGGGCATGTTGCAATCAGTAAACTGCTTTTTTATTTTTTGTAATGAAATGTATATTGGTATACACTGAAGAACAATGCCCGGGATTTCTTTGTTTTTGTTTTGCTGTTTGTTTTGTTTGTTTCAGATAAGGTGTGAAATGTCTCTCTGAAATGATTCAAGTTATTGTTCCTCTTTGTTCCCTCTGTCACAGCATAGATGAAACTATAACTCCTCTTTTTTTGGAACTGTATCTTTAGTCAGGCTTTTTGGTAGGACCTTAATAACCTTTTAAACAGAAACATACATAATCAATTCAATTTTAAAATTGAACGTATATTATTTGGTATTTTTACCGATGAAAGGCTTAAGAAAATGTAAGTCGCTCTGGTTTCTTTATTTGTAAAATTCCATATGCACACCAGCCAATTTGCTTAACAGAAACTCATCTTCGCTGTCTTCATGTCCCACTTACCTGGACACAGTGAAATACTGCACAAACTCTTGAACGGTGAAAACTATGCCCTGTGTTATTTATTTTTATTTTTATTATTTTAACTTTTTATAGATTATATTTCTTTATTGATGCATATAGTCCGGATGTAGTGATGGGTGTACATTGACAGTCCCTATCTCATCAACTCAAATTAAATCTTGTTAATTAAACATTAAAACGGATCACGCAGTTGGTCACATAATTCTTTCAAATAAACTGAGGGATCACAAAGGGCTGTCTGGAACTGTTTTTTACTGGTTTTCCTCTCATCTTTCCGACAGAAAGTGCTGTGTTCAAATTGATATAACTTCTCCAAAGCCTCCAAAATAACCGGTGGGGTTCCCCAAGGATCGATTTTAGGGCCGCTTCTTTTTCATCTATATATGTTAGTCCTTGGTCATGTCCTCAGGAGACACTGCATCACTTTCCATAGTTATGTTGATGACACACAACTTTATGTCGCAGTGTCTCCTGATGACACAGGACCAATTGATTCCCTTTTAAAATGTATTTTAGATATTAATGTCTGGCTTTTATCTAAATCCATTTTATTATAATTATTATTGTAGCCTTTAAATTCTATTTTATTGTTTTTCATTTTCAGCATTTTCATTTGTTCTGTCTTTTTCTATCCAGTTTTGTTCTGTCCTATTATTGGCTTGTCAGCTATTTGTGAAGCACTTTGAATTGCGCTAACGTGTATGAAAGGTGCTACACAAATAAAGTTTGATTGATTTTAACCAAAGCAAAAAGCAGCGACAGGGGCAGTCTACCCATTTCATTCTTTTTTTTTTCTTGTATTTTTCTATTTTGGCCGCCTTTGGGGAGACTTTTTTCCTCCTTTCTATGCCGGTGTGGTCCATGGATGTAGTGTGGTATCAGACTCTGATTGGATTTAGTAATGGACGATAGTAATATTAATAAAAGTGGCATTAATGGGGGGCGTTCCAATATCAGGGGGGCACCTCGAGTGAAACACAACCCGTGCTGAGTTTGCTGAGGGCGAAGAGACCAGTGGAGCTCCAGCAGAGAGAAGAGATAACATTCTCATCTCACTCCATCTGTACAGCACAGGCATCAGTGCTGGTACAAATTCAGATTATTTCTTCCTTTATCCTCAAAGAGTTTAGTTTCTCCTCCCTCTTCACATGCAGGTGGAAATGCAATAGTTCAGAATTAATCGTTTCCCATTCACCACATTAGCCCAGAATAGGCTCACAGGCTAGGGAATCAATCCCAAATCTAAAGATATCTGAGGCAGCACAGAAGTGCTTCACTTCAAATGCCCTTTTTTTTTTTTTTTTTTTTCAAAGCCAAGGGAGAAATGCATTATTTCAGAATGGATTCACACCATCAAAAAGATCTACAGCTTTGCCCGGGGGTGAGTAATATCCTGACACAAAGCCATAAATGTTATGAAAGACAGTGTAAAATAGCATTAGGGTTCAAATAGGCTGCTCACAGCATCAATACATGATAACAGACAAGTAGGAGTGGATAAAGCAGTCTGAATGTCCAACGGAGCTCTACAGCCCCAGTCATTTTGGTCAGGCTGGGTGTAGCTTCAACAAAAAGCTGGAGTCTTTTCCTTTCTGGGTGGATTTTAAGGTGGAAACCATTTTCCTTCACATAAAACTTAAGTGAGTTTTTTTTTTTTTTTTTTTTGGAAGAAGGCTTCATCCATCCATCTTCATACAAGAGTCTTGTTTGTTTGGATTACACTTCTTCGAACGTGCAATCTTCAAATGATAGCTCTTCCAAGTAGATCAAGCCAATATGACTTTATCATACCTTCACCGAAGGGTGGTCACGGGGCAAGAGAAAAACCAATTCCCACTGTCTGGCCAAAGGGTTGCCATGGCAATGAACACCACCTCCCACTAAAACGCATTATACCTCTGAATAGATTCATGTCATATCATCAAATCCTGTGTTGGTAGGTAGAAAAAGAAGCACATCTTTGCCGTGTAACATTCGTCAAGTGCAGCTGTAGAAAGAAAGACCTAGTGGCATAAAGTACTTTTCCATTTTGTTGGCTGGAAGATATGGTAATCGACTAAAACTCTAATAGTGACAAGAATTTCGAGAAGCATATTTCATGTCCCATTTCAGGCACAGTCAGGGAAATCTGTGGACCCCCCCCCCCGGTCATGTAAAACGGGTTGGTAATGAGGCAGGGAAAAAACATTTCAAGCTGCAATGAAATTCTGACACGTGGAACTGGGATTTGTTGACAAATTGTTGCTGGATGTTTTCGCTCTACTTAGTGCCATAGAGCCATCTAATTTATAATACGTGTCATGGAAATGTCACCATAGCACCTACAGTATACAGTCTCCAGGCAGAGACAATTTGGGCTATGTTCACATAAGAGAAAGGACATACATGGACAATTGTTAGTCGCAACTTTAAAAGATCTGGACACTTTTAGGAGAAACCCTATAAATCAGGACATTATTCGGGAAATAGACTCACTGCCATTTGCTGTAGAATTTGACTTGGGAAAAGAATGAGCAGCCATTAGTGCGATCTATATCATACATCTCAGTGGCATTAGGCGACTGATGCTTCACTTTGACAAATTAGAGCCAGCATGGGGTAAGTTGTTGACATTGCCTCTTCGGATTTAACATCTTTTTTGTGATACACATCTGTGTAAGACATTCACCATGTGTTCATGGGCTTCGTGTATTTATGTCTTTTTTGTTTTTTTCCAGTCAAGGTCATGGGAGTCCAGAGCCTATCCCAGCGATACTGTATATTGTACAACACACAGACACCAGTGTAAACCTGTTCATGGACTGGAAAAACTGTCCATCACCGTGCTAGTATGAGTAGACAGTCACATTCACGCATATCAGCAATTCGGCGCCTCGAATCCACCTGATATTCATCTTATGGCCGTTGGAGGAAACCCACGCAGACACCAGGCACGTGTTCTCCCCAGCGAGGCCATTTAAACTCCACACAGACAGTTAAGGTCGGGTCTTGCACAAAAAGACCCAGTCCGTCCAGCGTGTTTGTAGTTGTTCCAAACGGCCACACCCGAGTGATAAGCAGAGAGGGGAGACGTGATGTAGGTTAAATGTGGGGCACACATTTTCGGCCAGTCTCTCCCGGGAGGCATTCGCAGTGTTGCGCTCGGTTGTCCACGGTGACAGAAATAGTTGTATCGACAAAGAAGAAGAAAAAAAAAAAACAGATAGACAAGAAGTTCAAACCCTGGCTCCTTTCTCACCCCCACACACATCTTTTGATTTATTTTTGCCTGCTTTGTAAAATGTAGTGAAAATGAATGGTCTGTAGTTGTTATATTTTTACCACGTATCATTTTATTTATGTCATCTCAAGGTTTGAGAACAGGAAACGCTGAGTTTTCAGTTGTTTGCCTTCTCAGATTCTCCGCATGATTATATTTTCTCCACAGTTAGCAGATGCTCCAGGCCAAGTAGCCTACTACTAAAGAAAAATCTCAATTGTTGTCTCCATTGATCAAAGCATAGCTCTTGGCCATAGCGTGATTGAGTGCTGGAGTTGCTGTTTAACAGGCAATCAGCAAAGTGCACAATAATTCATTTTTAGTCAGTCCATCAATAAGCTAACACTAAAATCTATAGCACTTATCATGAGAATAAGTAAAGCGTGTGTCACTGTGATTTTTCACTCCATGTGAGTTTTAGTCAGGAACGAGGCGGAGCTACAGCCCAGACTCCCTAGTTTCGTGTGGTGAGAAAACTCTCAGTCAGGGCTGGCTGCAGTCAGGATGGCCTGGGTTCATCCGAAGTCTGTTTAAAACCAGGTCAGAAAGGGTCGAGACTGAGCCAGAACCGTGGCCAGAGAAAACCAGGATCTATCGAAGGCCAATATTGGTTATAAAAACTGTACCGATGGGATTTTTTTTCAAATGTAAAGATACTATTCAACTCCATAATAATCCAGTTTTTTAATAGTAAGATTAATTCAAATGACTCTATGGAGCTTTACATCCTCTTTAATTTATTGATTTGGTTTTATTGCCACAACGTTTCTGCATGGTTGAGATATTTCTGCAAAAACAGTCAGGTAACCCCACTTCTTGGCTTGCAAATGGTTAAACAGTTTATTGTCAGAAACAAGAAATTCCTTAATATACCATGAACCTCTCCTTAATTTACTCTTGAAAACATACCAGGGGTCAATTAAGGAGTACTTCATAGATCCCTTTGTCTATTAAATTAAAAAAGATGAAAACCAACCCCTTTCAAATATCTTAATTCAAAGAGCCCTTAATTAACAAAGTACAGTTAAAGGGGTACATGACTCCCCCTTAATTTATACATTAGTTTGCTGCTGCCAATAATGGAATGTAATTGAGTACATTTACTCAAGTACAGCAGTGCTGTGGGTACAGTAGCTACTGCAAGCAAAGACCATGTCAAGAAAAAAACCTGTTGGACTCAAATGTGAACAATGACTCAGACCACGACAAGTTATGGTCACATAAACCAACCCTGTCTCCTAGAAATTACTTTTACAACTAAACTTCAACAGCAAATACGTTTAGTAGGAAACTTAACCGCACGACTGTCACGCCAGAGACCGGGGCCCACATCCACAGTCCCGCCTGTGGTTCAGGCAAGAAAAGGACATTGGTTAAGGTCAGGAGAAAATCGTGTTTTGGGTTAAACAAACACGTTGCGTCTGATGTCTTTGTGAACTTTTTCTGTATTAAAGCAGACCATGATATTTTTATAACCTTAACCAAGTGCTGTGAGTGCCCATAAAAAAAGTTTTCTGATGCTGTCACTAGTGCTAATGCTTCACTGCAAATGGACAGCAACATTATATATTTTGGCAGAAAACAAGCATGTTGTGTATGAACATTTTACTGATATGACGAGTAGCAACATATTTGTGACTTGCCAAATACGTAAATTTAACAACATAATTAACAACATCATGACGTTAATAGACAACATAATTTGGTCCCAATTATGTTTTTTCAACAAAACCTTTGCTTTTGCAAAATTTTTGTATTGAAATGTAATTCCTAGGAGACAGCCTTGAATAAACACAAGATTGTGAAAAGTGAAAGACGTCAAGATGTGGTCTGGGGTTTAGACTCAAGTACAACTATAGCCCTGCAGTCAGCTAAAAATAGAAACTCCTTTGTTCAGATGACAGCAGGCAGGCAGTAGGAGCATCCAGGGTTAGTGAGATGAAATGAGATAATGCGGCCAGATTTCTCTCTGGTTTGTTTAGTCTCAGACGGCTTAATTTCTCATCAGAGGGCTTTAAGAATCCGTGCATGGCAGGTGATACTCAGTTTCGATGGATCAAGCCTAGCCCTGCTGTAGGGTGAGTCTACATTATTTTTCTGGGTCTGCACTCTGTTGTCGACCGCACTCTGTTGTCGGCAGTGGTTGTTATCCAACCACTGCCCTCAAAAGCACAGTGGCCTCCCAGTGCAAACCAACAGATACTATGGCAACAATATATTCCTTAGACAGAAAAATTTATGGAACCATCACTATTAATCATTGCTGTGGAAAGGAAGATTGCCTAACTCATCCAGAGCCCCCATAGAAATGTAATTCTCCCACTGCCTCAAGTGCTTATGGGGGTGAGCTGCAGATGCATTTTGCCCATGCTCGGACTCAGTCCAACACCGGCATGGCAATAAGCTGTGGTGATTTAATATCCGTTTGCTGCATGCATTTTCTTGGACGTGTAATCAGTCCACAAGGTTTTGCAAGAGGCTGTCATGAATCTCGCTGGCTGTACCCCCCCCGCCCCTCCAACCCCACATCCCCCAGTGGACAATCACTGGCTCGCCAGCAGGACATGACAGATCCAGCAGCCGTTCCTGATTACACTCATGACTCAGGTTGCCGATTGGCTTTCAGGATGCAATCACGCATACAGTTTGTTTTTCTTTTCTTTGGTTTTCATGGATTTCTTTGATGGAGGATTGTCTCAGGAAATTTTGTGAAAATGATTGAATGTGATGTTTTGAAATGCGAATACTCGTTCTTTGCACAAAAAAAGTGGGAAAAATACTGAATGTTTTCTATTCCAAGAATAATAAAAGTACAGAATAGGGAGAAACGCTTAGGCAGTCTTATAAAACCGACAAAATAAAGATGATGTGGTCCAATATGGGTTCAAGCCTGAAGCTTGGATATTCACGTAATATACATAGTTGGCTCCAAGTGGGCAGTTAATTACTCACATTGCCACTACAGTATACTGGCACATGAAAAAGTCCTTAATCTCCCAAGCGATGTGTTTCCATGCATGAATTTTCTTATTCCAGGTAGCTTGATTAAGTTACATTTTAAAGAACTGGCAAGCTGTTGACCACACAAAATGGAGGAAAATCTAATTTTGGTGAAGTTCTTTCACATTGTTGAGTGGAAGGAGAAAACAACATGCTCTCATTTTAATTAGGGAATTCAAACAGCACAATTGGTTGTCACTGCTGTTGCTCCGAGGTATTAGTGGACAGTTGCATGAAGTTGAACCTTTTTTTAACTTCCCCATGTCACGCCACTAAACACTTTTTGAGTCTTTGAGTCACGGTTGGCAGCATCAGTATGTTTTTCAAGGTTCAATTCACAATGAATGTTACTGTAGAGTCTCCAGTGTTTGAATCTGGCTGTGAACGGGGCCATTAAACTCTGACAACCTGCTGTCAGCTCCTGACCCATGCCAAAAAAATATTCTGTATAATGTATAATAGTAAATGTTCAATTTAAGATAGTTTTTCTAACTTCAATCGAAATCTTTTTCTGAACTTTACTACTGTGTCATAATCTATAATTTTTGTCACTGTTCATTAGAAGGTCCCAAGTGCAGAGACAGAGAAACACAGGGTTACTTTAGTCTTAAGTCAATATTCAGGGATGCAGGATTCAACACAGAGACTTGTCAAGAAAAAGACCTAGAGATGAAATGATTAGTTGTTTAGTCCACCAACAGAAATTTAATTGGCAACTACACTCAACATGCACTTTATACAGGAACACCTGTACACCTGTGAGAAGAAAAGTATTTTGGGATGTACAACACGTTCAACCTTGAGGCTGATGGGCTACAACAGAAGAAGACCACGTCAGGTTTGACCCCTGTAAACCAAGAACAGAAATATGAGGTGGCATTGGGCACAGGGTCACTAAAACTGGAAAGTTGAAGACTGAAAAAACGTAGCCTGGTTTGATGAATCTGGATTTCTGCTGGTGCAGCAGACGGTACAGTCGGAATTCGTCATCAAAAGAATGTATCCATGGACCCAACCAGCCTTGTGTCAACAATCCAGGCTACTGTTGGTGGCGGGAATGTTCTCTTGGCACACGCTGGGCCCCTTGGTACAAATCAATCCTCACAGCCTCTCTGAGTCTTGTTGCTGACCATGTGCATCCCTTTATGGCCACAATTTAGGATCTTCTAATTGCTACTTCCAGCAGGATAATGCACCATGTCACAAAGCAAAATTCGTCTCAAACTGGTTTCATGAACATGACAGTGAGTTCAGTCAACTTCAGTGGCCTCCCCAGTCTCCAGATCTGAATCCGGTAGATCACCTTTGGGATGTGGTAGAACAGGAGATCGGCAGCAGGAATGTGCGGCTGAAAAAACTACAGAAATGATGTGATACAATCATGTCAACATGGAGCAGAATCTCAAAGGGAAGTTTCCAATATTTTGTGGAATCCATGGCCACGAAAAACTGAGGCTGTTTTGAGAGCAGAGGGAGGCCTTTGCTGGTGTGGTGGTGCTGGTATGGTGTTCCTGATAAAGTGTGAGTGCGTTTTGAAAATCAATGAATCGTTTAAGTTCATTTTCAAGCAACTCTGGGTTTGGAGTGTTTGTCAGAAAGAACAAAACATGAAGATGTGACGTTGAGCTGTGGGACGATGTAATGGTTGTTTTTCAAAAGCGATTGCTTAAGAAAATAATCAGCATGTTAATCAATAGTGAAAATGTTTGCTGTTGCCCTAAATAAAATAATAAACATGTAAGTTAACGTAGAACGTAGTTCTCGAGACTCAATAAGTAATTTGTAAAGAGAGCTTATTGAGAGTATATAAGATGTACACGGCTGAATGGGATGAAACTGATCTCTGAAGTTAGTCAAGTCATGGGTAGAAGGAATACCTGGTTACCTGCACGCAAGAACGCGGCCACAATCTAAAATAGGTGCCTCGGTCCTCTCCGGGACCTGCCATGAGATCAGCACCATGGATAGTACTTGTGACGACTCATATTAAAGGCCAAGCATACAGTTGTTTTCAGTCATCCTGCCCGATTAGACCTCTGCTCAGCAAGAAGACCGATTTGTGCCGCCTCAACAGGTGAAAAAAGACTAACAGGAGTTTGCGGGAGGTGTCGGTCAGGCACACCCCGTACGCGCCCAGGCGGCCCGGAGAGGCGGTCTACTCAGCAACCATTGGTGAAAACACCTGCATGGGGGGGGGGCAAGGGTGTGAAGACGCTTTAGGGATTCCCCCGCTTTATATTCATCCATTCACTCAAGTCGTTTTATTCCTTAAACCTTCTAATAAACAAAACATTAATCCTGTTGACAGTTTGCTTGCTGCAAACATAGTTTAAGGTAATTTCATAACTGACGTTTTATGTCAAAACTGCAAGATTGTCTTCTCAGGTAATCCACTGACTCCTCTATCTTATATCTCACGATAAGAATCTTAATAGAGTCTGTTCTAGACCAATAAACATCCGAGTATATGGAAGTGTTTTTCAACTCTAAGCAGACCTTGGTATCACTACTAATGATTAGCAGTCCATAACCTCAAAGCAAGGTGATTCAAGTCCAAATAGTTGCTCCCTCCCAGTACTTCTTCATGAATAGTATGTGTGTTTATTGTTGGGATGGTGTGTGTATTTATGTGCATGTTTCAGTGAGGCCATGGTGGACTCTCAGAGACCCTCAGTGACCTTGGTGTTGCTCGAATAAGCAATGAAAACATGAGTTTTGAGACAGCACTTCATGGCAGAATGTTTTTCTTTATTTATGAGAAACATTCTCTGGGTTTGGACACAGGCTGTTTATTCTTTCACTTATAAATTATCAGGAAGTCTAAACCCTCCAAAAAAAAAAAAAAAAAAAAAGGGGCTCGCTTTTTTTTTTTTTTGCGATTACCGAACAAAATGTCACTGCATGGCTAAGAAAATAATGTGGACAACTTGTCCAAGGGAACAGTACAAAGTTCAATAAGAGCACAAAAAAATTGTTTGTTTTTTTTAAATTCAGAAATGCACCAGGTTGTCATCTAGATGAAGGATTACACCGAAGAAAATCAGAAACGTGTGTCCACAATTCTGTTTGCAGGGTTTAAATGAGTTCCGTGTTGCTCTCCTGCCCATGTGTCATCTGCGGTTTTTAAATGTCTCTCTTGAATGATTGGACATGGCTCGCGTCAGCTGACACGGGCTGTGCTATTGAAGGTGACATTTGTTTTGGGGAAGGTTACGACAGTGTGTCAAGTGAGTATTCTCCTGACTACTGTCAGCATGCATTGCTGTTTTTGTTGTAGTTGCTGAGGGGACGGGTGGGGGGGGGCGGCGGCGGTTGACACAAATTGGATTGGTGGCATGTCAGGTTAGTGTTTAGAAGTCTATAAAGGACATGTCCCAATTCTTTTGACTGTGTGCGTGTGAGAGACAGAGGTTATGTTGTACGTGTGTGTGTGTGTGTGTGTTTGGTGTGGGGGGGGTGACTCCATCTTAGCCAGGATGGACGGTGGCCAGTGTATTTCTCTGTGATAGGAGAGGCGGACACCAGTTGTTTCAGTGGCTTGAGGTGTCGGAAGAGATTTCATACATCCTTGAACACAGTAATCCTGGAGCTCTTGATACAAGATGGCAAATGAACCAGCCCCTTGGAAGATGCTGAAACACTTGCTGAACCCTACTTCCACCGATCTGTATCGCTCCACAATGTGCCGCGCTCTTGTCCCCCAGAAATAAGGTCAACAGCATCCGCCTACACAGTGTTATTTTCTCTGAATTGATTAAATACATTCATTTTTTTCCACGCACTCATACAAGCTGCACATTTAAATGGTAATGCGTGAATACATTAATTAAATGTTCAAAGGTGCTCAATGTGCTTGATTCCCCAGAAAATCAGAGGCACTATACAAAAATGTATCATTCTTTATTCAAGTATTTCAGTATTTTTGCTTACAATATGTTTATTTTTTTTGTGAGAGAAAAGAAAATTAGAAATAAATCACTAAAATATTAAAAATAATTAGTTAAAGTAATGTATACACACACACATACATATATATTATATATTATATATATATCTAATTCTAAAGTGAGTTCAGGTGGACATATTTAAAATAATACATTTTGGTTGAAATACTTGTTCAGTTTGAAATATTTTTATAATACCACTTTCCCTTTCAAGTGAACAGTCATTTTGATGTCCACATTTATAATGTCATTATCCATTGTATTTTGTTTAAATTGGGTCCCATTACAGTTTTTCCTTCTTTATTTCATATTTAAAGTCTGAGGTACCTTACAGTCTTAAAGGTGAGTCAAGCCATTAAAATGTGTTCAGGCATTTGAATTTTTTCCTTTTCCAACACTTGACTGATATTTTAATGACACAATGTGCAGACCAAGGAATGAATGCATCATAAAAAACTAAAAAGGCCTGCCAAAATGTTTGACGGATTAAAGCACTCTTTTGATGTGTCATGCGTGCTTTCCTTCAACCTTGGAAATGTGAGAAGAACTGGCTTTAAGTTCACATGGTGGCGCGCGTCAGAGTCGAAGCCAAACAAGGTGTGCTTCTGTGTACTTCCAGTTTTAAACTGAGGAGGGCAGAGTTGCTTTGTTGTATGCATCGACAGCCACACTGCAGTGACAAAACATGACATTGAGCGTTTAAGTCTTGAAAGGCTCTGAACAACTGAGGAGGGAAAAACTTCGTTTGCAGCAGAATAAATTGACAATTTTCACACTTTTGTCACTGTGGAAATCTGTTCTCTTCATACTTACACTTAACAATCATTTGCTTTGGTTTAATATTACCTGTCACGTGCATTTTTCAAATCTAGCTCCAGATTTGTATGTACAAAGTGGGCATAAACGGGACAGTGACTAATACAGCCACGCAGTGCGCAGTAGTCCCAGACATCAGGGGGAAAATGCAGCATTTATCTTTAATAATCCTCAACCCCCGAGGCTTAGTAGGCCAAGGTGGATAAGTAAACGACCTGTCGCTGCTGCTGTTCCTGTGTGGGTGGCCTGCAGCAATCACAGATGACGTCCCGTTGGCTGTGGGAGCCGGCGATCCATCTCCCCCCAACTCTCCCTTCTTCTTCTTCTTCTTATTTTCCTCTCCCTTCCCTTTTTAAAGAAGCCTTCCCCCAGTTTTATCGGCTGGTTTCAGAGCCCCCAAGCAGAGCGCCAGTTCTCTATGTGTTGCTTTATCTGGAGCGGGAATTATGTTGACCTTGCAGCAACTTAAAAACTTTATCAGAAGCACAATAATTCTCTTCCCGAAAGTGAATCAGCAGAAAAAAAATAAAATAAAAATAAACGAGCTGCGCAGCAGCAGGTCTCCAGGTTGACACTGTCGGGTTACAGGGCTGCTGGCCTCACGTCGAAGACAAAGACAGCGAGGTTCCAGCGGCACTCAAAGAAAGAAAATGGAACAATATGGTTTCTATAGCAGCAATTTTATCCATCTATATTTGCATACAGTGGAAGAAACACATTAATAATTAATATTTTCCATACGTAAGAAATTTGGTAGGCTACTGAATAGTAAGTGTTCTGTCATATTATGCATATTATTTATTGCTTTTTAAGAGAACATGTGCGACTGACAGGTGAAATCCATTCATGTTGCCGCAGAATTGTGCCTGTGTTATTTTTGCACGTGGTGTCGAGACAGGCTGATTTGCTACAACGGGATTACAAGCGTTTGATCAGAATCAGCAGTCGGCAGCGTCTGTTCCTATATAGGCTGATGATTGACAGTTTGTTGTTTTTTTTGTTTTTTTTAGTTTTCTACAAAAGATTTCGCATTTGTTACAAGTCGTCTCTGATAGTGAGAAGCTCCAGGATGCATCTCTGAGACGATTCTACTCACAGAATCGACAATCCACTTATCGCTTTCTTCTTCATGGCGGATACTTCTCTTATCTGCAGGCTCTGTTTCTTGTTGTTTCACCCCACCATTGCGTCGACTGTGTGTTCACACTGCATCTGAAAGTGTATCAGCTCTGTTTTGTTCTTCTTTTTTTTTTCCCCTTCACAGGTGGTAGGCATCTGTTGTTGCAGGGCTGCAAGGAGACAGAATGTGCTGCAAATATGAATCCTAAAGCAAATGACTCCGGATGAGCCAGCATTTGCATGGGAGACGCAATATGGAAAAACTTACTGTCACGTCGACTTGACGCCGGAGTCTACTGCCGAAACAATTAGACAATCAATGTATTAGCAAAAAATAAATACAATGAAAAATAAAGTGAAAACTGGGCCTTCATGTTTTTTTTCTAAAATGACTTCTCGTTTAGCCGGCAAGAGCATCAGAAAAATAATCCATTCCGAGTTCCAACTAACTGTTTACATAATTAAAACAATGAAAATCGGGCAGCACGGCGGCTCTCTGTGTGGAGTTCGCATATTCTCTGTTTCTGGATTTCCTCCCAGTTCCTCCCACAGTCCAAAGACAGGTTAGGTTCATCGGTGGGTGAATGCAAATTTTCACAGGTGTAAGTCCGTTAACATTCAATGCACTTTATTAGGAACCCCATCGTGATACTGGGTAGAGATATTGGGAAGAAATGATGTTTCTGTACAACTAAACCGCAACAGCAAATATGCGTTGTAGGAAACGCAGTCGCTGGCATGATTGTGATCAGAGGCCACGTATTTTTTCGAAAGAGTGAAGCACTGCATTTATTACCGGCAGCGGAGTCACTAGGAGGTGGACGGGGCGGATGGAGGACGTGAAAAGCTGTCACAACTGTGACACCAGAGACTCACATACAGACAGAGATTCACAGACACAGTCCTGCCGGTGGCTAGGTTAAGGTAACAAGACCACCTTGGGTTGAGGTTGGGGAAGGATTGTGGTTTTTGATCAAATGTAAGCAAACATCTTGTATATTGTGTTAGTGGACTGTGGATCTGTGTTAAACCAGACCACGATCTTTCACTAACCTTAACCAAGTTCTGTGAGGGTCCTTCACATAACCATAAAAAAAGGTTAATAATGCTGTATTGACTACAATTGGATAATGTACTGCCAGATCAGATATTTTGGTAAAAAACAAATACGTTGTCTGTGAACATTTACCTGATATGTTCAGTATCAACAAACCTGAGACTTTCCAAATATGTAAAGTAACAACATTTCCTCATTACGTTAATAAATCGTAATCCAGGTGCAATCGTGTTTCCTACAAAATATTTGCTGTTGCAGTTTAGTCGTGGAGAAATGTAATTTCTGGGAGACAGGGTTGGGGCAGGGCCTCCCTTTCTTCTCCCCACACAGCCTCAGTTCTCCATGGCATGGATTCCAAAGATGTTGGAAATATTCCTTCGAGATTTGCCCCATGTCGACAGGACTGCGTCGCATCATTTCTGTAGTTTTTTCAGCCGCACATTCCTGCTGCCAATCTCCCGTTCTACCGCATCCCAAAGGTGATCTACTGGAATCAGATCTGGAGACTGGGGAGGCCACTGAAGCACACAGAACCCCCTGTCACGTTCATGAAACCAGTTTGAGATGATGCTTTGTGACATGGTGCATCATCCTGCTGGAAGTAGCCATTAGAAGATGCTAAATTGTGGCCATGAAGGGCTGCACATGGTCAGCAACAAGACTCAGAGAGGCTGTGATGATTGATTGGTACCAAGGGGCCCAGCGTGTGCCAAGAAAACATTCCCCACACCATTAAACCACCACTGGCCTGGATTGTTGACACAAGGCGGGTTGGGTCCATGGATACATTCTTTTGATGACGAATTCTGACCCTTACCGTCTGCTGCACCAGCAGAAATCCAGATTCGTTAAAAACCAGGCTACGTTTTTTCAGTCTTCAATTGTCCAGCTTCGTTGCCCCTCTGCCCAATGCAGACTCGGATATCTGTTCTTGGTTTACAGGAGTGGAACCCGACGTGGTCTTCTGCTGTTGTAGTCAATCCCCCGCAAGGTTCGACGTGTTTTACATTCTGAGACGCTGTCCTGCTCACCACAGTTGTAAAGAAGCCGAAGCTCCTGATCTGCATGATTTTATGCATTGTGCTGCTGCCACACAATTGGCGGAGGGGATAAGCACAGGAATAAGCAGGCTGGTGCCAAGCGTGTACCCTACCTCTATCCCAATTTGACCTGGGACAGGCTTGAGCCCCCTGCCCGCCCGCACAGGATAAACGTGTACAGTGTAGTTAATGGATGGAAATGAGAAAAAGTTGCTGCCACTTCACAATTTTCTCTATTTCATATAAATTGCATACATGGGTTTTACGGCTGCAGGTCAGATTAATTCATCAGTTTAGGCTCCGGTAACTCGTGGTTGTTGGATTAAGTAATGAATAGTAAAAAGATATCCCGGCTTTTAGTCCTTAGTATGCAGCTGCCGTGCCAAGTATAAACAGTGGCGCTAACTGTGGCCCCATTTTGTGCCTCTCACACATAGTTAGTAGGGCTGGCTGGCAGTTGAGAGATGACACCGTACATGAGCAGGATATATTTCTCTTCTGTGGTAATTAATACAACACATGGGCCCGCTAATAACAAACAGTAACATTAACTTAACCACGATAAACAGAGGGCCATGGGTACGTACTGGCACTCCCCTGCACAAGGACTCAAACAGTAGCCCTCTCAAAAGAGGAATAACTGTGCTTCTAGCGAGTGTATAACATTATACATACAACACAGGGGTGTAGTGCCATTTGTTTTAGTACTGGAGGGCACCACTGGCGCAGCGCGCGCATGTGCACAGCCACGATTACGTTGTGGCCTGCTCCCACGGTGGTTAGTTTTCATCATACACTGTGTCACCTACGAGTGACCACACGATCAAATGTTGGACTGACTTTACGATCGGCTGCATCATATTGAGAGTATTATGCGGCAGTAAGCCAAACATCTAGCCAAGTAGCATTAGACGACAGCACGGATGTAGTAGGTTGCAAGTAGCGTGTTCATTAGGCAACGTAGGTGAATGAACTCAAGTAGTCGGTGTTTCGAATGATTTAATTCACTTACTTGTGCCGAGCGAATGCAGCCGCATTGGAAAACCTTCATTCTGCGGAAGAGTCGCAGTGCAGGAAGAGGTCAAGCGCATCTAATAGGTTCGGCTGTGAAAACGTAGCTAAGCTAAGCTTTCGTGTCCTGCGGGCGCTGTGGGTGCAGCACTAGCTGTCCGGGTTTCACAGGCTGGCTTTGTAATATTTCTTTTGCAAATGCAACAAAAAATAAAGAAACCATCAGGAGAGCGAAGGATGACTGAAAGGATCTTTTTGCCGCCTTTTCATCTTTATTACTTACCGGCTAGATAGGAAAAATAATTTCATTCAGCGTGCCGCTCAAAGGCTTTTAAGGTAGAATGCATGTTACTCAGTGCATGAGTTGACGTGAATCAAAATACCTTAAATGTCCAACCTTGACCATCCCATTTGTTTCTCTCGGCTCTCTTGCGTGACACACGCTTTAGTGTGGACTGGATCTTCAGGCACAGTGGGGTCCAAAAGTCTGAGACCACTTTGCCATTCGGACCCCACCGTATGCGAATTTCACCCGGATTATGCGCACTGCGAATAATCTGTTTCCTCGCTCGGAGGGGAAAAAAAAAAAAGTGGCGGACCTTCGTTCAGGTGCGCTCTGGCAGCATTAGACCTACGTGTGCAGCTGTTTTCATGACAAGTAAGCTGAACTGGGTTATAAAACCAGTGGAGGGCCCCTTTAACAATAAAACAAGATTTTAAAAAAAAAAAGATGCTTTGTAAAACGGATAAAATTCGAAGTCACGGATGTTTTATTGACCACGTGCCCATGCGGGTTACGTCCAGCAGTTCCCACGTTATGAACAGTCATCCTCACAATCAGCAGTGAGCAGCAGTCGAGCATCGAGTGTGAAAGCCTGCAGTGTGACAGTGTCACCCCGCAGACATGGCCAAACACAAATCACTCTCCATGCTGTTTTCTTTGATCCATCCCTCAGCATATTAGTGGGCCTCTGTGTACATTAGCGGTTCTCCCAGCCAATATCCCGTCACCTTCCATCCTCCGCCACTCTCTCTTATCCGTCATTAATATTCCCTCTCTCTCGCGCCGCATAACTCAGGGGATCAATCACCGGTTGCCATGGCAGTAAAAACCACCTATGCAGGAGCACGTGTAAACGGTACTCTTCCGGCGAGGGCACGTTTGTGCGTTGGCTGCGCACGGACTGTACCCGCCGCCGAGGGGCGAGGCCTCCGCTGGTGAAGCTGCCCTCCCGCACCGCCCTCGCACTCGGAGCGGCTTTGACAGCTGTCTGGTCGAGACGCGCTCACCTGCCACACTTGGCTTCCTCTCAGCTCTGAGCAGAATAATGACCAAATACAAAGGAAAAGAAAATACACACAGCGCTGTCGGGCTTGTTTTGCTCCTTTCTAGGTAAAGACGCTCTTTGTGTGAAGGCTATTTATTGACATATCTCTGAAATGCTAGAAGGACTTGAATAAAAGAATAAAAGAGACTCCACAATGGAGGAGCCTGTCATCATAAAACAAGGTTTTGCTCTCGGTTGGCGCTCCTTTCAGTGTGTAGAGTTTACGCTGAACAGCTTATACATCTCTCTCCCAGAGGAGGTACGGCGCTAGTTTTAGTCACTCCTGTGTGGCCAGGTTGCTAAAAAAATAGAATAATCGAACTGCTGCAGTTCAGGAGAAATTTAAATCTTAAAGTATTCTTTGTTTTCGTCATCCTTTCTCTCCCTTTCATCCCTTCTCTCAACTCGCCCTCCTCCCCCTGCCATGTCTTCCTTCAGATTTCACACCTTTACTTATCTCTTCCCTCCCACATGTTTTTTTCCTGCTTACTTTGTTGCTCTCTGAGACTTCCCCATCCCCCCTCCATTTCTCTTTCTGTCCTCCCCAGCTCCTTGATTTCTCTGCCCCCCCCCTTCAACGTTCCCAGCGATGACTGATCCGGTGTATTTATAGAACGACAGACTGGATAATTAGAATAAACCAAGAATGATAGTGTTCCCTTTCCCAAACAGTTCACTCTATTGTCTCTCCAGAGTGGGAATGGTGAAGGTTAGTTAGTGCTGTGCATCACATGCAAAGAGCTGACCTTGTGAGGGAAAGGTTTCTGTGCATGGTAATGGGAATGAGTGTACAGTGAGAGAGGGGGGGCTGGCAGAGACAGACTGCATCGTATTCATCAGGCCACAGGATGCACTACACCGATAGGGTCCCAGGTAAATTGATCAGGCTTTTGTAATTGCAGGGAGCGCCGGAGCGAGGTGGTCACTGGGTGGTCAGAGGGATGTCGGAGGAAGAAGAGTCGGGAAAGAAATATGAGCCAAACATGAAGTGATATCAGGAACTGACAAGACTGAAAATAAAGTTGAATACTGGGAGTGAAATGAAATAGAAAAACTGGCTGCGTTGCCCGACTTTATCTCTCTAAATCTTTGGGTCAGTTAACCTAGTTTGAGAAAACGAACCGACAGAAGCATCCTGCTGGTAGATATGTCAGATATTACATTCAAATTAATTCTCTTCCTGAAGGCCTTTGGTTCTGCTAACAGCTATTATTATTTTACCAGTATTTAGTAGTATTACTAATTTACTGTTTGTAAGAGGAGTCGACATCCCCCAACACACACACACACACACACACACACATCTTCCTTCAAATGGAATCTTTTTTTTCATTTTATTTCAGATTTTGTCTAAAGATATTTTGTTTTTTCAGTTTTTTTTTAATGCAATTGGGAACTCTGGAGAATCCCACTAATGGGTGTGGCTTGAGGGGAAGGAAGGGCTAGAAAGAGGAATTATAAATAAATAAAAACAAAACCCTCCCTGGCTGCAGACACAGGCTTTTGTTCCTCCAGACAAGCGAGATTGATGCTCTCTCCCTCCAGAGGGTAATATCGCCCAGGCCAGGAACCAACCAACCTTGAATTCCTGCATCACTTTTGAAAGTTGTGCCTTTGGTGGAGCAGCAGCGGCCGCAGCAGCAGCAGCAGCAGCAGCAGCAGCAGCAGCTGCAGTTGCACTTCATAAAATGTTACAGTGGATGGACAGCCAGTGAAGGATGTACTGAATAAAGAGTCTTTAGAGGTTGAACAGACGGTTCGGCGGCACGTCGAAATTTCTCAAAACTCTCTGCCAATGAGCACAAAGTGTGGAGTCTGTTTACCCTAAATGCTGCATGTCTTTCATTCCTGCAAATCTAATCCTGGCAAAGCTTTGCCACATGTCTCTGATGGTGACAAAGACAGATGTAAGTGCACACGCACCCTCGTGTTTGGTGTTAAGTCACACATATAAAGTAGGGTTTAACATAGAACATCTGTGTAGTATAGTAGTAGTGGAAAAACATCTTCCATTGAAATGAATTGATTTCACGTTTTGTAGATCTTTAACCCATTTAGAGAGTTTCCTGGAATTAAATAATAGTGTGTTGAAGTGCAGCAGCTCTAACCACTGGGTTTCAAGATAACAGGACTCGTTCAAGTCATTTCTTGAGATAAAAAAGCGGCAGATCTGGATCACAATACTGTAAATCCAGGGCTCATATGGATACCAAGTCAGTATTACAAGAAGAAGTGCTCTGTAGTGTATTTCTTCTATTCAGGGTGTGTTTTTATTACAGCCTATGAAACTGACTGAAGTGTTTGGCCCTGGAAGTTTATTCTTGACCTTAGTGAGCCAGAATATGATTCATTAATCAAAGTGCATACGGTCCACTTATCGCTTAGTCTGTGAAATGACAAAAAATGTGAAAAATTCCTGTCTCAAGTCCCCGAAGGCTAAATAAAAGTTACCTGGATGTAACTCTCTATCAGAAAGTGAATAAAAGACTTCCGAGCTAGTTATCTGTATTTCATGGGTCTAAAGGCTTGTAGTCGCACCGGGAAATTTGCATTGCGGAAACAGCGGAAGCCGTTAGGAAATTTTCATCCTCATTACCTAGAAAAGGTGTGAAGTGATATCAGCGAACTGCACACAGCACAGGGATAATTACCAACGCAGCTGGTCTGTGATACTTGATGATAAAGAATAACATGAGCGTGGTTACGGAAAGATCAATGGTCCGTGTCCCGCTGTGTTTCGGGTGGAGCATGCCGTCCTCACTGTTGAGGAGACAGTTTCGTTTCGGACGGTCGTTCTCCGTTGGACGAGGCAATTTCCTGCCATCTAATGTGCGTCGTGTTAATTAGTCGAAACGGCACGGTTGGCTCAGATGCGGTCTCGCTTGGTACATAAACTGGAAAAAACAGGGAGCGACTCTACAGTCCGGCCCGGAGTTGGAAGGTCACTCGACCATCGGGCGGTGGGAGGGAGGGGGGGCAGTTAGAATCGGTGCGGAGGCCCGGCAGAGTGACGTCCAGGCGACCATGGGGAAGGGAGAGCTGCCAGTTATAACAGAGAGAGGAGGCTCGACTCAGACCTGGACAATGGAAGCTTACGCTTCTATTAGCGCCAGGGTTTTGAATGGGATATGAGCAGCCATAGGGAAATGGCAGAGAGAGGGGATGAAGGAATTATATAGTACAGGGAAAGCTCAGACTGCACATCAGGACTTCTTCTTACAGCAGCCATTTTATAGACTTAATCAGAAAACTCAAAAATCTGTGCTTAAATGCACCTAAGGACATTTACTCAAGTGCTGTACTTGGGTACAAATTTGAGGTACTTGTAGTTTACTTGAGTATTTGCCCTTTTACACTTGAAACTACATTTCAGAGTGAAAAGCTGTAGCCCACTTTTTGCTCCGTTACATTCATTTAAGGATTGCTTTGTAAAATCTGCATTGTAAATCCAGTCATCCGCTGAAAGTGCATTAGCATTAGATTCTATGGAAAACACATGCAGGGAGTCTTCATTCTGGCCTGGCTAGGACAATGAGTCCTTGACGAAGTCTGTAAGAGTGTTGCTTAAAGTCAGCAGGTTTTTAGGGAGACATCTTTTCTGTTGTTCTGATGTAGCCTAATGTCTTTTTCATGCGACATCTTTTGATTTGTTGTTGTTTTCGTTTTCATTGATTTGACTGAGGATAAAATGTTCTCTCATAGTGTTTGTTGCAGAATCAATAAACATTTTAGTAGTTTTCTCGACAACTCTGGATTTCATTGTCATAGATGCCTTTTAATACAGACAAATATAATCAAAAGCTCAACTCCTTTCCTGGCCGTCCGTGGATTAAACGGAGAGAGAGGAGTGTTCACGGAATGAAGAAATGCTGTGAGAACACCCAGTTAGGTTTGTTTGGAGGCAGTGTGCTAATCAAGGGGGACAAGCTGAGGTTTACAAGTCTGACTCTGCTTTTGGGAAAGTCAATAGTACAGCAGGCTGACATTGGACTGAACCCGTGCAACGCAACGGCAACCAGAGTCTTGCCCCAGGCAACGCGTTCAGTACAGGTGCCGGTCCTCGTGTTGCATTTTTTATGTGTAAATTTGAAAAATGTTGTGGAGAGGAAGCCTAGCCTCGGTGCCGGTGCCGTGAATGATGAGAATGCTGACTTCTCGTTTTTATCACCAAGTCCGGGACAAGAGGGAAAGGCCTCCATCTGGAATTTCAGAAAAGGCAAAAACAACAGTAATAAAACAAAATGATGGAAAGCGTTGGTTGGGAATCGTAAAAAAGGCAGGCTCACTTTTTTTTCCCCTAGAGTTGGTGGAAATGCTGAGAAGCTATTTGTTTATCAGCTGTTTCACATGTATTGACCCTCCTTCAGCTGGTTTTCCGTTCAGCTTGTCGTGGCATAATCAGTGTTTGTCCGTGCATTTAAACCTTCCTTTACCCAACAGGTCCATGTTACTCAGTTCAAATTGTCAATAATCTAACAGCTTGTCCAAGCATGTGTTTAATTACTCAACACACAGCAGTCCAGTGGCTCAGTCAGGGTTCTCATTTATTTACATGCCGCACTCCCCAGACATTTTTAAATGTTTTGCTTTATGTGTGTGTTTTTTGACCTCAATCTGCTCGATATTGAGCCTCACCTCCCGAGAATCTCTCCTTACTTCACTTAAGACTCGGTCAGGCCTTTTTCTCACAGCAGCCATTTTGACTTCTCCGATGCAAGTGTAGCAAATAGCATTAACAACGGTGCCGTTCCAGTTAGTGAGCCTTGTCTGCAGCCGTTTCCATCCAAAGGTTGCACAGACTTCTGTTTGTTTCATGTGTTAAATTCAAAGGAAGCTACAGTCTTCTCATCGGTCCCCCCGGAGCTCGTGTTTTCGTCTGCTGCCATTTTTAAGCTGTGGCAGACATGAATGAAAACACTCTGCACGATACCAGGACCCTGGAACAGATATTGTGCTCAGGTTTTCAAGCTGCAAGAGCTAGCTAAAATACTAAGAAACTGCATTTCAAAAAGCTAAAAAATCCTTTTTTTTTCAAACACTTTGTCATTATTGTTAATTCTTTCACCTTGCAGATAATAAAAACAGCACTTCCTGAAATACAGATCAATTCCTTATATGTCAGTATTTTGCCTGTGTTTCGTTTCCGCCCTTTTTGCTTTCGGTTTTTAATTTTTATTCCATTCTTTTCTTTTACGTAGTATACACGCATTCCGCCCAATCCGTTACCTGCTGGATTCGGAACGTTGCCACTGGATGTCGACGGCAAAGCCACTGACTCGAAGAGAAGCCGTGGCATTTGCCAGTCTAAACTCGCGGATCAACACGTAACGATCGGAAGTCTGACAAAACCTCCCTCCTGTAAAACGGAGATACACTTTGCAAGGACCGGTGAATACATAGTGACATTTTTCATTTCTCATGTTAAAAAAACTAAGACACAGGAATTAGCTGATTACAGGTGCTGTAGTTTCAGATATGGCATAATAGTAATCTGTTGGGATGTATTGGTATGTGTATGCACGCAGCCACAGGCGTTTGTGCGACAAACCTATGATGTGCCATTTTAAATCTCACATGTCTCTTATTTCATGCCGTATCATCACGTCATATCACGTTGTGTCACGTGTGGATGTGTGTGGATATGCACAGCTATGTGTGTATGCATTCAGATTCAGGTTTAGCCTTTTAAATCACGATTTAACTTGCATTTATAACCTTATAAGATCTTTATAATCATTCGATCACAATCATCAACACGGCTGCCATTGTCAGCCACCGTGACATCTGCTGCAGTCACGGACCAAGTTCAAACTACAATAGAACCACGGTTAATATTATATCATGCAGGCGTTCTTAAAAAGTAGTTACCCATAAAGGCCAAACTGTTAGCTGCATGTCAACCACATAGAAAATATAATCTACGATGCAGTTTATATTATGTAAATGATCATAATGGCGGTGATGAAACTATCTGACTATGTATGCAAACGATCCCTCTGTATGCGTGCACACTACTGGTGTATCGTTGGTGCAAATGCAAATGCTCTAGGCAATGTTCATTCTGTGGCTTAAAGTTTACCTAACATATACGTTTTTTTCCCCCCCTGAAATAAACTATTTTCAGCCAACGGTAGAATATCAAACAACATCCATGAAACCTTTGCTAAACATCTGCTAATATTTGTAAGTCGCGTTTGGATGGCGCGAGACCGACATATTGTAGTGATGTAGCGTGTGCCGGTTTTCTTTCCAGCCAAATGACACTTCAACAGCCAATTTCAATGATTAGCACATATTCAACCAGAGGAGAAGCTAATCAGTAAAAGCATCTGCTGCTGCTGCCGCTGCTGCCGCTGCTGCTGCTGCGCCGCTCTATGGGACTTAACATGGCTCCTCAATGACAAACGCCTGAATGGTGCTACTAGAGGAACGACAGGAGCATGTTACAAGGTGTGCATATATTTATCTCTGTCTGACAACCTGACATAGTGTGACAGAGAGAGATGAGGAACTGCACATGCTCACATGGAAAGAGGAACAATCACTTTTAATACCAGTTGGGATTTGTATATATTTCCTGACTTCGGAGTCGGATTCTGTCATTTTGATGGACTTTGCGCTTATGTAATTTTTTAGCTCTTCTTTGAATATTAAAATTCTGTGTCTTTGTCTGGTGATTCTACTGCGGCTGACCCTCTCGACTCTGTACGCTGCATACGAATCCCATTGAACTAACGCTATGCTCAGTTTTTTTGGCGATATAGATAAACTTGACGTGAGGAGCAGACAGACGTAGGGTGCTGCATCAACTGCTTTTTCTCTGTCGGGCAAGCGTGGCACGCCTTGCATTTTAGGGCAGCCGAGCTACCCTGGGAATTAAGAACCCTACCGGACAATTCCGCACCTCATGGTCAACGCCAGCGCAGGAAGTGGTGTTTGCCCGGTATGCGGTGAGGCAGAAAGTTAAGTCCTTCGCGAAGGGCAGGGTGGTAGATGCGCATGTAGTGCATCAGACCTCCATGCAGGAAAACCGGAGTTTGTACATTTAACCGCTGAATACCATCATAACGTGGCAGAATCCGGAAGTGTTTAATAGAGGCGCACACACGCTGAGGCACAGCGGATGCAGCCTAAAAATGTGTATCTGTTATCAGAAAGAGTGACCATTTGAGTGCAGCATCAATTATTTTCATTAGCAAATGATGGTGTGATATACACAGGTGATATGAGAGAGCGGAGTCGGTCCGTTTGTCAGCGCAAACCATTTGCTGTACTTCATTTCCATGGCCATTGTTAGACCCGCAGCAAATGATCCTCCACTCGAACCCGTCTCCTGCGGAAAACCATGCAGCAATGATCCCGGCTGTGACCTTTACTCTGTCACTGATGGTACCAAACTAATGACAGGCAGAAAGTGAGAAAAACCTTGAATATGTTGTTTGTCTCAAATAGTCCGCTATAGTAATGAAGTGAGAGCTGGGTCCTAATATCTGCTCCAATTTCAAGGCTGCCACTTCTATTTAGGGCTCCTGTGCCATTATCTTGATTCCTGCATTTTGTTTTAATGAAACTCTGGATGTTACAAGTTAGCGCACAGCATCAATCACCTCGATTAGGAAAGAGAGAGCTTCATTCCTCTGCGTGTGTACAGGTTGCAAAGAGATTCTTTTAACATAAAGTGAACTTAAAAATGCTCTACGTCTCGTTGTCCTGTATTCAGTTCTTTTGCATGTATTTCCTGCTCTATAGTTTATACACTTTTGCAAATGCTGGACCTGCTAAATCTGTCTGGATGGTGTCACTGTCATTTTTTTCCTGACTTTCCTCTCAGCTCTTCACACATCTTTTTTTTTTTTTTGCTACTTTTAACCGAGATCATTCAGAGGACAGGAGCACAATGTGAGATTGTCAGACCTGTCTGCCATTTGCAAAGAGCCTTGTCACAGTCTCTTCCCTCAGTCATACAGTATCTGGCGCCCCTGCAAATGGCTTCATCCTCTCCTGTGTTAGATCCAGCCACCTTGATCCACCAGCAAGGTCTCACGAAGGTCTTGAGACAGCAGAGAGTCTACAGTAGAGTTCGTGTACCGGTTAATGTGTGAGAGAGAAGGGAGGATTGCGGTGTGTGTGCTTTGCTTGTGTGTGCTGAAGGAGAGGGAAGGAAATGCTGCCAAGCTAATGTCAGCATTCAAACTTAATCTAGCAGCCACTGGCAGTGTTGGCTGCCAACACTTGAGATCACAGGATCATTTGACTCAGATAAGGTGTAAATGTTGCTGTAAATGTTACAGGTGACACATTTTTGACTCGTTATTTTAATGTTGGGTTATATTTACATGTCGAAACACCAGTTAGAGCAATGGTTTGACATTTTGGAAAGGCTTTTTCTGCTGGGAGTTCAAGATGAGAAGATCGATACCACACTGTCCGTTAAATATGAATCCGGGGCAGAGAAACAGTTAGCAACAGTTAGTTTAGCATGAGGGCTGGAGGCACTGGTGAGCGCCAATCCTGGCTCTTTCCGCAGGTAACAACATCAACCAGTACCTTTAAAATTTACAAGCTGACATGTAACATATTGTTGGTTGAATCTTTACAAAAAATAAAAACCAAAAAAGGGTAGAAAGATGTGGCTTTACAGGGGGGGTTAAATGCAGGGCTATTTCTTGGCCTAAAGTAGTGATTTCCTGAAGTCTCGTGGCCACGGCGAGGTTGCCAGGCAACCAGCAGAGACGTCAGGTCTGCCTGATATTTTAATGGACAGACACGCGTCTTCTAATCTAACCCTCAGCAGGAAAGCCAATAAAGCCTTTTTTTTTTTTTCCAAAACGTCAAACTCTTCCCTTAAATCCACACCATCAGCGTTCATGTCAGGGAGTAATCCACTCAGGTACAGTACAGTTTGATGGTACCGCTATCATCCTTATTAGCACAGTAGAAGGGACGGTGGTGACCTGCTGTCGTCTTCAGCTCAACTCTGCTCAGCTGCAACCGGAGCGGTCGTGTAAGCAGGCAGACTAAGCGGAAGCACCTGCGTGGGTTTGTGAGGTCTTTAATAACATTAGAGGAATTCACCCAACCTGGAGGGAGGCAGGCAATTCTTCAGCTGATATCAAAGCAGCAAAAAAGGCCCCAGCACCGGGGAAAATCCTTTGTATCTTCGGTTTCATTCACAATGTTTATACCTCTTTAAATCCACGAGCAGATTTTACCTCTAATACTGGAACATTTTTAGCAGCTGAAGAGACAGATATTTCCCTCAGGGGTCGGTGGGACCAAAACGGAGCTCGAAGGAGAGGGGATATGAGATTTACGTTTGCCCGGGTGACTGGGAACATAAATGCAAGGTCACTTTGTCAACTTTAGAAGGTGATATTGTGTCGGTGTTGCATTTAAAGCTTGTTTCCTCCTCTCGGGGGGGCCAGAAAAATCAATTGATGCAGGTTTAAGTAAAATAATGAATTTTTACAATGTGGTATTACCACTTTTATTTGAGTAAACAACAAGAGGACTTGGTTGTATTTTCAAGAAATTATATCTAACATCTGCTTGATGTCATCCAAATTTTTAAGTGTTGTTTCTTAAAGGAAGGTAATTCGGGGACAGACTGACTGTGTGGTAACAGTGAGTCAGCAAAGTAAGTTAAACGTCTATGGAGAAACAGACTCGACATTTTGAGGACATCGCTAGATCGCTGCACAGATTTAATCCTTTGGGAGAGACTTAGTTGAGCAAATTGATGAAAGTATTATACACTAGAACAAAGGAATTACAACAGTGGATTGTTAAGCCGGGTGGTAGGTCACTGCAAATGATGAATTGACCCACCGGGGACCTAATACTTGACATAAGATTCCATGGTGACATTACAGATGTGTCCCAGTTTCATCCTATTGATGGAGTTAACGGTTTTCCCAGTATGCACCAGGTTTTAATCCATATATGTTTTGGCAATTAAAGCCTCAAGAAATCGGTACAGTTTGCCACGCTTACGGAAAATTGAATCTGACGTGCCTCCCCAGATGTCACTCGGGCTATGATTCTGTGGATCTGCTGACAGTGTCAACACTGGAAAATGAAATTTAAAAAGCGTCTTTACCTCAAAAACAAAAAAATTTATTTTTTATTTTGCGTCCGTCGAAGCCCACTCACTCGATGCGGCAATTTTTAAGATGCACTCTGACATCTGAACCTCTTATTTCCATTCAGACTTTGAGCATGTGGCATGGTATTGAGAAACTGCAAGGATTTGTGCTCCTCAGGTCCCACAGTGAAAAAGGTTTCGGGAAGCCACACTGTTGGAGTCTCCTAATTAAAATGGATGCCATGCTTTCCCAGTCGTCCCCAAATGCGCAGCACGAAACATTTGCCCGAAGCACCAAGAAGGATTGTTACAAAGCAGGAGTTCTGTTTCCCACTTTGTCGGATGACACCTCTTCTCCAGGATAAGGCGTTTTGTCAGGCTAATATTTTACCGGCACATAACGCAATCTCACTGCTATTGCACCCTTGGCCTGTGATTTGTTCTCGTTTGTCGTCGCAGAAAGTGCCAGGATAAACACACAGCCGAAACACGAACCTGCAGAGGTGGAGGAGCTGCGTCGGCTGCTGCCCTCCACAACCTCCCGTCAGGGAGAGGGCGGACAGGCCTTAGGAGAGATAATTACTACCCCACTCATCGGTTTGTGTGGATTAATGTACTTTAAAAAAAAACAAAACAGAAAAAAGCCTTGGGTCTTTACTTTTGTTTGCTGGTAATGGGACACGGTGTGTAGTTGTTCAAGCATAAATGACTGGTGTCAAATAGTAAAAGATGCTGCGGTGGGCAGTAGGATTGATATAATAAAGACTATTGTCGCTCAGTTTTTCAGATGGTTTGAAAAGCTCGGGTACGTAAGCCCGTACGGTCTTACCATGCTAATACTGTACTTGTGCTCTCGTTTTTTTTTGTTTTTTTTCTGTTGTCACCATCTGCGCTGCGAACCGCTTTTTGCTGTGGTGTTTCTGCACTGCTCCTGGCTGTCAGAGATCCCCTGTCAATCAATGTGGGTGCAGCTGTGACGTCTCCTGCCTTAGATTTTCTCCGTTGGCCGAGTGTCTTCCTAGCTGGCTCTCTTACCATGCTATAGTTCCACTTCTACTGTGGACAGAGGGGAACCATTGAGCCCTTCTCTGCGTGTGCAACGGAGGACGGATCCTGCCTGAATTATACAGCGTAGTTTTTAAGTTTTCGAGGAGTAATACATTTTTTATTGTGGTGGCGCTGCGCTGCAGCATAATAGATTTGAAATGAAACAAGCCTGTGTTTTTTAAAGTGCCGACTTTCATCTTCTATTTGAATGGTGTTTCCATGCAATTCAAATAAATAATGTAGGAACTGTAGCGAATTTGATCACGTGTAGACCCCTAATTTAGAGAACCAAAAGTAACTGGACAAATAAACAAATTTAAAGCTCACTCTCTGCAGCATTTCAAAAAAATGTACTACATTATGTGTACGTACACCCACCCAACACAGAAATTGTGCCTTTATCATGTTGCTTGTCGTTAGCTTATCCTGCTCTTCCTTACCCTGGCAGGGCCTGTCTACAAGTTACCCACGGTGGGCGCAATGGCCAGCCTCCCCCCCCCGTAACTGCTCTGCGCGGCTAATGGCCAGAGTGCCGTACAAAACGGCACCACGCACACGTCCTCAGACGGTCCTTCAACGTGCTAACAGGGTTGAATTTGTTTATCTGGGCTCTGGCAGGTTGGATGTCCGGCAGTTGTCCGGCATTGTGAAGTGTTACTGTCAAATTACATTTATAAATAGATTTTGGCTCCATAATGGCACCACCCCATAACTGAGTCCTTGGGTCCTGGCTGGAATCTGCCATCTGTCTGAGAGCGTTAGGGAGTTCTGCCTCAGTTGATAGGACACAGAAGATGTTGCCTGTATCCTGTAGAAATGACTATAAGGGATTTGTGTGGAGGTTGACGTACATAGGTGGGTTTTAAAACTACAGCACTGCAAGTTATATGTTTAATAATATGTAATGCCTTTTTTTCATTTGGGTATTTTGCCCTCCAAAAGCAGAGTGCAGTAATTATAGAAAAAGTGTGGTCGAGGGGGTAAAAAAGGTTTAGGTTTTAATTTTAGGCTTGACAGGCAAACTGCAATGGATTATTTAGATTTTGACTCGACCCCTAAATCATACACTATACATAATACCCGAAAATGCAGTTGCTGCTCTCTGCCTTCAGATAATTTTCAGTGGAGAAAAAAAAAAAAAAAAAAAAATCCACAAAATGGGTGATTTCAGCTTTCTTTGCTTTCTTTGTTCAAGAAATTGATCTTTATTCTGATTATCTGGATCCGAGCTCGTAGGGATAAAATGTATCTCTGTTTTAGTATGTGTGTGTGTGTGTGATTGTCATCGTTAATAGCCTATTTATACTGAAATCAATACAAAAGTAATCTACGATTTAATATTAATAGATGATTTAGAGGTAGCTGGCACAATTGTTGGTTCCATAAAGTCACCAAATCTGTCATTCCATTTTCTAATACGTACAGTTTATTGAAATATGATTAATTAGTATACAATTGAATACATACATGCGACTTTGGTGTCAGCTAACTCCTCTCAGAGGCCGAGGGGGCAGTTACTCTTCAGCCAGGCTATAGTTACCCTTTAGCATGACCGTAGTTTAGTGTTACTTCAGATCAAATCTGCTCATCTGTGTCTGCGTTTATATTGAAATACAATGAACTAATCTACGATTTTGAAACATTTTGACACGACTGAAAGGTAGTGCAAATGGCAGTTGTTTTTACTCTGCTAAGCTAAGATATTGTTATCTTTTGGCTAGTTTAGCAGGTGTTAGGGTATTTATTCTCTATGCTGATTGGATGTAGCTACTGACTGGCTTTGCAGTAATAATTACAAAGATGTCAGGTCATCTGAATTTCCTAATTTTATTTATTTTTTTGTTTTGTTTTTTACAATTATTTGTAAAAAAAAAAAAAATAAAATAAATAAAATAAAAACAAAAATAAATTTTTGTTTTTGTTTATTTTACAATTACAAGAGATAGTGGGAGAAAAAATAGGAAAAAGTAGTAAAAATCAGATTCTGGTCTTGTTTTGGCTCTCTGGGTTTGTAAGGCAGCAGTCGTTATAATACGTTTTCTGTACTTTAAAATGTTTACTTCCCCGCTGCGTAAATGAGCTAATGGCTTTTCTCTTGCGACATCTATCATTTTCTTTGTCAAATTCAGTTATTCTTCAAGCTAAGACTTCCATTAAGGTTCATCAGTCATGCCCACAGAGAGCTATTAGTCAGGTACCAGGCCTGGCTGTTATGGAAAGGTCAGGAGATTTGTCTCCTCCTCAAGTGTATTTTCTCTTCTCTGGTTTCTGAGGAACAGTGAGCTGTGATGTTAAAGCCGGGCTATAGTCTCTACTCCATCACGGCAGACATCTCAATCTGTTTCCACTGTTAGCCTTTTATACAATGTTTACAGCAGCACAGGGTTTCAATACTGATCAGTCACTGCTCCTTTCCCCTTCATTCATCACTTCCTCCCTCCTGCTATTTTATCTTTCCTCCTCATTCTTTTCTCTTTTACCTGTACAGTCGCTTGGCTTCACGCCCTACTTTCCAATACTTCATCCTGCAAAGCTTTTCCCTCTCCCCGGTAGCAGATGAAGTTTATCTATCTCTGCCTCGGTTTAACCCCCACCCCTTTGTTCCCACTCCTTTTCCTTCCCCCGCCCTCCTTCATTTTCATTATTTGTTGAGGGGCTGAGTGCGGCCAAACGCTGGTAATACTGAGCTCTGAGTGCATAGGACATGTATGAATGATCCCCAACCTTGTGGCCGGTATCCTTTCACTTTGAGTCGTGGCTTTTGTCATTACTAACGGAGGGTGATGAATACCAGGGACCAGCTGTGTGTGTCATCGATTGCACCAGGCTGAAGTGACAGGGGCTTTGAGAAGGAAACTGGATTTCCTCGATCTACTGCTGATCTGGTGACTGCAAGGTTTGGTTCAGTGTAAGACCTAAAGGCTGGTCAGTGCATTAACTAACTAACTAACTAGCAGAGAAAGCCCTTCAAATACACACACTTTAACCTTTTAGTTGATGCGACAGTCAAG
This sequence comes from Xiphias gladius, assembly GCF_016859285.1. Taxonomy (NCBI): domain Eukaryota; kingdom Metazoa; phylum Chordata; class Actinopteri; order Istiophoriformes; family Xiphiidae; genus Xiphias; species Xiphias gladius. The sequence goes on from NC_053405.1 coordinate 4,890,302, forward strand.
CGGCAGGCGGCACAGCTATTAGAGTTCGCCTTTTGGTGAAGCTCTCCATCAACGCCGTGGCCAAAGCAGGGGCTGATCTCTCGGCTTTATTGAGTGTCAGCTGCACAACGGCTTGGTTTTATTTCCCACCACGAGAAATAGAAACGGTGAATTACTTTTATCTTTGACAGAATCATCTTAACCCAAGGTGTCCATTTTGTATGGTGGTAAATTCAGTCCCTGGAGTTTATGAAAGAACACGTAACAGTGCATTAACATTTGAATAAAGGCCTATGTTTAATGTCTGTTTGCTGCAGGGATTGTGTTTACTTTGACTTTTTGCTTCAAAAATCAACAAATTATGTTGTTTGCCCAGTGTTGCCCAAACGTTCGCATTCAACTGTATATGGTAAACAACAATTTTAGGGAAATTTGAACAGACTGGCTGAAATGATTATTTAAATGTTGTGGAGTATATCAGTCAGGCTCACTTATCAGGAAATGGAGGTTGCTATGATTCAGAAGTTATAGGCAGAAATTGGACTTAAATCTTGCCAAGGGAGCTGCTGTATATGTACACACAAGGTATGGGGGCATGTGCAAGTCTGTACTGAGCGATGTTGATCGCGATCGGGCAAAGCAGGGCAGGCATAGAGCCCACTGCTTGTTTCTGTGTTTTCAGGTGTAAGCTTCACTGTGTGTACTGCGGTAGTCGGCAGTACCGACCTCTGTTGAATAGCCGTGAGACGAACATGTCAAAAATGTAAACGCTGGATCAACTTGAACCAGAGGATGCAAAATTGGGACTGAATTAGTGGGTTCAAATCTACGAGGTTATGAAAGCTTGAAAGGTAATATACTAAATAAACTTTGACTTTTTGCTTTTTTTTTACAGTTAAGCAATTGACATCCAATCATGCTCTGTGGCATGTGTAACAATTGCTTAGCAGACCCAGTTTGTTCTGTTTTTCTATCAAGCTGGCAAGAGGAAAAGATCTAAGTGACTTTGAAAGAGGGTTCACTGTTGGGGCACGGCTGGCAGGAGCTTCAGTCACAAAGACTGCTCAACTGAATTTGGATCTATGGGAAAGACGTCGGTAAACAGAGCTGGAACTAGCGGTTGACAGCGCACATTTGATGACTGTGATGATCGTTCATTGGTGTGATGTGTGTGGAAAAACAGCAGAGTAACTCTTCCTCAGGTTACTAAGAATGTCAGTGCAGGACGCGATCAGACTGCGTCAGCAAGAACAGTCCGCCGACAGTTACGTAGAGAGGGGTATTACAGTAGGGTTGCAGTGCACAGACCCCCTCATTACAGAGATCAATGCACATTTGAGAGTTCAGTGGTAAAAAAACAAAAAAAAAAGACATGGGCACCGGTCTACAGAGATGTGGGAAAAAGTGGTATGGTCAGATGAGTCGTCCTTCACCATACCCTCCACAAGTGGGCCAGTGCATGTGTGGCGTACACCAAGCGAATGTTACAGGCCTGAATGCTTGACCCCAAAAGTGAGGGGATCAGGTGGCTCTGCTATGCCGTGTGGGGGTTGGGGTCCACTTGGCCCCTTAGAGGGAAGGGTCGCTGCAAATCATTACAGAGGTTGTTCTGAGTGATCACCTTTAACCTTTGATGAAACATTTCTATCCTGATGGGAGCTGTCTCTTCCAGGAACACAGCGCCCCCTCCCCCCAATCCATAGGGCACGAGGGGTCAAGAAAATGTTTTGACTATGTGAAGCGTATGCTGTGGCCTTCGCAGTCACCGGATCTCAGCCCGGCTGAACACCTAGACGGGAGATTTTGGACGGGCGTGTTAGACAGCGCTCTCCACCACCACCATCATCAAAAGACCAAATGAGGGAAGATCTTTGGGAAGAATGGCGTTCAACCCCTCCAGTAGAGCTCCAGAGACTTGGAGCATCGGTGCCATGGCGCACTGAAGCTGTTGTGGCAGAATGTGGTGGCCCAGCAGTCTTGCTGAGATACCTTGTTGGTTTTTCCCTTTAATTTTTCCCCCATCTTTATGTACAAAATTCTGTAGGGATGTCTCTCAAGGATGTTTCTGACGCTTAAATAAAAAGATTCTGAGACCTGAGAGATGCTGAAGTTCCCGTCATTGACAAAGAACATACAGATTTACATAACATATATGTAACCAGATCCCTTACTTATTGCCTGAGGTAAATCCAAAAAGACAAAACACACCTTTGCTGTTCTCGTATTTAATTTCTCCAAAATAGATGCAGCTGACAGTTTGCAACCGTACATGCGACGCACACTGCAGTGATAAATATAGAAAATGTGTGCTGACAGACTCTGCTCTGTGATAGCTCCCGCAAAATCTCCCTGAAACTATATAACTGGTCTGATTACTGTTGAAGTAAGGTTGATAAAGTTGCACTAACTCTTACATGAGTGCATGCAAAGTAACAAATAAAGCCGTTGTCTCTTTGCCTGTAGCTCCAGCATCAACTAATTCCTTGCCGCTGTGCAGTTTATCTGAGATGAACATCTTGATATCCTCGCCCTCTGCCGCCTTCATCATTTCCGCGTCTTCCTTCCTTAGCACTCCTCCGCTTAGTGATTAGCGGCTTAAAATTGACCATTGTGTGAACTCTACTCATTTTACAGCTCCCTAAACAGAATCACTCAAATGTACAGGTGATTAAAACTACACTGACAGATGTGTAATGAAGACTCTGGGAAAAGTGCAGGTGCCCCTGCTCACAATTAGTTTAATTAAATTACCTTAATCTGATATAGGCTATTTTAAGTCATCACCCAATTATATAGGCCCTTTTTGTTGGTGGCCCTGAGCACTGGAGTGTGTGTTTATTTATTGCCTCCCTCCACCCCAATGCACACACAAACCCATAAATACACACACACACACACTTACACAAGCTGAAAGTTCAGCTCCGTCTGTAGCAACACTGACAGCCTCTCAAAATCGGATGCATTCATTTTTAATTAAAATCTAAACTTAGGGGTTTTGCTGCGGAATATTTTATGTACCCCGGGGACACTGAAGAGATCAATGTTTAATTCATTTCTCATCACTCAGCCTTGAGATTGCTTGTCTTCACATTGTTTCTACCTGACCTGAACTTCTCTGAATTTCTCTGAATGTTTTACTTTTCTGTTTGGAAGTTAATGCATTTCTCCGAGGTCCACTGAATACAATATTACTTTTTATTAACGATCAGTGGTTATGCTTGTAGAAAATACACATCATTTGCCTGGTTTGTTCAGAATTGTGTTTTTAGATGGTATAATTGTTGAGTACCAAAGCCGCCATCAGGAGTCATACAAGGGAGCAATTAAGAAAAGATGTGATGAGAGAAGTCTAGGCAATAACAGGAGATGAAATCAATTTCTTTTGACCACAACTGGCTCCTGGTTTCCAAATTAGCTTTCCAGGTTAGGAGATATGGTTGAAACTAATATCACAATATGGATAAAAGCATTTTACGTTTTGTAATTGATGTTCGATGCAAATTTAATTGTGCTCCACTGAAATCCAATCTAATCACTTCACTTCTTCACAAACGCATAAAAACTTGAGTACTTTTCTTTGGTTTATGATGAAAAATTTGCTCATTAATTTTGACAACAGACTTATGCAATATATTACCAGGTTTAAATAGTCACAATGTGAATCCACTGAAAGTTGATTAACAGTCACACTGAATTAGATCCCAGCCCTTCATTTGCCGCCAGTGGCGTGTATATACATTTACAATGAGCTGCTCGAATTCCTGTTTCGTGAAGGATCCCAGAGAAAATACACACACAACTACAAGCAAAATGAATTCAGTACATTTAATTGGTAATTGATTCATTGCACATTTGCTCAAGTGCAGTCATACTCAATGTAAAGCTTTAAAAAATACAATCTCAGTCATCTCTGACCTGATTCTGAATGCTTTCATGTTGATTTTTTTCTTAAATAAAATACAGTATATGACTGATAAACCTTCTTGTTAAAGTTGTGTTCTTTGATAAATATGTAAAGTAAACACCGAAAAACAGGGCAGCATAACTGGTCAACGTCAAAGATACTTTCATTCATATTTAGGTAGTGAAACTTTCCACATAATACACATTTCCCTTTGTCTGTGTAAACACAAAAGTGTCTTCATTTTTGTTTTTCTAGTAGCACTGGTAGAGCGTGACGTACTTTACTACCCTTTAGAGGAGAACCCTGACATTAACTGTAGCATGAATTACCACTGTTCTGTTGGCACCTGAATTATCATAAACACCACTGTTGAGTTGCAATTTTTGTGCATTCTCCACATCGCACAGACATGTCCCCCACTCTGCCCTTTAGAGATAGCTCAACGGGTTTACAATACTTAACATTTTTTCTCAAATTAAAAAAATAGTTTGGATCATCGACTGTACACAATACCAAAAACAATGTGCTTTTCCTCATATAGTGTATAGTGCTGAGTTCAACATGCCCCCCAACCGCTGCAGTTGCAGCGCGCCCATCTCCCTTGTTTTGAAGCGGGTGGTAGTCACAGGACGCATCATGGAGGCCTCTCTCCGTGAAACTTTCGGTGTCTATACCTGCCGTTCTTTTCCTTGGCCATGTTGATACAGGCGTTGTGCTTGTTGCTCTGCAAGTGGTTCCAGTACTTGATGAGTTCATTGGGGTGGAACTGATGGGACGTGATCAGGTGGCTGTACTTACAACTGGAGTAAGATACCCGCCAATGGTTGAAGAGGAACTCATTGGGAGGGGGCGCTGGGTCGATGCGCAGCTTCGCCAAGCAGATCCCCACGTAAACGTCCTCCAAGTGCAGCCTGCGTATGCTGAGGGAGGCCTGGTAGATCAGCTCGGCCATGTCCCCTGAGAACACGTACCCCGTGCCAGAGCAGAATATCGGGTAGCGCTCACTTGGGTACAGCTCTGGCGGCATGTACCACTTGCTGTCCTTGTTCCGATTTGGTGCATAGCCCCTCATCAGGTAGCCAGTGAAGTACCTCTGCTTGGGAGGCAGCTCGGGCTTCAGCAGCTTTTGGATGAGATACTCAGTATTGACAAACATGTCGCTGTCTGTCTTCATCACATAGGAGGCATGTGGGCAATAGGTGGCCACCCAGTTCATGCCCATCAGGGTTTTGATGGTCAGGTTGTAGTAAGTGTCCTGATAGTCCTGTTGGATGATGTCGTGGTAAACGCGGCTCTCTTCCTCTATGCTGCTCTGAAGGAAGGTGTCGGAGCTCTTTCCCGTACCGAGCAGGAAGAGACGGACAAACCCCAGGCCCATTGCTACACTCTCATTCCCCCATGTATGGCGGATGGCGTTGCGGGCATCGGCCTGGGTGGGTTCTGCGGCGATGAGGAGTATAAGAAAGGGGGTGATGTCTCTGCACTTGAAGGGCTCGTTCAGGATGTAGCGGTAGGGCTGAGCACTGAGCTTCCCTCCCACACCCATCTCCTTCTGTAAACTGTTGTTGGTGCTCATGGAGTCCCCAAGCCCCATTACGCCCATCCTGGCTCCTCCTCCACCTCCCCCTCCTCCTGCCTCTCCTGCCGCCCCCTCCGCCTGCTGAGAGCTGAGGTTGAGCAGAGGCTTTGGTGCCACATACCCCGTCTCCCTCCACATGCTCCTCAGGGAGCTGCTCTGGTTGGCTTCTCCCTTGGGGATGCGGAAGCCCCTAATGGTGTAGGCCAGTGGGTTTTCCCGGGGCCCACTGCGTCCCGGCAGCCAGTCCTGGTGGCTGAAAAATAAAAAGAGGGTGAAGAGGAGAGCCAGCGAGAGAAGGCCTGCCACGTGGGTCCGAAAGAGCGAACGCTTGACGGTCCAGGTCATCTTGATGGGACAGCAGTGCCGCCGTCTCCACTGCATGGTGCAGATCGGGGTTGCAGGAGGCTGCTGCTGCTCAAGAATGGGCGGCGGCGGCAGTCACATACAGTCACCTCAAACATGTGGTTGCCAACAATCAGAGGGTTATCTGAGCTGGCAGATGGGTTGGAGCGAGCCTCCTGGTGGAGTAGGGAACGTTTGAGTCCGCCGGTGCAGCTTGGAGCAGGTTTAAAAGGGTTCCTGATGGAGCTAGGAAGGCAAGGATTCCCTTGCCATCAGGGCTTCTCCCTGGCTCTTGTTTGGCACGGCAGACAAACACAGGGTCATGCTCTATGTCTTGTCTCCTTCAGGATATGATAAGGGTCACCTCCTCTCTGTTTGCTCTCTCTAATCTGAAAAGAGAAAAAAAGAAACAGAGAAAACGGTCTTGGCAGCGGTCCAAAACAGCAATTCTTATTCACTGGCACTGAGCCATATGTCAATTGTCTAAGTTGCAGATGTGTTTTTTATTCTACTTGTGGGAAGATCCAAGCTTGTTCCTTAATCATTTTATTTATGGTTTGTTTTACAACACTCTGAATGAATTTCTTCCAGATGCAAAAGCCCCAATTAGAGCTTTCTGCGGATGCGGTGCCCACTATGGGAAACGGCTCTTTTGGTAAGCGGACTTATCATTTTGAAAGGGAGAGGCTGAATCAATATAACAGTGTTGTAGCATCTCCGATTGAACAGGGACGTAGAACGCGGCAGGCTCTGCGGAAGTGGCTTCCTGAGGAAAGAAAATGTGAAATTTAGAGAATACTGTTGCGAGCATGTCAGCGGCAGAAGGGAATACTGCTGCTGCAGAAAATTACTGCGCATACAGTGCATCTGCATGGTTGATAAAAAAAAAAAAAGGCGCATCCAGATGTGTGCTTAGTTGCTGAGACACAGCACAAAACACATTTTTAGAACAATTCCACCTCACAGTAAACAACTGACTCAGTGAGCACATTTCTCTGTTTCTTTACACAATAACAGAAAATAAAAAAAAACCTAGATCATCACAAACCCATCTCACAGTTAAGACCATCTAAAAATAATGAAAAATGTCAAATATTCTGTAAAGTTCTTTGTAGAACCTCTTAGCTGGCACTGGCATGGCGAGGTGGCGGCTGCCTCTTGCATGTCATTATTCAGCTTAATGCCTAGGGCAGACGTATAAATTGCAGGTTTGCTCAACGTGGTGCCGGCTAACACTACAGCAAGCTGCTTGGGCGAGCGCGTGTCATCAGCCCCCCACCACGCGCTGACAGCTCGGGAAGAGATGCATCTGTCAAAATTAGTTTTCAGGCTCCAGCAGGCAGTGGTGCCGCAGCCTGAGCCAGCCCCCGACAATAAAAGCCTTCACCGGCCATTCACCTTCCACCTTCGGCTCGCCCACTGTCTAGCCGTGACCACCGGGGCTGCTCGGGCTTCTAACACTAACGGGCATAGGTACCGGACGCACAAAGAAACAGGTACGTGACTGTACACATGCAAACACATAAACGTAACAGAACAACGGAATAACAACAGAGAAAAATACGAAATAAATGATTGCACTTGTTGCCCTCAGGGAGTTGTGCACCACGGGAGGAACAACTGATTCTGTAACTCACCAAGGCAAACAATAAGTTTGCACACGCACTAAATTTGCCGCGCATTGTAAATAATCATATACACACCAAATACTGCACACAAAATCAGTTGTGTGTGGACTCACACGAGAGGCACATATCCACACATTATACCCACACTGGATGCATACATCATCATTCCCGCGCACTCTAAGTCACAAACACACACACACATCACCAGAAAATACAGAGTATGACAGCAGAAACTTGCAGGTTGTGCGAGACGCTAGTGAATATTAATGTAGCAGCAGTGCAAGACTCGAATCCATCCTTCCTTCCAGAGTGTATTAATCTACTGACTGCCTGCACTGCCCTCTTGTTTATTTGTCTGCCTGCTTTCAAATAATTTTGAAGATATCGAACAACAGAGCATTATTTTTTGAGCAAATGCTACATGCCGGCTTAGTGTGAGGCAGATTTTCTAAACTTCCAATTTTCATTTCCTGCTGTGTTTGCCCATTCGCCATGACAACTGGCGAGGAACACGATAACCTTTTCAGGCGAGTGAGCTTACCCAGCGCGAGCAATTAAAGGAGAATGAGAGGGGCCAGAGCCGGCTTTGTTTTAAAGGTTAACATACTTTACATCACAGCACATCCAGTGCTTGAGAGATTTCTCCTGCCAACGAAATGAGCAGCTAGTTACGTGAGCTCCGATGAAGTGTGCACACACAGAGGGGCGCACGCAGCATACACACAAATACACACGTGCACAGAGACACACACAGGCGAGGTGGATGCCCACACGCGGCCACATCGACCCGCCCACACACTCACATGTAGACGGCCATGAATCGCTGAGTGTGTGACTTTGTTTTTTTGTTTTTTCGATGGAAATGCCAATTCCGCTGAGAGATTGGGCATCCATCTCTACTTTTCAGCAGTTCCATTTAATCCGTCAATGCCTCTCCTCATTAATTCATTTTCTGCCTCCAATCAAAGTCACTTCTGTGCAAGCCAATTAGTTACACTAGCACTAATTAAAGCCCCAATCATTCTGCAGCGGTCAATAATCAGAACGAAGGCTGGGGGAGTAACACGGCGGTGACATACTAGGCATACATTAGAGGGTTGTCTCTGTAACCACATCAGCTTCAAACCTGGAGGGAGAAAGAAAACATGATACAACGAGGAGAGACTTTCTGCAACGAGGTACGCACACCCATCTCCAAAGGTAGCTTTCTTTGTTTCCACGCCTACATAAAACAGGCTAGCCCATTTGTGCCTCCACAAAGTGTGTAATGCATGCAGAACGAGCGCCGCTGATGTCGACGAGGACCTGACCTTCATTCAGTAAAAACGGCGCACTTTGTGACGGTGGCACATTTTCCTCGGGAAAAAAAAAAAAAAACGCAGCTTCCATTGGCGAGGTGTTAAGAGGGGCTGTTCGCTGAAGCTAGAAGTTAAATTCTGCTTCATTGAAACAGGCGGGACTGATCAAGTGGCTGAGTGAGGTTCTCCTTTCGATTAATAACACTCCATTTGTGATTCATTTTAGTAATAAAGAAGTGTTGCGGCTCATGGTCATACGGGGTTCTTGAAAAAAAAAACCTGACATATGACAAAACACTGTCTTGTCAAAGAAGTCACGAATGTTGTGGCCGAATGAGGACCATCTCTCCTCAGGGCTGAAACTACAAAGTATTTTCATCATTGATTAATCTGCCCATTATTAGCGCAATTAAATCATTAACTGCTCCATCTATTAAAACTTTTATAAAATGATGAAAAATGCCTGTCATGTTATTCCCAGAGTAACAAAATAGCATTTTCAAGTATGTTCTTCTGTCCGGACAACAGGCTAAAACCCAAACGATATTCGGTTTACTGTCATATAAGCCAAAGAGAGACAGCAAATGTTTGGCATTTATGACTGATGATTAACAAATTATCAAAGTAGTTGCTTATTTGAATAAATTGAATTAGCTGAATAAAGCAAATACTCCAGTGCATCAGCTAGTGCTGCTCAATTGTCTTTCACTTCATAAACTAGTTAAAAGTAGCTCCCCCTGGACTCACTACAGCAGTAAATTGCTACTTACATTAATACAAAAGTAATAATCCAGTAATACAATATGTAATTATATAATACTCATAAGAGCCTTTTTTTTTTTTACTGCACAGGAAGTATTTTTGATACTTAAACTGCTAAAAATAGTTATGTACTTTATTTCTATTTAATTTCAGACTCTGCCCTGGCTCCGTTGCTCAATCTCCATTGTCAGCATTCCAGTTGCGAGCCAAAAAACAAAGCTAGGTCTAAAGAAATGTTATTGTCTTTAGAAAAATCTTTATCTCCCACCGCTCAGCCTCTCTGAGAGACCTCTCTTAGAGAAGAGACTGTCTTGCTTATGTTGGCAGGAAGCATCTGAACTACTTTCACTGCCATTGTGGCTTGGCCTGCACAGCCGCGAGTTTCGGGAATTTCATTTCTGCTTTTCTGATCTGCTTTTGAGCCGTTTTTTTTTTTTAAAAGCGTCACCCAGGGAATTCAGTCCCGGGGTTGCTTCAGAGCAGATGTTTGAAAGTGAGGTGTATGGTCATATATGTAGAATATAAAGCACGCGTGAAAATAGAGATATGGCTCAGAGGCCACAGGTCAAAGGTCCTCAGAAGGGGTCTTGCAGTTCCCAAAGGCAGGTAATGCTTTGTAACTAAAACCATATGTGAGTGACAGTTTTTAGGAAAACAACTCTCCTATTTAAGAGTCGGTGACCAAGGCTGAATTTCAGAGCTGTTCATCGGCTTCACACCCTCTCACAAGCAGATCTGCAGATGCTTGACTTGACGCAGTTCTTCTTTGTAATAAACCTTCGTATGCAATCAAGATGGTGTCAGCGGAGTCTCCTTCATCCTCCTCACATCATCAACACCATCAAATAAACTACAAAAGAAAGGAGGCTGCTGGCGAGGCCACACCTCTCCCCTCAGCGGCTGCTGCGGTCTCATCTTAACCCCCCTTTCTCCCGGTCACTTTCCTCAAACCCCGTTCGTTCGGCTGCGCTACTCCTCAACTAACCTGTCGTCTTCTGACTGTTGTTTACCATCTGATTGCGCAGGAAAGTTCGCAAAGACTGCAAAGAAAAGAGGCGAAATTGAGGGGAGGGATGGTGTTGTCGCTCTTCCTCTTCCTAACTTTGACTCTCTCTCCGTCTGAACCAGAGTTATTTGACCAGCTGGTATTCCCAATTCTTCTTTGCTAAAGTGAGGAATGGGGTTTTGATATTCTTGAGCGAATTTAAATGTTTCATTAATATTGTATTGTATAAGATAGTAGTTCCCAACCTTTTTTTTTTCCCCAAATGCAACCCACAGTCATCATGAACTCGAATACCCCTTTATCCAACACCAGCCGTCCTGTTGCACATGTGTTCATCTGAGCTGCTTTTAAACTGGATGTTATTTAACACTTTTCACTATTACAAGAGTTGATATTGTTACAATGTTCTGTCATAGAACTGAACTGACAATGTTTGGGTTGTTTTGGTGCATTGCTGCTACAGTGGCAGAAGACGTTACTGCCATTTAGCCAAAACTTCTAACTATTTTAGCGGTTCAGCTAATACTTTTAGCTAACTGGTTTCACTGCCCCGCTACTTTAAGCTATTTCAGCTATGCATTGCTTTTAGCTAACTTTTTAAAACAATTTATCAGTTACTTTTAGCTAACTAAGTCAACTGTTTATGCTTTCAATTTAGCTAGGCTAAACCTTTCCATAAGCTATTTCATCTCATTAGCCATTACCTTTATTTCAACCATTTATCCATTACATTTAGCTATTAAGCTAGTTTTTTCATTACTTTAGATAACTATTTCAACTGTTAATCCATTAGTTTTAACTGTTTACTTCAACCATTTATCCATGATTTTTAGAGAAGTATTTCAAATGCTTATCCATTACTTTAAGTTTTCTGTATTAACCATTCATCCATAACTTTTCGCTAAGTTTCGAATAGTTTATTCATTACTTTTGAAGCATCTTTTTCACTTAAAAGCTAACCGTTCAGACTTCTCTGCTCGCTTGCTAACTAGTTATCAAGCACTCTCAATTGCACCACGTGGCGTTAAAGAGTTACGGCTCAGCCAACACGCGGATCTACATTTTAACTGAAAGATCCAGAACCCAAATACAAATGGGAATTGGTGTGACTGGTGGGGTTCGGTGCATTCGGGGGCACATTTGGAATTTCACAGCAATCTCAAAGTGTCCCTGTGCCTCTGGATGTTCAACTTGCCGTGTGGAGTTTTCCCCTGGAAAGGAACTTTCTGTCCAGGAAACAGTCCTGATAATAACTGCAAGGAAAAGAGAAAATGGTTTTTTTTTGGGGGGGTATTTAGGTTGAAGTGACCCTTTGAAAATGTGTGGTGTATATGTGACTCAACTGGGAGAGGACCGCTGAGAGAGGGAGGGCCGCATTCCTGCTGTGTGTTTCACAGCACATGAGTGACACTGGATGACCAGCTGTGTGTGTGTGTGTGTGTGTGTGTGTGTGTGTGTGTGTGTGTGTGTGTGTGTGTGTGTGTTTTTTTTTACCCTTCATCACTAGAGTCTGGTCAGATCTGGGCCGGGTCACTGGGGAACCACCGTCACACAACATGACCATATCTAATCCTTAAAGGATCCAACCAAAATGATGAAGTCCACTGTTCTATTAGCCGATCGACAGCTATTTAACGAAGCAACTACTTTGATAATCGTTTAGTTTCAAGCAAAAATGCCAAAACATTTCCCCAAACATTTCCCTGGTTCAGATTCTAAATTGAGTGTTTTATTCTTTTCTCTGTCCAGTGTAACAGTAAACAGAATATCCTGAAAAATAAAAAGCAATTTGAAGATGTCACCTTGGGTTTTAGGAAACTGTAAGGAGCATTCTTCATTGTTTTCTGACATTTTGAAGAACGAACGATTAATCAATTTATCAAGAAGAAAAAAGAAAACAGGCCGAATAATCGATAACTGTGTAATAGTTGCAGCCCTAAATGCACAAATACAAAATGCAGTCCCACTCACCTACACTGTATTGGCGTGGGGGCAGAAATCTGAGACAGATATCAAAACTTTACCAGATAAGGCCAAAACCAGGAAAGAAAAATGGGTTTTTTTGTACTTTATTGGAACTGGCCCTTTAACACACAAGTCAAAGCCATATAATGTAGACACGGGGCGCAACATTCAGATTCATTTCTCCTTTTTTAAAAAAAAAAAAAAAAAGCTGCGACAGAGGATCGGGCGGCCTCTTAAAACTCGCCTCAGAAATACAAGAGACCTCTGGGAAATAAAGCTTTGGCAGCTCCGAGCCACCGTAGCCGTTGTAAATATTATATGACAGTGATTTTCTCCCACTCAGCGAGAGTGATATCCACTCCCTTCCCACAACTTTTAATTCTAGCGGCTTTTCTGTTTCACCTCGTTACTAAAGGCGGTCCCCGGTTCTCCGGTTCTCCGGTCCTCCGGTCTGCGTTCCCCCTCGCTTCGACTCTCTCGTCGAGGATTGTCGGTTCAGATTGCCACGGCAATAAATCGCGAGGTGGTTTGAGATTTTTTGACCCTGTTAAAGTTTCACAGTCTGGTGGGCCGTGTGGACACCCAGATGTTGAGCTTAGTTACTGCCCCCCCCTCAACCCCCCAGGTCCATCTCAGCAGTCAGCATGCACGAGCTTCAGTGCCAAATAGCTCAGGCAGATGTACGTGATGAAGCGGATGCAAAAATAAATAATCAATTAAAAAACCTATTAATTGAACTGGATCAATGGAAGCTGTCTGGCCTCGCCTCTTGGCGGGTCCAAGGAGGGGATTCCTGAACTTGATTCTGTGTAAATGAGTACTGAATGGACCCCTGACCCCCCCCCCATTTGATGACAGAGACTCTACCTGCAGGAGTCTCTGATAGGAGGTGGGGGGGGGATGACTCTGCTCTGGGCAAGGAGGAATGAAAAGCTGTCATCAACATTCACCCTTCGGGAGTAAAGTAATAGTTTAAGTGTTCTCAGTTTTGCAGGGATGCGCCTACCGTAAGCACCTGCCCGAGGGGGGGGTCCCGTGCATCATTTTAGGGAGACGCCGGGGGTCCAAAAAGTCCCCGATGGTGACGAGAATCAAGGGTGTGGGACACGGAAAGAAGGGCAGAGATGGGGAAATTCAGGGACGGATGGACGGACACTAGTCAAGCCGGCTGGGAAAGGTGGACGGCCGGACGTAATGGAGGGGAGAGGAGGGCGGGGAAGGCTAAATGAATAATGAGGATGTGGGGGACCGATGAGACGTGCAGTGCTGCATACCTCCTCCTCATCGTGCTGCTGCTGCTGCTGCGGCTGCTGACAGGGCTGCGGTCGGCCGACGGAGTGTGCGAGCCCCGGTGCCTCTGCGCGCCATCGCCCGGCAGCAGCCTGGGCTTCGGTGCCTTTCCTCCTCCCGCCGCCTCTCCTAATCACACACTGACACCCCGGACGCGTTGGATCCCCGCAGGCTCAGCGAACCGGCAGGTTTTTGGGGTTCTCTGCTGCGGCGGCTGCTCTCCCACCTCTCCCGCTCCTTGGGTCCGTAATACACCCCGGTCTCCCCTTCTACCTCTCTACTCAATAAAATGTTTCGCCTCCTCTCGCCTTTTTTCCCCCCGCAGTTGTTTCCTGATCTTATCCAAGTTTGTCCCCTTTCCAGAGGCGCGATTTAATGTAAACGCCGGAGAAAACACCACTGCGTCCACGCACGTTTTTATCCGGATCCCCGATCCGCTGGAAGGATGCGAGAGCGGCGGCGGCGGCGGCGGAGCAGCGGGAGTGCGGTTGGTCCTTCGCGATGCGCGGCACGCTGATGTGGGCTGCAGGAGAAGCGCAGTGGAAGCGATGGAGAGAGACAGAATAAAATAAAATAAAATAATATCCTCTCCCACCTCTGAGTCCAATCAGTGTCAAAACATGTTCCCCGAGTCCCGAGAGGAACAAAAACAATGAGTCGTCTACCTTCATCCGCTCCCTCTCGCTCTCTTTCCCCTGGATCGGAACCGACCCCCGTCGGATTTCTCAGCCGGGCAAGGCAGCCGCTGGCCCGGGCTGGCTGGCTGTCAGACGCGGATACACTGACGGACCTCTATCACGTCACTGCTTTCTTAGCGGAGCATCTCACGTGACCCGCTTACACGCTCATGCTGCGTTCACGGATTGTGGGGGATAAAACAAAAAAAATGGAAAAAAAAAAACATTCCCCGCACACACACACACACACACACACACACACACACACACACACACACACACACACACACACACACACAAACACACGCAAACAAACACACACTTGTACTTCTATCTATAGAGGACACCCATTGGCATAAGGCATTCCCTAGTCCATTACAACTAGATGCCTAACCCCAACCCTAACCCTAACCTAAACCTGATTCTAACCCGGACCCCGAAACCAAGTCTCAGCCCTCATACCAACCCCGCTGAAGTTGTGAGAACCGGCCCAAATGTCCTCACTCTATAACTCAAAACTGGTCCTCCCAAAGATAGAAGTACAAGTACGCGCACAAACACACACACACACACACACACACACACACACACACACACACACACACACACACACACACACACATTCACAATAACATGCCCAAGCTCAAAATGTGTTCCAACACATAACGTTATAGGCCCTAATTACCAGCCCCGACAGTGGGGATGGTATTGTTTTCACCTCGAAAGCTTGTGAGCGTGTGTGTGTGTGTGTGTGTGTGTGTGTGTGTGTGTGTGTGTGTGTGTGTGTGTGTGTGTGTGTGCGCCATCATGGGAAGAAGTGCACCTGGAGACACCTACTGTAGCCCGAACTACCACATAGGCGGTTTTGAGCAACTTCACAGGTGTTTATAGAGTCTGTCCGTCTGTCTGTCTGTTTGTGGACGGATTTTGTCACAGTAGCGCCACAAGCGTACAAGGTGCAGCCATGAGACTCTACAGGTGTGTAGTCGAGTCTAAAATGAAGGCCAGGTTCGAGGATGGGTGTGTTCCGAGCCAGGGTGCCAGAAGAAGGGCGTTAGATGTCGGGAAAGGGCCATGCCACCCACTCCCCCAATTCGCACCCCTGGACCACATTCGTTTGAAGTCACACGCCATTGGACATATTAAACAAATCTGGCACAGTTCACCTGTTTCGCCAAACTCACTTCTGTCATGTTGTGCGTTCCATTCCACCACCAACAATAATATGGCGCCACAGCCGGTGTGATCCCATCGCAAGATGATCTTTAGTTAAAGTTTGAGTAGAGAGTTACTACATTAAAGGGCAGTTACTGCGTTTGGCGCGCCAAGGAGCGCTGATTTGGATCGGGCCATGAAAAAGTTACCATACATTTTAAATCTTAATGCGGAAATTCTTGGTTCTCCCGCGATTTGAACAAACAAATGAAAGATTTAAATCTATATCACACTGGGTTTTAGAGATTTTGTAGTGTTGTTTGTTTTTCCTTTCCACATATTCAATACAAACGTCTCCAGCATAAAGCTAAAGCTTACCTTCATGAAACTGTGCTGTACATCGTTCATACGGTCATATTACTTGTTTGAAGACACCACAAAGCCTCTGCTCTCTGCTGCGGCGGCTGCTCTCCCACCTCTCCCGCTCCTTGGGTCCGTAATACACCCCGGGCTCCCCTTCTACCTCTCTACTCAATAAAATGTTTCGCCTCCTCTCGCCTTTTTTCCCCCCGCAGTTGTTTCCTGATCTTATCCAAGTTTGTCCCCTTTCCAGAGGCGCGATTTAATGTAAACGCCGGAGAAAACACCACTGCGTCCACGCACGTTTTTATCCGGATCCCCGATCCGCTGGAAGGATGCGAGAGCGGCGGCGGCGGCGGCGGCGGAGCAGCGGGAGTGCGGTTGGTCCTTCGCGATGCGCGGCACGCTGATGTGGGCTGCAGGAGAAGCGCAGTGGAAGCGATGGAGAGAGACAGAATAAAATAAAATAAAATAATATCCTCTCCCACCTCTGAGTCCAATCAGTGTCAAAACATGTTCCCCGAGTCCCGAGAGAGGAACAAAAACAATGAGTCGTCTACCTTCATCCGCTCCCTCTCGCTCTCTTTCCCCTGGATCGGAACCGACCCCCGTCGGATTTCTCAGCCGGGCAAGGCAGCCGCTGGCCCGGGCTGGCTGGCTGTCAGACGCGGATACACTGACGGAACTCTATCACGTCACTGCTTTCTTAGCGGAGCATCTCACGTGACCCGCTTACACGCTCATGCTGCGTTCACGGATTGTGGGGGATAAAACAAAAAAAAATGGAAAAAAAAAACATTCCCCGCACACACACACACACACACACACACACACACACACACACACACACACACACACACACACACGCAAACAAACACACACTTGTACTCCTATCTATAGAGGACACCCATTGGCATAAGGCATTCCCTAGTCCATTACAACTAGATGCCTAACCCCAACCCTAACCCTAACCTAAACCTGATTCTGACCCGGACCCCGAAACCAAGTCTCAGTCCTCATACCAACCCCGCTGAAGTTGTGAGAACCGGCCCAAATGTCCTCACTCTATAACTCAAAACTGGTCCTCCCAAAGATAGAAGTACAAGTACGCGCACAAACACACACACACACACACACACACACACACACACACACACACACACACACACACATTCACAATAACATGCCCAAGCTCAAAATGTGTTCCAACACATAACGTTATAGGCCCTAATTACCAGCCACAACAGTGGGGATGGTATTGTTTTCACCTCGAAAGCTTGTGTGCGTGTGTGAGCGTGTGTGTGTGTGTTCACCATCATGGGAAGAAGTGCACCTGGACACACCTACTGTAGCCCGAACTACCACATAGGCGGTTTTGAGCAACTTCACAGGTGTTTATAGAGTCTGTCCGTCTGTCTGTCTGTTTGTGGACGGATTTTGTCACAGTAGCGCCACAAGCGTACAAGGTGCAGCCATGAGACTCTACAGGTGTGTAGTCGAGTCTAAAATGAAGGCCAGGTTCGAGGATGGGTGTGGTCCGAGCAAGGGTGTTGTTTGTTTTTCCTTTCCACATATTCAATACAAACGTCTCCAGCATAAAGCTAAAGCTTACCTTCATGAAACTGTGCTGTACATCGTTCATATGGTCATATTACTTGTTTGAAGACACCACAAAGCCACAATTACATTTTTCTGAAAGCAGGAATTCCTCCAAATAAAACCTTTTTTATTCACAGTTTTTAGATAAAAACACACAAAAACAAGGCGACTGTCATGGATACACAAACAGAGGGTCCCAAGCACAGATCTTAACTTACGCTGTTTCAATAACAACAAGTTGCTTTTTGAGTAGAAAACTGAGCTGAGCCTTTTTGCACTTTATGGCCAGGTAGAGACCTTTGTAAACATACTTTTGAGTACTTTTGGTCTGAGGGTTTTTGGGCTCGGGCCTCCAACTTTGAGGCAACGGTTTGGTAAAGACCTCCTCCCGTTTCAACACGAAAACGCCCCCGTGCACGGGGCCAGGTCCATAAGGAAATGGTTTTCCCCAGTTTGCTGTGGAAGAACTTGACTGGCCTGCACAGAGCCATGACCTCGGCCCCGTCCAACACCTTTGGGATGAATTGCACCCCAAGCCAAGCCTTATTGCCCAACATCATCTTGTAAAAAGCCTTTCCAGAGTAGCAAAGGCCGTTCTAGCAGCAGATTAACGCCCATGGTTTTGGAATAACAGGTTCAACAACCAAATGTGGGTGTGATGTTTTGGTGTCCACATACTTTTGTCGCCTTGGACTATTCATATATTTATTAAAATCGTATGCCCAAGCTTATTACAAATTGATAACTGGTTGTTAACTATCACATTAAGTAACACGTAGGAACGAGGAGAGGAAGTGTATATAAGGAGCCTATTTATGGTTGAAATGTTATTGATCGGTGATTATTTAAATGAAAATTATGCGGCTTTATTGTGCAGATTCACCCTCTGCTTCATTCATAAAAAGATCTACAAAATTCTAATCGTTATATATCCTTGTCTGGCAGTGGCATAGTTTTGATACTGACTGCAAATGTGATGAAAATTTGCATAGAATTTATATATATATATATATATATATATTTGATTTATGATCCCCAACATCTGATGGCAGATCAGGGATGTTATTGTCAGGATTTAGTAGGGTAGTGCAGCTGTCAGGGTCTATTCAGATAAAAAGAAAATTTGCTAAGCAGTATCTTTCCACCTGAAAGTTGCAGCGGATGGTATTTCCAAAAAGGAAGCTCATTCCACCCACTTTTCCAGCATTCACATGAATGTCACATCGCTCCCGCCTGTCCCTCCCCTCCTCCTGCTCCTCCTCCTCCTCCTCCTAAGCCCACCACCCATCTCCCCCTTTGTGGGCAGAAAAAAAAAAGGGGGGGGGGGATTTTAGTCCGTGAGAGCATGGTGGCCAGAGGTTGTCTGGTAACAGCTGGATTTGCCACCATTGTGCTCTGGCTCCATGGCTTTTCTACCGGACAGGCCCATTTTAAAACACTTTTAGATCAAAAACTGTGATCATTTCTTGCCTTGTTTGCTACATTAGTAATGGATCATTGTGCACGTAAGATCATCAGCTATATTTAGCACCCTTTCACATCTAGACTGACAAAAATAAAAACACAAAACGCGCTCGTGGCCGTTGACGGCACTGACTCTTCTCCCTCCGTTGTGGTCCGATGATGTATCTCTACCTGCCTCGTTAATGACTTAAACACCAACCCTTCAACAGCCTTCAGTCACGTCTACACTCCCGCACCTCCGGAGGCCGCCGTGTTCCCTGATAAGCGAGGAAAGCAGCTCGTCTCCCTTTCCTCTCTCAGCGGAAGTGGAGCAGATGGAATTACGGCTCACGCGAAAGCAGCTCGCTACTTCAGGGACGGCAAGCCGGTGGGAGAGCAGCCACTTGCAGCACTGTAAATATTGTAAGGTAGCACCACAGCACAGGAGCGCAGGTGACTGAATAATTAATAGGAGCTGTGTCTTTGACAGAAATACATTGGAGGCCATTAGCTGTGCTACCTGGCCGTTGAGAGAGTATTTGTCAAAAGAAAGTAAGGGCCGGGGGTGATGATTGATTTCCCCTGCTTGCCAGGTTAGAGGCAGCGCGCCTCTGTACATTAATATCATGTGGCATCTATTAGATAGGTGACTTCCTCAACTCGTCTAGCCCGGTTGCCTCAGCAAAGACCGGTGCATCAAAATTTAAATCGTCATCATTAATTGCTGGTGCTTGGGGAGTATCTTGGAACACCACGTCTGCCTCCCCGGCCGTAACTCAGAGAAAGCCCAGTCTCTTGCACACAGACGCACAGTCACACGTATACAGATGCCCTCACGTACAGAAGCCATTGTGCAAAAAAAAACAACAACATATTTTATTACTTTACTTAAATTTCTTAGTGATTCCTCTGCAGTCATGTCTATTTTTATAGACCGGGTTGCAGTTCCCGTAATGTGTACTCCTTACAAAATTTAAAACACCCATGCCTTGAATTGTAAAGTCAATAAAAGGGTGTGTGCGCCTTGGCACGAAGCGAGGCACTGTTCACAAAACATGACTGCTATGAAGAAACAAATAAAAAACAGAGACAAGCCCTCTTTATTGCATTTTTGTTTCATTTTAAATACACTGTTCCTTTTATTTTGCAAAGCAGTAAGTTCAAACACAAATGGTCCAGCATTTGCATAGCAACCTGGAAACCCTTTCACATTTGAATAATTTCTAATTTCTATGCTTTCAGTCGTGGTCAATTCGCCAAATTGGCAAGTTCTGAAAAGAAATGCTAAATGACATGGCAAATAATGCAGTTATATCTACCTACTCACATTGTGAGTTAAGCCATTTGATGAGGCAATGGATTTTTATTTGTTCTAATTCTTTCTGATGTGTGTTTTCCTCCGGTTGTTCCGTTCTTTCCTTTCTCTTTTCCCCTCTCAGACACTCCTCGGGGAAGGTAAGGCCGGTTAGCTCGACGCTACGCCTTTTAAAAAATGCAGTCTCAGATGAAATGTGAGCTGTTATTGCTGTTTTTTTTAAAAGAGCGCAGACGGGAGTGTCTCTGTGAATATCTTTGTCTTCACTCAGACTCAGGCCTCCACTCAGTGAACAATAATAGCGTAAACTGACACTGGATCAAATGTGACTTTTATAATTCATATCATGACAGGACACACTGACTGACGTGCGGAACAAAAACGTATTTTGCCGATAGCGACTACCTCTACACCTGAAATCAACATGTTTTCATTATGTATGTGCATGTTTTCAAGAAGTTAAAAAAAAAATCATGTTCAAACATCACACGTGTGGCACATACAGGATGTATCAGAAAAAAACGCCTGCGGTAGTGTGAGAGACGCATTCAACCCTCTTAATGACAAAATAAAAGTCTAATGTATGCCACATTCATATGGAAATACATTTTCTGAAGCAGATCCAATCAGAAAATGCATGCAATTCCAGCCGTTGGCAGGCTGTTTGGATGGTGGCATGCCTGTCAGACTGGATTGTCTGGGTGCCCTCAGTGTTTACTGCCAATGTATACGGAACAGAGTGATGCATTGTTGTTTGGGTTCTTTCAGAAGATAGAGAAATGTGATTTCAGACTGTATACAGGCAACACATTTTAATTCCACGTGTAAATCCCACTCAAACATATCCAGACACGTCTGAAAATAAACCGCTTGCCGTTGCCCGGGCTAAAGAAAGACAGAGCTGTCCAAACATCACTGCTCGATAAAAATGTGGTCAGACTGTCTGAGATCCAGCCCCTGTGTAGCAACGAGCCGTGCAGGCAAGAGGAGCTGGCGGGGAAAGCAAGAAGTTGAGAACAGTTACAAGGGACGGATCGCGTTTCTTTTCGATCGGGAGAGAATGCTGTAAGGTGATCTCGTAATTAACAGCCTTTACAATCAAGCCTCCGAAGTCCACTATGATATGACAGGTCACAGGGAAAGTCACTCACGTGTAATGAAAGAAAGAAGAGAAAGTAAGAAACAGAGGCTACTTCTTTGTGAACTAGACTTTAAAAACAAGCACACAAACAAAAACGAAGTGGTCTGGTTATTTGAATTCAACAGGGGTGTCCTTACACAATGTGCATGCGAATGGAATAAAGTAAGGAGAGAGACGGCAGACAAAACATGATAAAGAGACTTTGTTGTCATTGTCAGCAACATAATCCTTAGAGTCCAATCTTGAGAGGCAGCCACAAAGCAGGTCAATAGAAAAAGACAACCAGGGCTGCTGTTGAAAATAAATAAATAAAACAAAACCTTTTAATGGCGTTGTCTCAATACCACTTAGTCTGCAATGGCAAACCAGCTTAGTCACAAGGCAAAGAGGCAGGGAAAACTTTGAATGAGGGTTAATCGGCAAGTTGTGGATTACAGTATCGCGGCAGGTGAATTGTTACATCTCAGACCGGTCAAAGGTTCCTTGACTCGGGGCACACAGATACCCCCCCTGGTTAAAGCCCCCCCTCTCTCTCAACACGTTTCTTTTCTATAACTACCGCTCACTTAAATAAAGTCGAATCAAAGTTTCATAGACTTCTCTACATATTAGCCAACATCACACCGCTCCTCAACCTTCGTGTGCACTGAATAGCCTTCAGCAGCAATGTCCTCTGTTGTAAATGATATCAACATGTGCATCTTTATTCTAGGACACAAGAAAACACTAATGCCAAATAGCTTTAGAATAGTTCCTCTATAATTCGCTTTTCAAGGCTGAAAATGCACACATGTAGCACGACAACATAAACAATTGACCCCATACATACCTATGTTGCTCTTAGAAATGGGTAATTATCTAACCCATTACCTAACAGACGCCATTATCTAATTAGTTTTATATGCTTTAAAGAGATGCAGGGTGTAGGAGGAAGGCAGGCAGGCGGGGCTGAGTGGTTAGAGAGGCTGTTCATCAACTACACAACTCAGCTTTAAGGCTCTGTGTGGGCCACCAGACATCTCCATGAAACGTCCTCAGACAAAAGACAGACTATATACCAGCTGCTGCAAGATGGCCCGTGACCTCCCTGTGAAAAGTATAGTCATTATCATCTGCAACCGTGAGAATGTTCTTAAACGCCATTTTATTTCAGTAAATATGGGTGATTTTATCATTGCAGACTGCTGCTGAAGAGCAAAAGCAAGCCTGCTAGTCTTTTTCTTATGAAACGCATGTTGCTGCAATCCATTCAAGCACTTTAAATTCAGATAAATGCTCGGTCCATCGAGGGCAGAATGCGCAGAGAGGGATTCTGACTATTAGCGACATAAAGAAATGGCCTGATACTTTTCCTTTCACCAACATTACCACAAACTGCTTTGGACAGCCTTAATGAACAAGTCTGTGCACGTACGTGGAGAGCGGTGAGTGCTGGAGACTGGCTAGCCATTGAGATATACTATAGTCTGGTTTAGTTCAAAAAGGTAAAAACTCTGCTTATAATGTGTCTAGTTTCTTGTGGGGTTTTTTTGTTTTTTTTTAAAATATGTACATAAACAAGAATGTCAAAATGACAAACTGTGTTTTTTCGACCTACATGCTGATTCAGGGTAAACAGTACTTTCTTCATATCCACCTCTGTTATTGAACTTTACCGGTTGGTGGATTTTCTTTTCTTTTTTTTTTTTAACCTTTGGACACAGCCAAGCCATCTGTGTCCAGCTCCCTGCAGTCTTCACACTCAGCAAGACAACGAATACTGTTGAGTGCATCTCCCAAATATGTCAAACTGTTCCTTTAAAATCCCAAGGTCTCTCTCACCAGCGAGACTAAACACAACTGTTAATAGGTAGCACCTGAGACTGGATGGCACCTCCTGTTGCTATGGAGACCTGCGGTTTAATTTGCACCGTGCACTGATTTAGAATGGTGGTTAAAATGCTGATGGGAGCCATATTTGAAGTGACCTGTTATCCGGTTTTAATGGAACTGCCAGCCAATCACGCACAAGGATTTTCTTTAAGTCATGGTATAAGGGGCTGTTATCTGTTGGGGGCAATTTGGCATGCGTAGTTGTATATTCTAAATACAAATAGTGAGATGAGGGAAACTTTGTCTAAACATGAACTGGGACCTTTAGGGGTCCGCTCAGGTCCAGGACCAGCGGGTGAACCGAAGTTGTGCCTGGATTCAGCGGACACCAGACCGATCAGAGATCAGTCAACGGGTATTCCGGTGCGGTCATTCCTTACTAGTAAGAGTTCTGATTAAATCTTTGTGTTACCAAATGGTGTTCAGCCGGCAGAGCTGGGCTGGTGCGGAGAGATAGCGTCTACAGATCTTCAGGGATGGAGATGGAAGCATCTAGGAAGATGCGCCGTGCACCTGTATTTTTCTGATACTGTGAGCACAACTGAGTCTGGACGTGGCTCAGACGCTCCGCTTGCCCTTTAGATTCCAAACGTTTCTTCCCTAAACTGTCAGATTTTCTAGACTGCATAATATGTGTTAGTAAAACTGATGAAGCTGCAGTGCTTTAAGGGCTTTCTGGGGTAAGAATTTTAAAGCTGCATCTAGTGTTGTATCATATATAAAACCAAAACATTTTCCTGCTCTTCCCCACTGGTATTGAGCCATGAAGATAGTTCTGGTTTTATGTGCTGAGCAGTGAGTTTTATGGACTCTCCATCACTCAGGACAACCCACAGACCTCACTGTCAACAGTTTTTATGGATTATGGATTATTTTTATAGTAATATAAAAGGCAGTCATACTAAATCCATTTTTTACTGTCTAGTTGTGAAAAGGGGCTCTTCTACTTTGATAGGACCCATAATTGGTTAAATCACATGACCAGAAAATCCTGTTTTTCCACGGACAGTGACACCGAGAGGGCCGTGATCCGATGACTCCTAAAGCTGACCAACTGTTCAATATCAACATTTAGGCAAAACTCCCTCAAGAAAAAACTGAGATACTATCTGGGGTAGGTTAACTTTTAATTTTCATTATAAGGCGTGACGAGTAAAAAAAGTAAATTTTTTTGGTCCACATACGGTCAAATGTTGGTCCAATTTTGTGTACATTTCTCTCAACGCGATATTTTCTTACCACAAGATAATATATCTCAGATGCTTTACAGGTGGCAAATGATATAGTCTAGATGATAGATATAGTCTTTGTTTGACTTCGTCATGGGCTGAAATTGGGTCAGAATAGAAATTCGAAATGTGAATTTGTCTGAAAAAACATGTTGATGATGACTAAATGAAATACATTATATTGAATGGGAACTAAATAGGAAATGAATTAGTTTTTGATAAATCTGAGGGGGTCATGAGATGATTTAGTGTCGTAGGAAAGACTGAAAATCAAAGTTCTCTTTGGTGAAATGTCCCTAATGCAACACTGGTTTAATCTTTAATAATGTACTGCATTTTATACGGTTATCATACGTTTTTTTTTTTTAATGGAAAGCCTGAAATTCTGAAAAATACCTAGTAAAAAGTAAAAAAAGTACAATATTTCCCTCTGAAATGTAGAGGAATAGAAGTATGACTTTGCATAAAATGGAAATACTAAAGTACTGTACAAGTCCCTCAAAATTGTACCTAAGTACAGTACTTGAGTAAACGTATTTAGTTATATTCCACCGCGGAAGTTCATTCACAAGCCCCCAGAACAAAAACGTCACAATGTCATATCTAATAAATAACACACAAGAATGGTGTGTGCCAGCCTGATTTGCCACAAAGGGTTTTCAAGTATCAAGAGCCTTGATGAAAGCTGGATAGATGTAATTATGCAAATGGACAAGGAGAAGGCAAAGCATCTCACTTCACGATAACGAGACTCCATCAGCGTTGTGCGGTCGACTGTATGTGGACCCGATGTTCGAGATCAAAGCAGGGATCTTGTTTCAATTTAAGCATTTTCTTGGTGGAGAAATGTTTGATTCCTTCAAAGACAGCTGTGTTTGTTTTCTTGCTCCAGATGGTTTTGAGGTAGTTGCTCTGTAAAAACTCGACCTTACTGCAGTTTGTTTGAAGGACATACAGACTGCTTTTTTTTTTTTTTTTTTTTTCTTCCAATAAAAGATGCATGCTTACTCTTATTCTTAGCATGCAGCCACCAAAGCGTTTGTCGGATTAAGCTATGAGTAATTCATGTCATAACCCCCAGTATTGTCAAAGCAGCATGAGGAAACTCTGCCCTTCGCCGAGCCCAGTGGGAAACGTGCGATAGCTGTTGAAACTTGAGACTATTTGAGCGAAATTAACTTCCTCGCCCACACATTTTATAGTTAGTAAACTTCACGCTCCTCAGCGATTGCGACAAATGTCCCTCGGATGGGGAGTTTTCCATGGACACAAAGGAACCTCTGCGTGATCTACGTCATGCTGTATCATGTTTGAGTTTCCACCCATTCCCGCTAAAATTATCCAGTGGTTAACAAGCCAGACACCTGGTATTTACCTATGGGAACACGTTGTTACAGCCAAAAGGTTAGATTTAAACCACTTTCACTGTGTTGCTCTTTGTAGCCTTGGCTCACTCGTGAGGCAATACAGTGGAGAATGTGTATTTTAAGATGTTGGGCTGCGTACTTCTTCACACACACACGTCCATGTTATGCGTTTGCCCATGTGCAGGAGCATGTTGAGACGTTAGCACCGCGCCAGCGTTCGAGTGGGTCTCTCTGTCAAAGCGTCTTTTTTTTCAAGTTCCTTTGTACACATGCACGCGCGGGTGTGCGACCTAGCCCGCCCGTGTTTTCCCCCTCCCCCCTTGCGTGCGAGTGAGCGTGCGTGTTTGGAAAACGGCGTGCTGACAGCGGGACGGGTAAAACGCAGAGGTCAGCTATCACTTTGAAACATGCTGGTCCTTATCTCTGTCACGAGGCGTAATAGAGTAATGAATCAACATAGAGACTGGGGCTCTTCCTGAATGGGCCCGCTGCCTCCTCCGGCAGCACTTGCGCTTTACTTTGACTACAGTTACTGCCTCTGTAAGCATCTTTTGCCCTCCACTGTTGTTTATGGGTGGTCCCTGAATTGTGGCTACTAGTCAGAGGTGTATTCACACATGAGCAGCCCTGCTGCCTCCTCTTACAGTAAGCCGCTATGAAATAACACCGGGCCGCGGACAAATGGGATGGAGCGTGTTCTTGAAGGCAAGGTAATAGGCGACAAAAGGGAGCGCGGCATATTTGCGACCGCCTTATGATCTCAATCTCA
Organism: Xiphias gladius; assembly: GCF_016859285.1. NCBI lineage: Eukaryota > Metazoa > Chordata > Actinopteri > Istiophoriformes > Xiphiidae > Xiphias > Xiphias gladius. The sequence goes on from NC_053405.1 coordinate 4,916,982, forward strand.
TGACCAGTGCCAGATCACTGACTACATTCATTATGAGATCTGTGAGATATCACAGAAAAAGGGGAGAAAGAAAAAAAAAACAGAAAAAAAAAACGATTCACAGCATGAGGAGACTAGCAGAAGAAAATGAGCTGCCGGGCGGCTGCAAAGGATAGATGAAGTTTGGTCGATGCTTTCAATTGACAAAAAGAAAAAGGCTTGTATGAGACTTATTATTAGGTGTTTAGAGCCTCTAGTAGCTGCTGTTTAGCCTGTAGTGCAGAGAAAATGACATTTTTCTTTGAGTGACAGCTCCAGTGAATGTGTCTTACAGTATCGTTCATTAGCCCATTTATTACGATCGTTGACTCATTGTGGGCGACACCGTTTCAATCAATTTTCCTCCATTATTGAGTGTTGCAGTGTCCTCGCATATTCACACAGCATGTAAAGCTTTAAACAAAGAACTGTACAACCTGTATTTATGACAGCTGGAGGTAAAATTGAGCAAACTGATTGTAACGAGAACGTACACATACCAGGGACCGGTTTCACCAACGTGCAGGTTGCACTTTGCATCAGGGGATCATTTCGCCTGGCTCATTTTGGAGCCTGAAAGAGCCCTGTAGACCTGGCAAATATACTCCTCCTCCAAACAGAAACTGTCCAATCGTAGCTTAGTAAATTTGGGATTTCTCCACACGATGAGGCAGCGTTCGCGGGGCTGTAGTAGGAGAAATACTCCGCGTCAAAAGCAATTGGATGGTGGTAAACCTTGTTAAGCTGTTCCCAAACCAAAAACAGTAATTAATGCAGAAGTGTTGTGTTCACCCGCTCTAACATAAACTCATGGATGGATTACTGGATGGGCCTTAGTGGGCACCGATGCTCCGGTCCAGGGGCCCTCAGACATCTCAGCTCCCTGGGCCAGAGCCTATATCTTCTTGTTGGAGCTCAGTTAAAAACGTGAAATGAGGGGCCCTTTTACATGTCTGTGCCCAGGGCCTCATTTTCTCATAATCTGTCGATGCTTAAAATGCAATCATTAGCAGTTCGACTAACTAGCTTAACTAACTAAGCATTACAGGCACAGCAACAGTAATTAAGGATGGAGGGGCTTAGCAAATGGTCAGTTTATGAAATGTGACTTTGCCACATTTACAATGTGCAAAGCAGTAGTCCTGGAGATCACAATTGTGAAACACGCCCCAGGTGTTTGACATTGATTTTTTATCTTAGATTCTTAACATTTTTTTAATCTTTACGAACATGTGGAAGTCTGTGTCCACACTAACGGACGCAAGGGGAACGAAAGACGGCCCCAGGCTTTTGACAAGCCACCCCTAATCCTCCATACAGTCATCCCTCCCGTACAGCCCATGATATTTGACCAATAAGATTCATAAAAAAATTGAAAAATAGCTGCTCAGGTTTGAAAATGAGCTATTGCAGAATCATTGTGTCTGTTGGGGTTGTTGTTTTTTTTTGGTACACACCTGAGATTGTACAACAGTGTTACCGGGTGAAATGAACCAGACCAAAGAGGCAAATCTAATCCACTGCAGTTTGTTTACACTGCATGAAGCAGGTCAGATATGAACCTAAGTCGCATATGATGTGTCTTATTTATTCCTTAATTACTCCCCATATGGATCTGATATCTGAACACTCTTAATTTGGATATTAGATCTAGGGGTTCACTAGATCTAATTCATACCAGATAAGTACACCATCTGCTCTTCATGCATTGTGCTTTTAATTCTATTACTTTACCTTAACTACTGTGCTTTTTATGAGGATAATTTTAGCTCACATAAGGCACATGCAAATATGCTTAGTTCTTAGCCTCCAGTCGTATGCGGTGTCATTGCGTGTGCTGAGCAAGTCCTTTCTCATTCAATCTGCATGATGATGCTTTTATGATACAGGCTTGTATCTGAGAGTAAACCTCGGCACAAATTAGCAATGTTACCAGTCTTCAAAGAGAATACATTAACCAATTACCATTGGCTTTGAAATGCAGGTTCACTGTTTGAATTCTGCGGGTGCTCATAGACTGAATTTCTTTTTAAAATATCAAAAAGGAAATGGTTGCCCTCAAAAGAGAACGTATACTCTAATCCCACTCTTTTTTCTTTCACTCTCTCTCTCTCTCTCCAGTGCATTTTAGTGCAGTTGAACAACAGTCAGCATTCCTACTCATTTTTGTGGTCAGCCTATCTAGGGCTGACTGAGCTGATCTAATAGAATACTAATATGAAACTTTGTATTTACTGACATTTTCTAGTCTTTAAAGCTGCTCTAATCAAAATTTTTCCATTAATAATGGATCAAAAGACAATGCGTCATGTGAAGGGGGTGTTGCTCGCAGTGATGAGCCCACAGAGAATCATCACCTGACTCTCCAGTTCGCTTCAGCCGTAAGGCACATGTTGTCGTAAGTCATCGTTTTGATTTTTACGGCCCGCGACTTTACCGTTCTGAATCACTCTCGGTGCTCTCCTCTAGAGATTTCTGCCACAAAACGATACAAAAAGCTCTTATTAGGGGTTTTGCCACGCCAACACTAGCCAAATGTTAGCAAACTTTCAGACACTCGTAATGACTTTATGACATTACTCTGCTTGTTCTACTGTTAAACTACACATTAGCATGTCACAGATAAAGATCTAAATGGCTTTATCACATGTAAAAGAAGGACTAAACCCCGCCGCACCTCATCGGGAGACAGGGTTGTTGTTTCCTACTTGTGGTCCAATTTCACACTCAATTTCACTTTCAGTCTCCTCGTAGACGTTTTAGGATATTACCTTATTCACTTTCTCCGCAAGAGGTAGATGAGGAAAGCGACACCACTCATATCCGTATGGTAAATATGAAGCTACTGCCAACAGCCAGTTAGCATAGCCTAGCTCAGTCAAGTAGGCTGAAAATGCCTTATTCAGAAGTCAAACAGTGTTTTTGTTCAGTGTTTTTGCTTGGTTTGGATCTCTGCCACGATTGCTTAATTACCAGTTTTGTGTTTCCTACCGGCTGCCATGAATAGTGACTGCACTCCAACATTGCCTCCTCAAGAACAGAATGAATGTGTTATGAAAGCGGCACTTGGTCAAACACGCCGTCATTCTCTCAACATGCAATGGAGGCGTTACATGTGCACAATTCCCCTCGTTGAATTTTGGTACCGCATCCGAGGAGCAGCGTTTTGAGTTGACGAGCGCTCGCAGCGTGATGCCCAGATTCGTCCTGACTTCTTGGCTGTGACGTCTCTAAGAAGAATTAAAGAGATGGCTTAACGTGAGGTTGATGCTTGCAGCAGCACAACTTAGCCATTATCAAACCCGGCATTGCCTCTGAGAGGAGAATGTAAAGCTTCTCTTTTGATTGTTTTGTTTTGCCTCTCTGTTTAACTCAGAGCAGGCATGCAGGTTGACGTGCACATGCTTTGGCTTCGCTCCGTGGAGCAGACACATATAAATCCTTTTACACGCAATCCTGCCAAACTACCCTGTAGGCAGGCTTTGCATTTGAAATGTACAATTAGTTATCCCTGTTTGGGTTCAATGCGACATTTCTGAAACATCAGGCCCGGGGGCAACACACGGAGAATGACAGCAGCGACCCCATACATTGTACCTCCTTTTTGTTTATTCTCTGTCTTTCTTTCTGTCTTGCTCTTCCTTTTCCTTTTCATTCTTATTTTTCTCCCTCTCTCTCCCTCTCTCTATCTCTCTCTCTTGTATATCCCGAGATGAACTGGTAAGTGCGAGCCGTCACCTGGAGGGGGTACTGAGGTGCGTCTGCAGTCGTGTCTTCGTGGAGGCTTCATTCACTGCAGTATGTGTTTTGGCAGAAGCATAAACCTGCTCCCTGAGCTTCTCGGTCAGGGTTGAGGGAGTAGATGGGATAAACTGTGGTACTTCATCTAATCGGCGGGGCCACCGGCGTGCTGTAAAGCCAGCTGTTGGCCAGTAGCGGGTGGGGCCAAAAATCTGCTTGTTTTACCTGCTTCCGGCGCTGACCCCTAGCGTGCCCCCTCGCATATGTGATCTACAGAGACATTAATACAGACGGAGCTGGCTCACAACAAGGCTGTTAGTAAGATTAAAAGCCTCCTCTTAGTGTTCTGCTGGCAAATTGAGAGCTTTTTTTTTTTTTTTTCGTAAACTCCACATGAAGGATTAAAATCTAGTTCAACATGCTAAATGGAAATGTTAAAGGAATGCATTTTTAGCCCTGTGTTTGTGATTTATTTTTTGAGAGAGTTTCCATTTTTCACATCCTCCTTCGAGGCCTGAAATGATTTTTGGAACAATTTAATAGCAGTGAAAGCCGCATGGAAAATTCTATGCTGCCTCAAATTATTTTTTTACTCCTCATGTATACATGCCCAAAAAATATATACAAAATAACTTTTACACTGGCAAGAAAAACTAAGTGAACCCTTTGAAATGACCTGCATTTATGTACGAATTTGTCTTAACATATGGTCAGATCTTCACCTAAGATAGCTAAGGTATCTACAATTATCAATAAAACACAATCTATTTTAACTTATATCACACATATTGTTTTGTCGTCTTGTCCATGTCGAATACATCATTTATACATTCACAGCGTAGGTGGGAAAAAGTATGTGAACCCCTAGGCTAATTGGAGTCAGGAGTTAGCAAACCTGGTGTCCAATCAATAAAACAGGATTGGATGTGTGGGTTACAGCTGCTTTGATTTATAAATTATTCACTGATGTAAACCATGCCTCGTACAAAAGAGATCTCAGATGACTTAGAAAACCAGAATTGTTGATTTGCATTTACATAAAGTTGGAAAGGCGTCAGAGTCATTTCAAAAAGTTCAAATATTTTTCACTCCACTGTCAGACCAACCGTCGATTTAGTTCTGTGGCTACTCTCCCTAGAAGTGTACGTCCAGCTAAGATGACTCCAAAGGCAGGACACAGAATGCTCAGTGAGGTAAAAAAGAACCACAGAGTAACAGCCAAAGGCTTAAACGAATCATTGCAGCTGGCTAACATCTCCGTTTATGAGTTTACCATGTACAAATCCTGGTGCATGTTTGCATGGAGCATGGTGTCCGTGGCAGGTCACCACTGAGGAAGCTGCTGCTCTCCAAAAAAAAAAAAAAAAAAAAAAAACATCACCGTGCACCTGAAGTTTGCCGAAGAGCAAGGAATGTTTTGTGGACTGATGAAACTAAGGTTGAAGCACTACATTTGGCGTATAAAGGGCACTGCATACCAAGATGAAAACAACGTCCCAAAGATGAAGCATGGCGGAGGGAGCATCGTGATTTGGGGCTGCTTTGCTGCCTCTGGGACTGGACAGCTGACTGCCGGCTCAAGCACATTGGAAGTTAGGCGATGCTGCGGGACAATGACCCTAATCATCGATGTAAATCTACTAGAGAATTTTGAAGTGCTAGAAGAAGACAACTTAACTTGCTCGAGGTCCTTGTAGATGTTTCCCCTATCATCCAAAAGGCTTCTTCAGTTCTTAAGCCTTGTTCAGACTGCCAGCCCAAATCCGTTTTTTGCCACATCCAGATTGTATCCGGATTGATTTTAGAAAATCTGGGAAGCAAAAAACCACATGAAATGTGATTTTGTAAATTAAAAAAAAAAACTTCACACAAACCAGACCACATTTTGAGGAGGTTTGAAATGTGATTTCATCCGGATTTCTACAGTTGTGACTCAGTCCGGATGCTCAGACCCCTCAAATTGGATTGCAAAGTGTCCTTTGTATCACTCGCAGTGAGACACACTGACGGTGTCAAATCCAGACAGACAGAGTGAGCAGAATCCATGCTGCTACTAACAGAGTCCTATAGTATAGTATAGTTTTTTGGTGCTATGGAGGACAACGATGGAGGAGTTCTGTGCTGCGACCTGAGAGCGTGATTGTCTGGAGAGCAAGATGATAGACCTCCATTTCTTCAATCTTAGAAAGCCCCTTCACCGACGTAGCCGCGCCTACGTGGTTGTCAAAGCAACCCATGCAGATAGGTTTGTGATGTCTTTACACACAAATCTGATCTAATCACTTACAAATGACAGTGCAGATGTTCTGTCCGTCCTAAAGATCTGATTTGAGAAACAAATCGGATTTTCCTGTAGTCCGAACAAAGCCTAACTGACTGGTGGGAAGTCCCAGGCATGTATCCTCTTGTCCATGGCACAGCACAGGGGAGCCAGTTCCTCAGGTCAGGACTCAGCAGTCCACTTACATCTCAGGGACAAAGGACACACACTTGAGGACAGCAATGTACAAATTTTGGCCAGGGAAAGCTGATGGTTTGGAAGAGGAGTGAGTCCATGACTCATGTGACCCTAATGACTCACATTATGGCCAGATGGGTCAACGAAACGTCTTAAAGAACCTCAAGCAAGTCCAGTTGCCTTCCTATAGCACTTGTAAATGCCATAACCTGGATGACTGAGAATCTTCAAGGACATGTCTACTACAGAATGACTTCAAACAAAGAAATCCCTATCGGACTGGTCCAGTCAGAGCCCGGACCGTAAACCCAACAGAGATGCTGTGGACTGACTTCGTTAGAGCCGATGTCTACACTGAAGCAGTTCTGTGAGGAAGAATTGTCCAAAGTACCTGCTGAACTCGCTTGAGGTTTGAGGTTACTGCTGCCAAAGGAGGTTCCAAGGGTTCACTCACTTTTTTCACCAGCACGTCTGATGAATAATGAATAATGCCCGTGTTCAACAAAGACACGGAAGATTTTAGTATTAGCACATGGTGTTTGTTTATACGTGTGACTCAGATCACATTTTGGGCCAATTAATGCACAAAATCAGGTAATTCCAAATGGGGTTCACATACTTGTATAACATATGTTGACCATGTACCTAATTTAATCAAATAATAAAGTATGATTCGTATTTGAACCTCATTTTCAATAAAAAAAAAAAAAAAATCTCATTAAGTCTAAATAAAAGCTGTGTAACTGATTAAAAGGTGTAGATGAATGAATGAATGAATAGTGGAGATAGGAGGTTTCAACACTGGGAAAGTCGGGGTCGTATTGCATGTTTTTTTCTTTAAAAACCAGGGTTCATATATAAATTGTGAGGTTATCCAGATGGAAAATAAAGTTGGTTTAAAGTGTCCATATTAAAAAAGCTCTCTTGGCTGTTTTGCATGCGCTTTTGAGACGGTCCCTAACTAACCGCTCAGCTGCTGTCAAAGTGACAGGCTTGACTATCAGACAATGGGGTAAAAATAACACCTTTGCAAAAATCAGTTGAGCTTTGCAATCAGACTGATATTACTGACAATATTTGGACACTGTTCAGATCTGTTCGTGGAGCATTATCTGTTCTTATGAAAATCATGCATTCATGTTTTTATATCCCTGTGGTTTAGGGCGACTGCCTTTCTAAATTACACAGTCTAAAGATTATTGTGCAATTTTGTCTTCTATTTACAAGCTAAAAATCCTACACGAAGCATTCTCTTATCTTAACTGCTTCTGATGACCGACCTCAAGTAGGTATAAAGTTTTATTTTCTTTTTCATTCTCTGTTCACTGATGCCACAACTTACAGTGCCATTGTCTTGTGCCTCATTTTCAACGCCGCTCACACGCATACAGCAGTGGTAGCGAAAGTGACCACTCATGCTTAACTGGATCGACTCCATGCTTTCTGCTCACTTTTCCTCGAGGATACTTAACGTATTCATGGCCTCTTATCCCCACGGAAAAACACATCAGGAAGGAAATGAAGCTGACCGAGAAGGGGGGGGGGGGGGTTCCTTTATTTCTTATCAACAGGGAACAATGGGCAGAGTCAATGAGCAAATCCTAACCTGTTTCACTTTGAGCAGCAGTGGAGCTCTTCACCTCAGATTCTAGCATGTCTGACTGACTGAGCAGCCGACATTAAATATTACTGAGTCTTTCCAAAGACCTAGACTGAGGGGATCTGAAATTTGATACAGCTGATGAAAGCTATGCTGAAAATTGGAGGGAGGGGGTGGTTGGGGGTTGCTTAAAAATGTTTCAGATCTCTGCGCTGAAATGAAACTGGTTTTATCAGGTCACCGAAGCATTTCCATGGCAATCAGAAAAAGCGGCCTTAAAATGAAATCAAAGCATCAAAGAGGGTCACAGGGCCTCACCAAGAGCAGAACTTTAAAATACATTTCATTGAGCTGATATCTATCGCTAAACTAATCTTGACAAATCAAAACTTAGAGTTAAACTATGGCAGGATTCTATGGGGAAAAATACCATCCCTTTTATTTAGAGAGAGAAAAGGGGAGCGGATGGGAGAAAGACTGTATAATTGGTCGGAGGTTGAAAGGAAGCAAGTCCAGAAGCGAGCACATACGCCGCTTTAATGAATCAGACGTGATGAAAGGCAAGCGCATATTTTCAAAGACAGACATATTTTAATTGGAGTTCTCAGATGTAGCTTTCATCTCCTCTTCTTCTTACTCGTGTTCTTTCATTAGGACGGCATGAAAGATATCCCACAAGGTGTGTTCACTGTAATCCTATGATAAAACCACATGATATCCCATATGATAAAAACTTGTCATCTTAAAACAGCTAAAGGTTCCATATTTATCATTTTGTGTATCTAGCAGAAGCGGGCTAAACGACGTCCTCTGGCCCACTGATGTGAGTGTACAAACGTAGTCGAGGAGCACCGCTAAGCCCTCGATGCCATTTCCGTCAAAACCTGCTCTCCGACCACGTCACGTGGACCCGATTATTGTCCGGTTAAGCCGCCCTTTCAGTATCGTAACTGCCATTTCTCTATTCGTACAAATGCCACAGCTGATAAAGAAAAAAAAAAAGGTGCACAGTTGAGGAGCAATAATGGCACAAAAATCATTCATTTTCATGACTCTAAGTGCAGGCTCCTCCTTGAAAAAGAAAGAAATAAATAAAAAAGGAGCATGAGGAAAGCAATCAGTGGTTGCTTGTGATGCGTTATTCCTGTAATGTCACAGTTCAAAGTAAATGAAATTGGTCATGCTAAAATATTCTTTTAACACTAATCTGTCTGTTGCTGTAAAATGTGCTTGAATTCTACCAAGAGGAATTGGTTTGCAATTACTATGGCTTGTTCGAGTGGGAGAGGTTTTGACTGTGCTTCATTCTGTAGACGGATGAAAAACTTTGTTTTCCTTTCAAACTCCTTCTTCGGCAATAATCTCACTTACGATTCCCGTTTGTGTCTGAAAGGCGGGGGCTGTGTCTGCCCCGATCTGCCCTAGACGTACTGGGATTTTAAACAGGTGTCTCACGAGCACGTGGCACATTTGCGGGCAAGTACACACACACACACATTCTGGTATACGGACGCAGGATACGGCTACAAACGACCACATATCGACTTGCACGCAAGGTGACGCCATCAGGTGACTTGTTTTGGTCAAGTTACTGTAACGTAAGACAAGGGGGAAGCCTGCAAATTTGTCAAATCTGAGAACCCTAAAATCCATCAGCTATCGGGCAATGAATGACCTAAACCTTCGATAAATTGTTAAAATAGTTGCAGTTTAAATTTTCTTTTCTTTTTTTTAGATTAATTGACTAATAGTTGCAGCTCTAACCAGACTGCAAAATGTAATGCAATACTGTATAGGCTTTGCAACCTTGCCCTTCGTGTCTTTGGTCCTGATTATGACATAACTCAAACAAAGCTGGCGTATGAATACGGTAAATGAGCAGCGTGTTAATTAAACAGGCAGAAAAACCTTTGAAAACAGTCTGTTAAACACAGAACCCAATAGTAAGACTACCTAGTCTTTTATTTGGACGGGCCTCAAGTAAGACATGCTCCATCGTTTATCATTACTGAAAATAAAGTCAGTGTAAAGCGCCATGTGTTCCCTTTCCGCCACCCGATAATGACAAAACACCTGACTGTTATGATCTAATGAAGGCATGGTTTTTAAAAGGGACAATTATTCTATAGCTCCGTGCTGCGTTAAGTGCAAATTAATTCTTTACAACTCTATTAGTCAACGTAAGACAAAGGCTCCTGCCAGGCTCACTACATAGTTAAATTCAGTTTTGACACTCACTGGCAGACGTGGCTTTTGTGAGTCTCCAGAGTGAAAACGCGCGGGTCCTCGGATGTGATTTCAAAGTGGATTAGAAATCCTGACGGCTGTGCTGATTTATGCGTACACGTGTTTTCTGGATTTTTTTTTTTTTAAGAGTACAGCTCATTTTCAGTGACAACAGCCTTTACTGCTTTATTCACGACTTCCACATACCAGGCCAGTTTCAGTCCTTGAAGCTGAGCAGCAAAATTCGTTTACGTTAAATTAACTCTGAATGCATGAATCTGAGTGTCTGGTCATGCTCCCAGGGTTATTCCACCAATACTATAAAAACGTTTACTGATATATCATCACACCAGAACAGTTAATATTGGTGAATATTAGCAAGGCGGAGGAGTTTCAGAAACACGACGGAGCTGGTTAAGCAGCTCCAGTTCATCTGGTGTAGGGTTGGATCCGCGTTGTTCAGTCTGTGTTTCTGCCTTCTTGCTCGAATGCCCTCTCCAACCGTGTTTACTGTCATCATCTGCTGGACTGGATAATGAGCTGCAGTGGTCGCTGCCTTATCGACCGGTAAGGCTCGTTTTCTTTGCCCCCCTGCCCCGCAGGCCGCCCAAACAAGGCCAACTGAGCCACGGTGCCGTACCCACCCCGTGAGGCTGATGTGGTTTGTTTCAAACCATTCATTTATTTATTTTGATGTAAAGTTTGCGGACAAGGCGCTCGGGCAGTGTATGTGGATGCAGTGTGGAAGTTCCCTGGATCCAGGACTGCACATGGCTCACTGCTGACACACCAGGGCTCAGTGATATGATAAAAAACATTTTTATCCCCCCCTAATGTTAGCATTAGCTATCCTTCAAGTCAAAATTGGTCCATTGACTCCTGTGACTTCTCGAAACCAGAGGTGATGCCTCATCAGAGACAAGCTATTAAACTCACTCACTCCCGCAAACTGCAGCAGGTGTGCATGCGGTTTAATTACTCGCGTCACAGTTTACAGGGCTGCTGCGACTTAAGGCAGCAAATCTATCTGGCTATCATCTACACCCGGAGCTCTGCGCCGGTGCAAACATGACGGCCGCAACCATTACTTCTCATTTTCGATCAACCTGT